>NC_086319.1:245277292-245594792 GCF_036172605.1 Pelobates fuscus | reverse complement strand
AATTTGCCATATCCGAGTGAGGAAGGAATACGGACTGAAATGCTAATGTCACCTTAGTTAGTGAAAGGCCAAATGTTGGCTGAATATGTGTGAAATGTCAGTGATAGCGTGGCCCAATGCAGACCAAAGCGAACAAACTTACGTTTTTTTTTAAAAAAAAAACACACGAACAGCAACAGGAAAAGCTGCGGCTGGGCCAGATGTCGCAGTGCCCCATGAGCTTCAAGGGAGGGATGTTTTTTTTGTTTATTTTTTTGGCCTCACTAGGCGAAGACCAGCTTGTTTGGAGTTCAGGTAGTTTGTGTTGATGACCTTTGAACCGGAAGTAGATGGTTCTGTACTGAACCAGAAAGTCTCAGAGGAAGGAGAGACCTGTGAAATCAGAGGCCGGATAAACCCCTCCCACAACTACAGGCTGCGTCTTTCCATATATCATACATCATACATTGGGTTGGTGGTATTTGTGTACCAAAATAGCTGCATGGTATATGGACTGAACCTACCTACATTTAGATGGGAGATACCACAACAGGTAGTTGGAAATAATAGAGCTAAGATCCTGTGGGACTTTCACATCCAGACAGACAAGCAAGTGCTAGCCAACTAACCTGACACTGAGGTGGTAGACAAGGACCGAAAGACTGCAGTGGTGGTGGATGTGGCATTACTCAGTGACCTGTGTAGATTTGAAATCCAGACCAGATTCCTATTAGGCTGAGTTTGTATGTAAATCTCCCATGTTAAATTAGAGTAGGACCCACTGATATTGGGGCACTGTAACATAGTGGTGGACTTAACACAAAATGGCCATATGGTGGAACCGAATCCCAATTTTTATTTGCTAAGATAGGTGATTTTAAGTAGCCTTGTTAAATGTAAAACTGTGTTTTTGTTTGTGTGTGCGCTCTTCCTTTAACTGTGTGACCATAACATCAGGAAGAAGGAACATGAGAAGGTTGACAAATATGAAGAACTGAAAGAAGAGCTAGAAAGGATGTGGAAAGTGAAGGCAGTAGTAGTTCCAGTTGTGATAAGAGCACTTGGGGCTTCAGCAGATTCCAGTTGGGACATCCGAGATCGCTGTCCAGAAGAGAGCAGTTTTAGAATCAGCTCCTTAGAGTGCAGTTTTAGGAAAGACTCTCAGACAGACTCCCAGGGCTCTGGTGGAGAACCCGAGAATGAGGAATATACAAAAATACCACCAGAATGGTTGAGAAAGTCAATATGTATATATATCTATAGAACCCTGTATCACAACTCAACTTTGAATTTTATGTTTCGTCTTGCTCAGAAATGCATCAGACTTGAGAAAGGGAAGTTCTCCCGAAAGCTTGTCATTAAAAATTCTATTAGTCCAATAAAAAAGGTATTACAAGATACGAAGTTTATCTGTTTTTTTTACAGATAGATAGATAGATAGATAGCTAGCTAGATAGATAGCTAGATAGCTAGATAGCTAGATAGATAGATATATATTAACTATATTGAGATATAATCTGTGCAGCCCTTGTTTCATATACATGTTTTGTTGCTTATTTTCCAAACAATGAAATAGTTAAAGAAACATAAATTGAATATTTGCTTTTATTGTTTAATCAAAGTTCATGTGAATATATTGCAGCAAGTTCGATGTGCTTTTTGTCCATACATCTTTTGTGACATTTAAACTTTGAAAAGAACAATACAAGATTTGTAGATTTGAATGTCAGTTCCTTTCGCCTTAATGAAAACCGAGTTGGTAATTTGTGAAAGAAATCAGAAATGCTATTTTGGACTGATATATCTTGTTGATGGACAACTTGTGGTCATGTTATTCCAGAGACTAAATGTGTTGCTTTACCCTTTGATAAAATAGTATTGCCAGCAGATAAATCAAATGTGTGGGTAGTATCATTTTTATTTTTTATTTTAAAGCAAACTATAGGTTTCAGCTGTGTTGCAGAAGAACACAATGCATCTAAACTATTTTTTAAGTTATCATCATGTTAACATAGGCTTCAATTTAATATTTTTGGATACACATTTTAAATATATAATTTAAATGTATTTTACAAACTTTTCAAATTATTTACATATATTATGTGTAAATATTCACATATTTTTTAATGCCTTGCCTTCAATGCCACAAATGAGTATGCATGTTTTTACTTTTTTTTCTCATAGCAAGCAATACAACATTTTGTTTTCTGCCAGAGGTACAGTTTGACCATTTAAAAATACTGCAAATGGGCTAAAAATGGCAGCATAATTGTCATTATAAAAGTATAGTTTCCTTATAGCTTTGAAAAGATTGTAAAATGTTTTGGTTGCTATAAAATATATTAGAAATACAGCTAAACTAGACTAGCAACACTTATATAAAAATATAATGGTATTGACCCTGGCCATGAGAAGCCAATAACAGAGGTAATACTTCTTGGACAAAGTAGCAGCAAAAGACAAGAAAAAGTCATTACGTAACAAAGAGCACACACACAGAGCAAACAGGGGGACAACCACAGCACAAGAAAACTTGTTGGGGACTTCAGGTCTTAGACACGATGTCCCATACCTGTTGTGGCTGTTCTTCTGTTGCACCTGGTGATTTAGCAATGGATTGCATGGTTTTGACATATGTTTTCTACATTGAACATTTTCTTTATTGCATCTTTTCTCTCCCTATCTTGCCACTACATCTAAGACTAATCATATGAAAACCCAAAAAGTGAAAATATTTATCACACAGACAATATAACATAGTTATGGTAGAATAAAAACTGGAGAAAATAAATTGTTGTTCATTGGATAGCAGTGACTAGAAAAAGCAAAAGTGTTTTATCTTATGCAAGGTGAAAAGCAGACAAACGTAAGGAGTACTCCACTGCCATGTTTCATTTTAAAATGTCTTCATCTTTATTTCCAAGTTAAAAACATATCTCAAACAGACAGTGCTTCAAGCTCACAGCATCTTAGATCACAAGCAATTACAGTCAGCGTTTTTCATACATAGCACTGTATCCAGAATGGTGGACATTACCTTAATAATGTACTAAGTCAATGTTTTTGGCGATAAAGAGTAGTCTTTTAAGAATTTTTTTGTTATGACTGTAAAATGTGGTGAAGACTGTGAAAGAAATGTAAGAACTGGTTCAGCATAAAATATTCCATTGATAGAGACAGATTCTGTTAAATTAAAGAGTAAGTGATGGGCAAAATAAAAAGTGCATTTTATTCAATCTGATCTATTCAAATGTTGGCATACAAAAAATGCAAATGAGTACAGTGATGAGTGTCCAAAAAATGGTTTATACAAATCAACTTGCCTCTCCTCCCTCCCCCAATTTTTTTTGGGGGGGTGATTTAGCTCTCAACCATGCACATTTCAGTTCAGATAAATTTCAGCCATTTGATAGTTTCAGAAAAACCATGCAGACAAATGTCAGCTCTGCAAAGTTTGCAGGTCTGCTCAATGAAGCCCCTCTAATGGCTGTCTGAGCAACAGCCAGTAGAGAAGGCCTAAGGGAACAATATAAACACTCATTTTCTCAGGAAAGACAATATTTACATTGCAGAGTCTTCGTGGGCAGTCTTTTTGCACTAGAACTCTAAGTTGTAATGGTTATGTTACTTAGAGTTTACCTTCAATGATAATGTGTATAATTCTCATGTTAGTTTCATGGAAAATAATGAAAATAATCAATAATCAATAATATCAAATACACAATTGTTACATTCTTTATCTTATTGTATATTTGAATATCTGAAAATATCATGCCTCTAAACATTACAATTGAAATATAGAAGATCTTATTGAAATATAAGATATCCTTTGGTTTTTTTTAAATGTATTTATCTTAAAACATAACAGAGACTGATGTCTTAAAACTGTTGCAAATGTAAATTCTACAGAAATATATTTTTTTACAATGTTCACTTTGAAAAGGCTTTTCTGTACTTCTTTTTCCAGTCTTGTTATTATTAATAAAATACTGATGCTTCAGAGTTTCATTCACAAAAAATACAATTGATTGTATCTGGTCCAAAACAAACGAAAGGGGGGGGACAGGGTGTGTCCGGCTGCCGTGGAAAATGGCCGCATAAACCTGCAGCTCCTCGTGGCACCCGCTATAATTGCGATCAGAATGCTCACCTCTCTCACCCGCACAAGCCCAGATGGGTTGCACAAAGAGGCAGAAGGAAACCACCAGCACCCCGGGTCCGGGAGGCGACCAGTTCATCAGGTCCTTCCTCCACACTTAGGCCCAAGACCTGATGCCGCAATGCAAGGCAGAGGACGCAAGCCCGACACAGGATTCCTTCCCCTCTACCCCGGCTACATTTTCACTGAACCATCCCAGGCATTGGAGCCCCACATACCGCCGGAATGTGAGTCGAGGGCGATACTACCTAATCTGCTCACTAAATCAGACTTTGAGGCCCTTTCTGGCCACCTGGGCAGCGTGGTCCATGAGGAAGTAGCCCAATTGTGTGCCGACCCGGCGAGATTCAGAGATACCTGGACTCTGCGAATGTGACCGGACTCGAAAACAATGACCGGGGGGCCCTGGAGGCACCCATCTCCATTGGGAAACTGATCCACGCTATCAAAAAGAAGACAGGCAAGGCACCAGGCCCACACAGCTTTCCTCTCTTGTACTATAAGACCTTCCCCCAAGACCTCCTCCCGAAACTGCAAACAGCCCTCAACTCCATCCTGGAAGGGGCCACACCAACGACCCAGTTCACATCGGCGAATATCACCCTTCTCCCTAGATTGGGGGGAGGAGTGATGACGTAGGACGTGAACGCACGGGAGCGTACGTCCTCGCGCACGGAGATGCTGGCGCCCTAGGGAGATGAGCCGCAGGACGCCCCAGACGGACGGACGGTAACAAGCCGAGATTTCTGACCGAGAGCTGGGACCGAGAGGTCTGGGAGGAAGCTAGAGGAGGATTGCAGAGCTGCCCGCAAGATTGAGCTGTCCGCAAGACGGAGCCCGTAAGAGTGTTCACTCGGTAAAGATCCACCTGAAGCGAGATAACGTGATACACCACGGGACTCCGCCGGCTGAGGTTGAGGTTTGGAGGCAGAAGACTGAGTGGAAAACATACTACCGGCTGTTGGGAGGATAAGTGGAGCGGTCACTGGCTGGGTTCCGCTCGTTATACCCCGAGAAGAAACGTAAGTGCAGCTTGGCGGGGGGAGAATCCAGAGAAGTAAATAGCTTCACTAAGTAAATTTGAGCAACTTCAGGGGAGAATCCCCTATACACAAGGAAGAATCTCCCTTAACCCTCCTATAAATCCCCTCCTATAAAAACCTCTCTTAAACCTCCTATAAATCTCTTAATCTCCCATTAATAGTATAATACTTACCTATACAACTCTGAAAAATCAAGATCTACAAATAAAGAGATAGAGGGAGAAAGGAGGGAAAAGGAGGGGAACGTTAACAGCAATATAGGAAGACCAAGCAATTCTGCTGAAGCAAGAGAGAAAAACTAGAAAAACAGATAATCCAGAGAGGCAAGAAAAAAAATAAAAACCGAAAAAAAAAGGTTTTAACAAGAAAAGTGAAACAAGTATAAGATTCTAAAATCTGCCAATCTGAAATAATGAAATACTGATTTATGACTAGAACCCAGCACAAAGGTTTCAAAAAGTGATTTATCATCAAAAGGTCAGTCTGAACCTGGTGTGTTTTTTTTTTTTTTTTTTCCCTCCCCTCTCTGGTCTGGAATGGCGTCCAGGAAAGGGCAAGAGAACAAACAGCAGATGAAGAGAGAAAGAGAGAAGAAGTTAGAAAGTAAAACAGAAAGAAGGCTTTCCTCCTCAGTTTCTGTGCAAACACAGAAACAAGAAATAGAACAACAAAATCTATCAGACTCCTCATCTCAATCATTTAAAGAAGTAGATAACCTATCTCCAAAAAAAGATAGTCACAAATCCAGGCTTAAAAGAATATAATTCGGACGAAATACTTATGCATCTAGAGTCCTGCTTTGAGCGTCAGTCAGAAAAAATCAAAAAAGAGATCCATGAAGGCTTTATGGAATTCAAAATGGAACTATCACAGATGGGAAAAAAACTTAAGCAGAATGAAGAAAAAATAGAATCGTTAGAATTTCAGCAAGCTTCAATAGAAGATACTCTTGGAAAGACAAAAAAAAAATAGAGGAGCTGGAACTTAAAATTGCAGATCTGGAAGATCGCTCACGGCGCAACAATCTTAGAATTAGGGGAATTCCAGAATCCATTAACAGTGATAAACTGCAAGACTATGTAATGGAGATTTTTTCCCAATTGGGCATACAAACATCAGATCCAGCAAACTGTTTGGAAAGAAGCCACCGCGTTAGGAAACCAGACTTTGTGTCCCAAAGCGAACCAAGAGATGTAATGATCTGCTGCTCGGCATACAAAACGAAAGAACAAGTCTTAAAAGCATCAAGACTTATTAGGCTGAAGGATCCATATAGTGAAATTATGATTTTTCCGGATATCTCCTACCATACTAGGATTAAAAGAAAACCATTTGCAATCTATACAAAGACTCTACGCCAGAAGAATATTAGATATGCTTGGGGTCATCCCTGTAAAATCATCGTTTCACACGATGCAAGGACATATTCCTTCTCGGAGGTTACAGCAATTTCGAAATGGTTCAGAGAACAGCATTTTGAATTGGACAAACCAGTAGATGAGGACAAAGGCCGCAGGAGAGAAGCTGAAAAATAAATAGAAAGACTTTTTCTTTTTTTTTTTTTTTCTTTTTTTTCTTTCTCTCTCTCTGTCACCCCAGCCTCCTCTTTATTATATAACCGCCCTAAAAGGCAGAAAAAGCAAAGAAAAGGAAGGGATATCTTATTAACGATAAAGGGTTAAAAGCAATGAATAATTACTGCCCAAGTCTGAGGCCACGAGACTGACCCCACTTCTAGGGACTCTACCAAAACCTGTTTATTTAGACCGCAAAATGATACTGTGTATTAAGAGTAATGCAATTAGAGGGATTCACTATAGTATAGACATAAGTTAATTGAAGTCACATAAATAATTGAAATTTAAGAATGTTTTTTTTTTTTTATATCAAATTTAAAATAGTCAGACTGTGGGATGAAGCTTGAGAGTTAAAATTGCCCTTGATCTGATAAATCACAAAAGTATGGGGAATGAATAACCAAATTTAAAAAGGAGAAATATGAGTATTGTTATTCACATTTATAGATATAGTTTGAGAATTTCAAGGCACAATTAGAAGAATTTAAGGTCACAAAAGATATATTGAAAATTGAATGTAAATTATCAGCACTACTTAAGGATAGAAAGACAACGTTGGATATGATATATAAATTTTCGAAAGGGACGGTTTAGGCACTAAGGGTCACTTGAATTTTATAATAATATATGGTAACTAGAGATTAAAGTATTAGATTAAAGTATTAGAAGGAACGGTATGACGACATAGAGACATGAGGAGAAGAAAAATGGGGGGGAGGGGGAAGACAGAGGATAGAGACAGGCATAAAGAAAAATATATAATTTTTTTTTTTTTGTACATTTAGGAAAGTGTAATATCTTGGGGCCGAATTGAAATATCTGGCTCTAATGCTCTCTAAGAGGGGCAGTTCAGTATCACTATATTGATCCTGTATTGGATCTAATTGGAGGTTATGCGAAAGAGGGTTTATCGCAGGACCATCCATACTTCCTTGAAGGGATGTTTCTTTGTAAATGCGAGTGTTAATGTAAATGTTGTGTGGCTTTATGAATGGTTTAAGTTGACGATGAAAGATAAAATTAAACTATACAAAATAGTAAAGAAAGTTGCCCATCCTGAAGAGAATGCAACCTTGAGTAAGAGGGAAAGGAAAAGTGAGAGTAGGAGGAAAGTAGGATAAAATTCACATGTTAAATATTGTTTCAATCAATGCGCAAGGTTTGAATTCCCCGCAGAAAAGAAGACTCCTATTTGATCAAGCTAAAAGGGAAAAGGCGCAAATTATAGGCATTCAAGAGACTCATTGGCGCAGTGCAGATGAAGGGAAATTTAGCTTAAATGACTTCCCCAGCTCAGTATGCTCTTCTCTTAAAGATAAAAAAAGAGGCGAGTAGCCGTTTTTTTCTCAGCGACAGTAAATGTTGTGATTAAATATTTAAAAACCGATGCGCTGGGTAGATGGATTATCTTAGTCTGTACAATAGATGATAAACTTTATACAATTGCTAATATATACGCCCCGAATACTTCGCAGATTCAGTTTTTATATAAATTCTTTTCGCAATTAAATAAATTTAAACAAGGAAAAATTTTAGTTATGGGCGATTTCAATTTAGTAATGGACCCATACATAGATAGAAAGTCTGAAAAGTCCAAAACTCCATCGAGGAATGCTTCAAATCTGGCAAAAAAAATCCGAAATATAATACAAAGTGAAGCTCTCCTCGATTGCTGGAGGACATTTCATCCTATGGAGGCAGACTTTACATGTTTTAGCAAGACTCATTGTTCATACTCAAGAATAGACTTTATATTTGCTGATCGGAATTTAACGGAAAATGTAAAATCTACGAATATAATTACGGTGACATGGTCAGACCATAATATGGTGAAAATACAATTAAAGAATAACTCTCCAAAGCACAGGCCAGAGTGGAAATTAAATGACAAGCTATTAATCCCTAAATCTAATGAGGAACAGATTGCAAAGGCGATAGACCTGTATTGGCTAGACAATGACAATAACGAAGTATCTTCAATCACAAAGTGGTGCGCATTTAAAAGTGTTATAAGGGGACACCTTATTAGTTTAGAAGCTCAGGATAGGAAAAATCGTCAGGAATCTCTCTCTAGCCTATACATTGAATTAAGTGAGTGCTATAAAAAAAACATTGCGACACCGACAAGAATAATTTCGAATCAAATTAGGACAATAGAAAATAAAATAAATGAAATTCTGATAGCTAAAATAAATAAGAATCTTCAGTATATGAAAATAAATTATTACTATAGGGGGAATAAGGCGGATAAACTTCTCACTAAAAAAGTTAAAAATATACAAAAAAATAAATTTATTACAAAAATAAAACAGGGAAACGAAATAGTATTAGATCCCCCAAAAATTGGAGAAATATTCAGAAATTACTATTATAAACTTTACAACTTACCGGCTACATCCTCTCAGGAGGAGCTAGATAGTTATTTTTTAAATATTCATCTCCCTAGACTTGATGATTCTCAATTAGAACAATTGAATACAGAGATTTCATTTCAAGAAGTCCATGACGCCATTGTCACTATGAAAAAAAAAAAAAGCACCGGGCCCAGATGGGTTCACAGATTTTTTTTTTTAAAACATTTAAGGATAGGCTGATTCAGAGATTGGTAGATTGCTATAATTTAGCGATGAATACAGGCAAACTACCTAAAGAAATGTTGGTGGCAAATATTTTACCTATTCTAAAAAACAATAAAAATCCAGAAGAAATTAATAACTATCGACCAATAGCACTCTTAAATAATGATTATAAAATTTATGCCTCTATCATTGCCAAAAGAATTAGGAGTATAATCTCCTCTCTGATATCAGAAGACCAGGCAGGGTTTATACCGGGCAGGATGTCTTCCAATCATATCAGGAAGATATTAAATATATTTACAAAGATCCATATGAATAAAATCCCCTTTTTAACGATGGCCTTAGATGGAGAAAAGGCATTCGACAGAGTCGGATGGAACTTCATGCAATCAACTCTAAAGGCTTTTGGATTTGCAGGGCGGATTATCCCGGCAATTCTGCCCTGTTACTCCTCACCATCTAGTAGGATTGTGGGAGGGGGGATTAAGTCAGATTGGTTTTCGGTATCGAATGGCACCCGTCAAGGATGCCCTTTATCCCCATTACTATACATTTTATCAGCTGAACCCTTGGCATATGAAATACGGAAAAATGCCGGAATAACAGGGCTAAAAAAAAGAGATAAACATTTTAAGATATGCCAATATGCGGACGATACACTGTTAATGTTAACTAACCCAATTAAATCAGTACCAGCCGCTATGCAAGCAATTGAAAATTATAGCCGCCTTTCAAACTATAAACTTAATGTTCAAAAAACGTCAGTAATGCCCTTCTACATGCAAGAGGCAGATTATCAGTACCTATCTGAACACTTTGCCTTTAGGTGGGGAAAAAAGGGCTTTGTTTATCTTGGGATTAATATAGTGAAAAACCCGGAAAACATAACGTAATCCCCTTGATTGAAGAATGCACTCAATCGTTAAAACACTGGAACTCTATGCAGTTATCCTGGTGGGGGCGGGTTAATTTTATTAAGGCATATATTTTTCCTAGGTTTATTTATCTATTGAGGATGATCCCGATTCAGATGCACCCCCATCGACTTAAGCTTATAAACAAGATTTTCAGAGACTATGTATGGCTTCAGAAGAAACCCAGATTGGGACAGGATCTTCTGTATATGAAATATAAGCAAGGTGGTATTGGTTTTCCAAACATCTTTCTATATCATCAAGCGGCCCAGTTAATGCATACCCTTCCACTAATTAGACAGGACAAAATTACACAAAATTGGTTTGAAATAGAGGGGGAAGATATTACTACTCCTTATAACAATTTAGATCTAATGTGGCCTATAAGAGAAAAAAAACGAAATAAAAATATAGGGTGTACCACGGACAACATGATAACAAAACCTCTTGTAAAATTTTGGATCCAGTTTAAAAATCAATTGGATTTAAAAAACAAAATATTACCCGCTATGCCCTTTAAAGCCTTAGAGGTCTGGCTAGAAAACTTGGATATAACAGAATGGATGGAGAAGGGGATCCAAAAAGTGGCAGACATATTAGAAGACGGCAGGATTCTTCCCTTCTCCGAGATTAGGAGAATATATGGTCTTTCAAATGCACAGACTTTTAATTTTATTAGGATTAGGAGTTTTTTACAAAGCTCCCTCAGCAGGATAACAAAGTCATCTTCAGTAGCTAAACTAAATGAATTAATAGACTCAGAGAAGGACATAAAACTATTAACCAGATGTGTTGAGATTATGAAAAGCGTAAAAGGATATGTTCAGCCTCTAGCAAAATGTAAATGGGAAAGAGATCTATCGATAGAAATTAATATAAAGGAATGGAATAGGGCCCTCCAAACAGTATACTCAACAGTACACTGTTTAAACATTAGGGAAGCCCATTATAAGCTTTTAAATCGATGGTACTTGACCCCAAAACAGATTCAGAAATTTTCGAAGGAAGAAACCGCCAGCTGCTGGAGATGCGGCAGTGAGGGGGCAAACGAATTACATATATGGTGGGAATGCCCTCCAATTAAAGCAGCATGGAACCAATATATAGGGCATATTAATGATCTTCTGGATATTACGCATATCTGGACCCCAGATGCTTTGCTACTGCACATAAATCTGCCGCATTTAACTAAAGAGAAGAAATGTCTGCTGATACATGCTCTGATGGCATTTAAGGTAGCCATAGCAAGAAATTGGAAGAAAACTGCAATTGACTCTTGGCCACTCATTAAGGCGACTATTTTAATTCAATGCAAAATGGAAAGGGGTATAGCATTACACCTAAATATTAATATTCGCTTATTTGAGATATGGGATGAATGGATAAAGGTTCTTGAAAATTCAACCGATAGCTTACTCTGTGACTAATGGGATTTCTCAGAAAATGTGAAAATAACTACGAATCAGGATAGGCAAAAAATCTTTATATGTCCCACAAATAATGAAATGTCAACTTTACTATTGGTATGTCTGTTTATGAATGTGTACAGTGGCAGTACGTGTGAAGGAAAGAAAGGGAAGGAGACTCTGACTCCGATACCCTTGCTCCCAGCAGAGTTCATACGGGGGAAGAATTGTATGGAGAGCAGACAAACTGCTCAATTGTTCATATTAAGGGATACATGTTGTATTATAGAGCATATGCTCCCCTACCTCTAATTTTACATACAATGTACTGTACTGATTGGTGTATGTTTTATCTGCTGATAAGGGGCACTGGGATTTGTCTATAGTCTCTAAAGACAGATCGGGGCTGGCTTCAGGGACAGCGTGAGGTAGAAGGAAATTTCGGCACTATTTTCTTTTTCTTCATAAAAGATTATATGATGGAAGTATTCGAGGGGGAATAGACAAATTTCATAAAGGTCTTTTATTGTATAATATGAAGGCAATACGGAGTATATGCTTCTATATCCCTATCTATATAAACATTGTACTGCACTGTGGGATGAATGTTGTATCTGTTTTGTACTTTATATTTATCTAAAAATACCAATAAATTCTTTTAAAAAAAAAAAAAAAAAAACAATTGAAATATAGAAGATCTTATTGAAATATAAGATATCCTTTGGTTTTTTTTAAATGTATTTATCTTAAAACATAACAGAGACTGATGTCTTAAAACTGTTGCAAATGTAAATTCTACAGAAATATATTTTTTTACAATGTTCACTTTGAAAAGACTTTTCTGTACTTCTTTTTCCAGTCTTGTTATTATTAATAAAATACTGATGCTTCAGAGTTTCATTCACAAAAAATACAATTGATTGTATCTGGTCCAAAACAAACGAAAGGGGGGGGACAGGGTGTGTCCGGCTGCCGTGGAAAATGGCCGCATAAACCTGCAGCTCCTCGTGGCACCCGCTATAATTGCGATCAGAATGCTCACCTCTCTCACCCGCACAAGCCCAGATGGGTTGCACAAAGAGGCAGAAGGAAACCACCAGCACCCCGAAACCGCCGGGTCCGGGAGGCGACCAGTTCATCAGGTCCTTCCTCCACACTTAGGCCCAAGACCTGATGCCGCAATGCAAGGCAGAGGACGCAAGCCCGACACAGGATTCCTTCCCCTCTACCCCGGCTACATTTTCACTGAACCATCCCAGGCATTGGAGCCCCACATACCGCCGGAATGTGAGTCGAGGGCGATACTACCTAATCTGCTCACTAAATCAGACTTTGAGGCCCTTTCTGGCCACCTGGGCAGCGTGGCCAGCACCTGGGCAGCATGAGGAAGTAGCCCAATTGTGTGCCGACCCGGCGAGATTCAGAGATACCTGGACTCTGCGAATGTGACCGGACTCGAAAACAATGACCTGGGGGCCCTGGAGGCGCCCATCTCCATTGGGAAACTGATCCACGCTATCAAAAAGAAGACAGGCAAGGCACCAGGCCCACACAGCTTTCCTCTCTTGTACTATAAGACCTTCCCCCAAGACCTCCTCCCGAAACTGCAAACAGCCCTCAACTCCATCCTGGAAGGGGCCACACCAACGACCCAGTTCACATCGGCGAATATCACCCTTCTCCCTAAGGAGGGTAAAGATCCAACACAGTGCCAAAGCTACTGCCCAATCTCCGTGCTGAACACAGATCTCAAGCTCCTGGCAAGCATCCTGGTGGCACGCAATGATACACCCAGACCAAACGGGATTCATCCCTGGGAGACAGGTACGGGACAGCACCATCAGGGCCCTGAACATTATAGCCCAAGCAAGATCGATGAAGACCCCAGTCCTTTTCCTGTCCACGGACACAGAAAAAGCGTTCAACAGGGTGGACTGGGACCTGATGTTCAGAGCACTCCGGAATCTCAGCACTGGGCCAAAATTCCTCACCTGCGTGAAGGCGCTATACTCCTGCCCAACAGCTCACATTTGGATTAATGGCGCACTGACTGACCCGTTCTGGATCCATAATGTGACCAGGCAGGGCTGCCTGCTATCGCCCTTACTCTTCGCACTGACGCTGGAACCCTTCCTTAACAGGATCAGACACAATGACAACATACAAGGAATGAAAATTGGAAAAACCCATCACAAAACCCTGGCATATGCAGACAACCTCCTATTCATAGTCACGGACCCAGAGTCCTCCTTACAAGCAATACAATCAGAATTCGAGACTTGTGGCCAAGTCTCGAACCTTCAAATCAATTACTCGAAATCGTAGATACTGGGACTCTCAATCAACCACACACTCAGACAGACGCTCCAACATCAATACCCGTACCGCTGATGTGACCAACGTATGACATACCTAATCTAGTGCTCCCGGATTTCGAGAAGTACTACCATGCAACACATCTCACCAGGGTCATTAGCTGGTCAGTAGCTAGCGGCACAAAACCATGGACCCATCTGGAATTGGACACAACCAACTGTGACCTAAGGACCCTGCCATGGATCACCAAAGAAGCATACAGGTGCAAACACATACCCAACCCATTCGTAGCAGCAACCATGCAGATCTGGCATAGACAGGGCACGAAACAGTATCTAACGACACACCCAGGCCCGCTACTCCCCTTGAAGGGCAACCCAGACTTTCTGGCGGGGGACCAGGGCCCAATAGCAGGCCTGACCAGGCATATTCCAATCCTACGCATAAAGGATGTCCTCCAACGCCTGTTCGACATCCACCTTCCTCCTCCACCACACCACCATGCCAACACAGGCATACACACGATCCATCATCCCAAGACTCCTCAACACGGCCAAAGTAATCATCCCCATCTACTGGAGACAGACCTGCACGCCACCCATGCAACGTTGGGTGGAGGAGGTAGAGGACACGAGGAATTTCGAAGATATGAAAGCGACCATCACGAAACACAGGGACCACTACACAAAACGCTGGTTCCACTGGATGCGCCTTCTCACCTCTGATGACTTTCTACAATACATCACCATACCGTGAGCAGAGACAGGGTAGAGAGCGGCGTCGGACCCCGGGCTAATTCGGAGAGGGCCACGGGATACGATGAACTAGAGTGGCGACAGAGGGCCCGGCCCCACCCACCCACCTGGTCCCACCCCCTCTCCCCCATTCCCTCCCCATCCAAGACACCACACACAGATCGGTAA
This sequence comes from Pelobates fuscus, assembly GCF_036172605.1. Taxonomy (NCBI): domain Eukaryota; kingdom Metazoa; phylum Chordata; class Amphibia; order Anura; family Pelobatidae; genus Pelobates; species Pelobates fuscus. The sequence goes on along the minus strand of NC_086319.1, from coordinate 245,579,896 downwards.
CCACGGGCTCCAACTGCAACCCAGACACCCCAACATAACACTCTAATTACACACCTCAGGAACCCAGGTACTAAGCCGGGTGACACCACATCACCTCGAGATAACCACACACCGCCTCCACCCAGAGACGAGAAACAAGACCTACGGCTACCCACAGCAATGCACCAGTTCTTAATTAACTACCTGACACACTTTCAGTGATCTACATGACGACAACAAACTGAGATGGAAAGCGACCCATTAGGATATCGAGCTGCACCCCACAGGGCACCTAAGGGGGAACCGACACACAATAGGCCTAACTCTTGTTTTTTCGACCCCCCTTCAACAAGGGAGCTGACACGTGAAAAGCACCCACGCAGCTACATTACTTTCTGACATGCATGGCACAGATTGGCTTCTACCAAGCCAGTAACGACCACCCCACACTCTCTAATACGAGAGCTTAGCCGCACTGTACCGAATACGATAGTTTCAGATGACACTACCCATAGACACTGCTGCATTGAGACGCTGTCTATCCACATACACGAATAAACTCCTGCCAACCACAATGCAATCAGTACAAGACTCTACAGGTAGGGTCCTGAAACCCACACATCCTACTACAAGTACTTACCCGCAAGGTTTTAACCAGGAATGCCCCGGGTGCTAATACCCACTGATATCAAGTCGATTACACACAACACATGAAGTACCAGGGTGTATAGCACAGTCGTTATTCAGGTCCCCCAAACCAACCCAAACGATGCAAAACACCAGACTGAAGTGATACCCCGGATTGCTTCACCACTCCCATAGGTAATCCTCTAAAGGGACCAAGCCTGTATGTCCACACCCCTAATGGCTACGCTTTTCTATATTTGTTTAATCCATATTATGTAACTCCCGCACATTAGACATTAACCTTACATATGGTTATCTATGTTTTACTAAGAAATAGGCTATTCTTGAAAGCGACCCTGATATTGCATGCTCCTATGATACTGCAGAGTAACGCCTTCCTTAGCCTCTGCGTAGGCTTATTTACTACTACTACTTGCTAGACTTACAGAGCCTCTGCGTAGGCAATGATGCAGTCATTGGTTAAACCTGTTCTATGTATGCTATAAATTTGCATGTGAAATAAAAAACTGTTAACGCAAAACAAACGAAAGAAAGATTGCTTCAGTGGCTCAAGTAAGAGCTAAGAAATGAGTCAGCAACACTGAACATTAGCAAGGGCAGGCTATGCCACAAGACAAAGCAATGTTTTGTGGGACAAGATACATAAGAAACCAGAGAACAAGAGACATGAATCATGCTTAGAGACTAAGGTCTTATCCCAGATCAGAAAGCTCCGACTGCCATATGGCCATAAACCTATGCTAGTGATGGTGAAACTCTGTTGGTACATGAGCCATAAGTTTGCTACATTCTCTGCCATGACTGATCCTGCTTTCCTCACACTGCGCAGGGTTGAACCATTAACAAACCCTAAATCTGGTTAACTCTATCACTCTCCTTATGCCTTTATCTGAGACTTCAATTAGGAAGCCTTGGGCAAAGGTGCCACAGAAATTGCCTTAGAGCATCAGCTGACGCTGTAGGTCAATCAGTAAACGGTGTGAGTATGAAAGCCTGAAGGATGGCACAATGTTCGTTGTTTAACCCCTTAACGACGCAGGACGGTTCAGGACCGTCATCGGCATTTTTGCGTTGCCGACCGACGACGGTCCTGAACCGTCCTAAATTTAAGAGGTACTTACCCGATCGCCGTCGTTCCCCCGGCAGCGATCGGCGGTGCTCCCGTTGTGGGGAGACTGCCTGCAGCCCAGACAGTCTCCCCATGGCGGATTAGGACCCCTGTGGCCATGTGATCGCCCAACAGGGCGACTACATGGTCACAATAGGTGTCCATGTGTCTGCCTGCAGGGGGACTGTCTGTGCTGACAGGCAGTCTCCCTGCAAGTGTAAAATCATAAAAAAAAAAAAGAAAGTTAAAGTGAATAAAAAAATTATTATTATATATGTGTATATATATATATATATGATATATAGACATATATTATACCTATATAATATACGTCTATATATCATATATATAATGTCATACTAAGTGTATTTTTATATTAATATGTACATATATTAATATAAAAATACACTTATAATTAAATTACACACGTATATATATATATAATATATATAATAACAATATATATTGTATATATATATATATATATATATATATATATTATAAAATACAAATAAAAAGTAATTTAAATTAAATTAAACATGTAAAAATAATAATAAAAATTTTAAAAACATTATATATCTATACGAAATTTTATTCTAACTGTATTTTGATATTAATATATATATTTATATCAAAATACACTTAGAATGAAATTGTATATATCTATGTATATATAAATAAATAAAAAGAATACGAACTATTCATATGTCCATATGAAAAATTACATAAATAATTATATAAATATACACGTAGACTTCAAATATATAAATATGCATATATATTTAAATTCTACGTGCGTATTTATGTAATATTTTTACATAATTAAGTTATTTTATTGATTGCAATTTAAGGGACCTGCCTGCCAACCCAGGCCGAAAGTCCAGAGAATTTAATTTGCTGTCACTGTATTTTACCCTGTAACGTTCTACGACACCCTAAAACCTGTACATGGGGGGTACTGTTTTACTCGGGAGACTTTGCTGAACACAAATATTAGTGATTCAAAACAGTAAAACATATCACAGCGATGATATTGTCAGTGAAAGTGACTTTTTTTTGCATTTTCACACACAAACAGCACTTTTACTGATGATATAATTGTTGTGATACATTTTCCAGTTTTGAAACACTAATATTTGTGTTCAGAAAAGTCTCCTGAGTATAAAAGTACCCCCCATGTACAGGTTTTATAGCGTTTTTGAAAGTTACAGGGTCAAATATATGGGTCAAATATTTTTACATTGAAAATGGCCAGGTTGGTTACGTTGCCTTTGAGAGCGTATGGTAGCCCAGGAATGAGAATTACCCCCATGATGGCATACCATTTGCAAAAGAAGACAACCCAATGTATTGCAAATGGGGTATGTCCAGTCTTTTTTAGTAACCACTTAGTCACAAACACTGGGCAAAATTAGCGTTCAATTTAGTTTTTTACTTTTTTCACACACAAACAAATATGAACACTAACTTTGGCCAGTGTTTGCGACTAAGTGGCTACTAAAAAAGTCTGGACATACCCCATATTGAATACCCTGGGTTGTCTACTTTAAAAAAATATGTACATGTGGGGTGTTATTCAGCGATTTATGACAGATAATAGTGTTACAATGTCACTATTGATACATTTTAAAAATGTATGTTTTGAAACCGCAATATCCTACTTGTACTTATAGCCCTATAACATGCAAAAAAATAGCAAAAAGCATGTAAACACTGGGTATTTTTAAACTCAGGACAAAATTTTGTATCTATTTAGCAGTTTTTTTCATTCGCTTTTGTAGATGAGTAAAAGATTTTTCACATAAAAGTCAAAAAACACGTATTTTTTTCAATTTTTCATCATATTTTTTCATTTTTTATAAATTAAATTACATGAGATTATATAAATAATGGTATGTAAAGAAAGCCCCTTTTGTCCTGAAAAAAAACAATATATAATTTGTATGGGAACAGTAAATGAGAGAGCGGAAAATTACAGCTAAACACAAACACCGCAAAAGTGTAAAAAGATGCCTGGTCGCAAATGTACAACATCGCAAAAACAGTCCGGTCCTTAAGGGGTTAAAACATGTAATGTCACTTTATATAACTTTATATTATTTTCTTCACAAATGGGTTAAATATGCATTCACTTACATCGCTGTGGCAATGCTCAACCATCTCTTTGGATTCATGCCATAAAGGAATATATTGTATATTTGTTATTCTATTTGCCCATGTGATGAATATTCAAATGTGCAAATGGCATTTATGTTTTGTTGTAATGATTTCATGCACTTTTGTTTTTCCTCATCTGCCATAGTATTTTTTCACCTGTTATTTACAATAAATATGTAAATAATTTCTCTGTAATTTACCTATACACATAAGTAGAAAGTGCTATGCACATGTCACATTTTGAGAGTATAATTGCTTGGTTTAATTATCTACTATAAACTCTATTTCTTATTGTACTGTTCCATAAACAATATCCACATTAAATGGTAATTTTTACTTGAAAAGTATTATAAGGATATTATAACAGAATTTGTTTATGTTTTTTTTAAATTTTAATAATTCGTACTTATTATAAATCATGAAATCATGATTCATGTTTCAATATGATTTTACAGGTCACTTGTCATTATTTTGAAATGTACAATCCACCGTACCCTAAAGGCAACATATTAACATTTTTAATTCTGCAATGTTGAGTATGCTGTGCTTCAAGCTTCTGATTCAGTAAATATTATTGTAAAACATACTTCCATGGATCATGCAATCTTTGGTGTCCTGCCAAATACCAGTGTAATAATTTGTAATTTTCACAGTTAATTATAATTTAGAAAGGACTGTATCTTACATCGTAATTAGTAAAAAAAAGCTTCATAATGAAGCCAGTATCAGTCTTGTAAAATGAAAGGTAGTACTTGATTGGTAATGAGCGGGTTTAACGAATTAACCTTGGGCACATTTTCATTACTCAATGTCTTTGATAATGATAGGAAGCAATGTCATATCAAAAGAGATGCTATGATCTTTAAATATTTTTTTTCAGTTCTGCATAAATGAGTTGCACTGAAAGACAATGCACTATTTCACTTTCAGAGCACCAGGGAAACCTCTAATCTGCAACCGGGAGTCAGGACACTGATCTTGAAGAACTTTAAACCTTATTTTTGAGAGATAATGTACTAATTAAACATTAGCTCATTTCACAGTAACACATTACAGTGTCCTTTTGGTCTAGTACTCTTTTAATAAAATTTACATATAGATTTGTGTTACAGTTAGCCTAAATTAATGTTGTAAAATCCATGGTTCTAAGATAGTTATTAACATACAAATGCCAGAACTTAGTATTTATTTGGTAAATTTTATGGCAAATTTAGGAGTACAAAATAATATATTACTCCTTACAACATACCTTAGGCTGTCATTTTCATAAATAACTATTACTCAGATTATCTGCCCATTTTGAAGACTTGTAAACCCATAACGCCGTTACATCGTACTATGCTGTCTTAAAAAAGTGGGTTTAAATGCCATTAGCCAAAAAAATACAAATTTACCTTCACAATGGATTAATATTCCCACATACAGTGGTACTTAACTTTAAATAATGCAGCTTCCCAGGTGTTTTTTCCCATTTTACCACCCTTCTTAAAAAGCAAAATATATGGATACTAGGGATTCAGTTAAGCATCTCTGAAAATAATAAACATAAACATTATATGGTGAAGCGCAATTACATACAATGCAATATACGATATAAAGATGCATTTCATAGAATATAGTACGTTTTTGTGCTTTATGGTGCCACCCTGATGTAGGCTGGGACGCTAACACCTTCTTTGCCTCCTTCTGTCAGAACCGTGGTCCACAGGCATTGAATCACTGAAATACTCTCCACTTAAATTTCACAATTTTATTAATTCAAAATGAAATAAAAAAAAATTTAAATCACCCAAATCAAGACTTCTAAAATGTATCCAACACGTTTCATCCACAAATTCCCCATTCCCTTTAAATAGGGATAGTTCCCCTCAGTCATTGGTGCTTCAGTGGATGGGATCCATCCTTCCCACATCATTAGATGATTCTCTACTTCAGGTGCTCACCATGTCCCCCTCTTTCTGACCATCTGGCCACAATGTCCAAAATTCCTAAACTCCATGCTAGTTCTCGAATGCTGATTGTGTTCCAACGCCATTTTGGATCCATTCCACCACTCACAATCACGAGATCACGCATGTCCATTACTTCTTAACCTGATGCTATATCATTCCACTCTTTTTAAAATGAATAAAATGAGCAGTAACTTGTGTAATGTGGACAGGTGGATTACATGTTTCTAACTGAAATGGAAATAAACTATTGGGAGACAAATTTCTTACTTACAAAGCTAAACAATCATATAATTAGGTTTTAAATAGGCAAAAAGAAATTGAAAATCTAATGAAGAAGTAAAAATGAAAGAAAGTAAAAAATTAAAAATAAATGATGAAGGTCATCAATAGAAAGGGTTATATATGAAAAAAATGTGAATAAATAAGAAAAAGATAATAATAAAAATAAAAATTGTAAATAAAATACATATGTAATGAAAACATTAAAAATTCTATGACAACATTAAATTAAAATATAAAAATGAAAATGTGGGGGGGCGGAGCTAATCGCGCAAATGTATGGACGTGTGCTAGGCAAGCTCCGAGCGCAACCACAGCAATTCTCTATCCATTCGGCTTCAAAAACCATAATGAGACATCCCAAATGATCCATTCGACTTTCAACCACCCGGTAAACAATTGAGTGGAAAATCGGGTACGCTGACTACATTTTTCTGCGACCATGCTGATCTACAATCAGACTCCTCAGGCCCCATCATGGTGGCGGAATCCTTGCAGGACGGCTTAATCCCATCTAGCCCAAAGGGGCTCTGAAAGATCAACACCAAACCTTGATACAGATCTCAGGGAGACTATCAAGAACCTGCCTTCCAAGAGTGCAATTGCCAAAATACTGGGAAAACTGGAGGTGTCCTTCCACAACAAACTGGAAACTCGGAGCACTGAAATCCGCCACACTAATGACCATGTGAGCACGTTAGAGGATGACAGGGATTTCCATTCCACCCAAATACAACAGCTTCAGACTGCTCTACACTCTCAAACAGCTTACCTCTCAGCCATGCACAGATCCCTCGATGACTTGGATAACTGGGGACAAAGAAACAATCTTCACACTAAAGGTCTGGGCAAAAAAAAACAGTAATACCTAACATCTATCCTGGAAGAGCTGTTCAACTTAATATTGAGGAAATCCCTGATGACGCCAGTGCTCCTGGATAGGGCACACAGAGCGCTACGAGCAAGGGGCACCCCCACAGACTCGCCAAAGGATGTAATCTGTAGGCTACACTCCTTTACCTTAAAAGAGGACATCCTGAGAGCGCTCCACCAAACTTTGCATTTGCTGCTGTTTCATAACACACCACTGCAAATCTACCCAGATCTGTCTTGGGGAACTCTACAAGCTAGAAGGGAGCTAAGACTGATTACTGACCTTCTTTGGGCCAGAAATATCAAATACAGGTGGGGATTCCTCTTTGCACTGATAGTGAGCTACAGGGGCTCCACACACTCCGTTTTCTCTGCGTAAGACATAGCGTCCTTCACCCAAGCCCTGGACCTACCCGAAAGTACAAATCCCTAAATGGTATGGTCCTGTCTCAAACACAAGATTGACACAACACCATAGTTGGCAAACGCCTTTCAAAAGACACAGACAAGAACCGGGCGAACCCTGTACCATCCAGGGCCCACAATGATCACTGATGCAGAAATCTGGGACACACACCAGACCCGATACAACATGAAGCAAGATAGCTACTTCAAACTTGGAGATTTACCTTTGCAACTTGCAGTCCTATACCTTACCCTATGAGAAACTACATAATCACTCACCTTTCCATGGGACCAGACCTGGTTGTGCAGTGGACACGACCGTCTATGGAGCCACTTCCTCATGCGGTCAAACCTCCAATAGCCCTTTACAGTGACTTTGTAGAAACACTCTCTACATCCCTATCTTTAGGACTAAGTTAAATATGTACTTATTGTTGTTTAATTGTACATCATACATTGTCTCGAAATTGAACAAATGGTTGGGATAGAAGGGATAGCCCCTAAGATTTTATATTAGCTATTTACCCGACCCTACGCAAAATTGGTATTCCTCTCCCCTTCTACCCCCCTCTCATCTCCAAACTTGGTAATCCTTGCAACCACTATGCCTTCACTTATGCCAGGGGATGCTCCAACTGCATAGGTCCCATTTCTGAATCTATTTCCAGTTACTCCTCAATTAGCCCACCATGTTCACACCATGTTAATATTGGATAGCAGTGGTGCACAGTCTATGTCCTTTCATTTCTTGACAAACACATTTGCATGACTATGCCACAAAGCACTTTCATTCTTCTTCCCCCCTAGGTCCTTAGGACCACCCTGCGATGATTAACAGATGTAGAAAAGTAGATAAATGTCAGCACTGTGCAATAGCCCCAAATAAGTGTTTGTGGGGAAGCTGGGTATTGAGATAAATGTGTATGATTTCCACCTCCACATTGGTGGTTTAGGAAATTTGGAGTATTCTGTGTAAACTTTGTATCCAACAGCAGTGATCACAGTAACGTATCTTCAAAGATACAAACCAAGCAAAGAAAGTGCAACACAGTTTATTAATATCATGTAAAAATAAAACTCCAAATCCTTTAAAAAACTCATACACAGTAAAAAAGATGGTGTTTAAATCCTACTTTCCATCTAAGGATCCAAACAGAGTCCAGAATATGTAGCAGATAAGCAGTGTGCTGAAAGTATTACCAATCCCTTGGTGCATTAGAAATCCAGAAAATGTCCAAGGTTCTAGCCGAAATGCTGCAAGTTCAAATGGAGAGATGACAAAGCACTTAACTGCCAAAGGTGTCTGCCTGAAAAGATAATATGAAAGGTTTCTAACTCATCCACGCGTTCCACCCGTACTCAGCGGGCTTTTTTTATCTTTGGACTTTTAATATTTGGTGTCATACAGACGATTTAATTATTTTTTTTTTTTTTATTTTTTTTTTACATTTTTTTTTTCTTGTGCATACGGTTACAAAACAGGCTTGTAGCGCCACGACAGCGTGTACAAGCTATACCTTGGTATACCATATCATGGCAGAGTCATCAGCACATTTAATTTTTGTAAAGTTACACGCTTAGGGTACATGAGTAACATTTATATGGCTTAACTAAACTATACATGAAACATTTCCTTACAGGCAGTGGCGTACACACAACCCATGGGGCCCCGGTGCGAAAACTGATCCGTGGGCCCCCCCCCCCGCGCGCGCGCGCTTACTCTGCGCGGGCTGGGTCCGCAACACATGGCGGTGGGCACCTGGTCGCAGGGCTGCGACCCCTGCGACCACGGTATGTACGCCAGTGCATGCATAAACACATACACTTAAAGGACCACTACAGACACCCAGATCACATCAGCTCAATTAAGTGGTCTGGGTGCCAGGTCTCTCTAGTTTTAACCCTGCAGCTGAAAACAGCAGTTTCAGAGAAACTGCTATGTTTCACTGAGGGTTAATCCAGCCTCTAGAGGCTGTCTCATTGACAGCCGCTAGAGGATTTTCTGCGATTCTCACTGTGAAAATCACAGTGAGAAGACGCTGAACGTCCATAGGAAATGCTTTCCTATGGGCGGTTTGAATGCGCGCGTGGCTCTTGCCACGAATGCGCATTCGGAGCTGAGAGGCGGATCGGGGCGGAGAGATCCCCAGCGCCAAGGGAGCCCGGCGCTGGAGAAAGGTAAGTGCTTAAGACACACACGCACACATTAACTGACAGACACACACTCAGTGACAAACATACATACACACTCACTAACAGACGCACACAGACACACACTCTAACACTAACACGCACACTCTAACACACGCACACTCTAACACACACACTCTAACACACACACACTCTAACACACACACTCTAATACTAACACACACACTCCAACACTAACACACACACACTCTAACACTAACACACACTCACTAACACACACACTCACTAACATACACTCACACTAACATACACACTAACATACACTCTAACATACACTCTAACATACACTAACACACACTCACTAACATACACTCACACTAAGATACACTCACACTAACACACACTCACATACACTAACACACACTCACACTAACATACACTCACACTAACATACACTCACACTAACATACACGTTTATTTTTTTTGTTGTATCCCCCCAGCCTCCTTACCTGTGGGAGAGCTGAGGGGATTCCCTGGGGTCCAGTGGTGTCACCCGGCTGGCGGGCGAGCGAGGGAGCACTTTCCCCTGGGTGCTCCCTCTTCAGCTCCCTCGCGCGCCGCGTACTGATGCCGGAGCCGGAAGATGACGTCATCTTCCGGCTCCGGTTTCAGTGCGGTGCGCGAGGGAGCTGAAGAGGGAGCACCCAGGGGAAAGTGCTCCCTCGCGCGCCCGCCAGCCGGGTGACAGCAGGGCCAGCCTCGGGGGGCCCTGAGGTGGCCGGCTCTTGGGCCCCCCAGGAGAAGAGGCTGGCCTGGTACATACCTGGGTCGCAGGGCGGCTGCGACCCCTGCGACCCCGGTATGTACGCCACTGCTTACAGGCTAGGTTCAACTGTAGCGTAGAAGTACGAATATTAAAAGATTACTTAAACTGCACTTGTGTGAGCACAAATAGTGAGGAGTAAACATGCTAACTGTGGACACAGGCTACTACTGTAAGGCCTCCCTAAGTGCTGGGTCTAGAAAAAACATGCTGTTCTGCAGTGTCATGGCTATACACAGACATAGAGAAGTTAGTGCCTGAAGTCATCTGAATAATATTATGTGCGAACAGACAAAAAACATTAGGGGTCAATAAAGCTAGATTAGTACAGTTATAACCTTACAACAATTTGCATGCTAGCTAGATCAGTGCAGTATTCGCTCATGTGGTATTTGTGTGCTTGTACGTTAGGCTCAACTCAGCTGGTCCAGCAGTGTGGTGTCTGTGAGGTCGAGAGTCCATATTCAACCGATGCCCCTGCTGGGCATGGTGGCCCCTTCATGCAAGCGTGTCCACAGGGGGTTAGCGAGGTGCGGGTGTTTAGCGGTCGTCTGCCGGCCACAAGTTATGAAGGCCTGCACCTTTGTTCCACTGACTCGGTGTCTCGGTGAGGTCGGGTCTTCCCTTTTTTGGGCGCCGTGAGGAGCTTGGGTGTTCTGCCGCCGCCTGCGGCCAAGCCATCGGTGATGTGGTCGGTGCCTTGGAGCTTTGCTCCAGGTGGTCTTCAGCCCAGGAAGGCGTTCAAGACGGCCCTTGGTAGCAGCCTCCCTTGCTGGGATTTTTCACCTTGCCGGGTATGTCGGGCCGCCATCTTGTGTGTGGCTCTTGGGAGAGCACCTCACCCAGCTAGGGCGGTGAAATGGAGTCTGCTTGGTACAAGCTGGGGCGGGCCGGGATCACCCCCACCGGCCCGGGGGGGGGGGGGGGGAGCAGGGCTGAGATGTACGTTTGGGAGGGCACTAGGTCGCACAGAGTGGGGGACCGGCCGCCTCACCCATCCGGCGATACTGCTAGGCCTCACTCCTGTCGGACACTCCATGCACCCACAGGCGGCAGACCCGGGGCACCTCGGCAGGCTTCTGGGGTAAGTCTATTCAGGTTTCTTGCGTTTCTGTGGATCCTGGCTGGCTGGAGTGCTTTTAATTCGGCTTGATTAGCAAATTGAGCTCAGAGCTCCCACGATGCAAGTCCAGCCGCCATGAAGCCCAAGCCCCGCCCCCCCGATTTAATTTTATATTGCGCTTTTTTGTTCTATTTTTTGATGATTAACAGATCCCTATTGGCAGCTCAGAGTCACCAGGGGATATGCACCGACTGTGATTTTTCAAAGTAATAAGTAATCATTTGTAACTCATTAGCCTTTTTTGTTATCAAGGTATAGTATAGCCTGCACTGAATGTTTGAATAACATCAGGTCAAGTGTCTTAGAGAAAATATCAGAATGGTTGCTTCTCGATAATTTAACACTAAGACATTTCACATTTAGTACTACATAGTAACCTTAAAAAAAAACACACACACACACAAAGCACCTACGAAAATAACCTTTGTATGTTTTTTTATACTCTGTATGCATTCTGTATATTTATGATGTAGAGTTTTATTATTTTGAAACATGTTACTTTCTTCTTTTCTTTAACAAAAAAGAAAAGAGGGAAAAGTGAAAGAAATGAATAAAGTAGAAATTAAACAAAAAAAACCAACGTAATCATAATCTACCTGTAATCTATACATTCATACCTCTAATCTACACATGATATAAACTGTAAGTCAATACCCACTCAATATAATGACAACACTTACAGTTATCTCTTTAAATGTCAGGGGCCTTAACTCCCCGGAGAAACGCTCAATGGCTCTGGCAGAATTTCATAAACTAGAAAAGATATAATTTTTCTGCAAGAAATGCATTTCAAAGGCGATAAAGCACTAGTGCTTCAAAACCACAGGTACTTGTTAGGGTACTTTAGTAACTACCAATTGAAAAAGCTAGAAGAGTAGCCATACTTATAGCACCCCATGTTCCATTTACCAACAAGGACCACCACACAGATGATTCAGGGAGACTAGTCATGGTACAAGGACAAATTGGTCAGAATATAGTGACCTTAGCAAACATATACCTACCCAATACAAAACAATGCGTAGCTCTGAGGAAAAACTTAAAGGTTGTAGACTCTTTCCAGGAAGGCATACTAATCTTAGGAGGTGATCTTAATATATTCCTAGACTCCCACATGGACAAAACATCCTCCACAATATCTTACCAATCCACAGCTAGGAAACGCATCCACTCTCTCCTAGACACATCCCATTTATTTGATGCCTGGCGCATTACACACCTACATGCAAAATACTTTTCCTTCTTCTCACACCCTACCTGCACATACTACAGGATAGATATGCTCTTTCTCCCACACCGATTCCTTCACCTCATACAATCCTGTACATATGGCCCAAAAACCTGGCCTGACAACTCACCCCTGTCTCTGGCCATCCTGACCACTCAGATCTCCTCAATAGAAACTAAATCATACACTACTCAACAACCCCTTCATGATCTCCCAACACACATAAACAATTACCAACTACTTCCAAGACAATTTACCACAGGATACCTCCCCGACTATTGTCTGGGAGGCCCATAAATGCTCAGAGGTCACATCATAGCCCTAGCAGCTACACACAAAAGGCAAAGGGACAGCCAAATAAACTTGCTGATATCAGCAATCAGAGACCTGGAACAGTTTGACAAATTAGATCTGGCACTCAACACTTACAAAAAATTAATGGAAAAAAAGGACATCCCTCCAACAGCTTCTCCTTACCCATACTAAAAAAATTGCTTCTAACTAAACACAAGTATTATTCTCCCAGAGTGGTAAATGTCCAGGACCGTGGGACATGGGCATTCCACCCTCAGCTTACTCCTTGTGGCCTTATCAAGGGGTTTTCTCACCCTGGTCGCTATATAGAGGGCCACATGAGTTGTGGGGTACCAGTCCACCGAGCGCGGATTGTGCAAGGTGTCAGGGTCAAAGAGGGGTTTCCCTTGGGGGTCTAAAACGGCGGGTTCATCCGCCTCCTGTTCAGCATCTATCACTGGGGGTGCAGTCTCGCTGCGTTCAGGGCATGAGTTGTCTGAATAAATCGGGTCAGTTGCATCAGACCCATCTGAAACCTCCTCTGAATCCGAATCAGACGAGTCGGACGAATCAGGTAGGGCTTTTGCCCTCTTCCAATTCTGCACCACTTTTGCCCGGTGGGGGGCTCTTTTACATGCGAGCACCACGTCCTCAGTTTCAACAGGGTGCAACCTGTCCGTCACACTGGTTTTGGAGGCAACACCTGTTAGATGGTGTGATTTGCATGTAGCCTTGCGGCCGCTAGGGACCATTGGCTTGCTATCAGAGGTTATAGGGGGTGCTGAACCGGGGGTTCTGCCGGATGCCATGATAGCGGAGGAGGGTGTCTGACATCACTTAAATATAGCCTGTGCAACTGACTTGCTCATTGTAGCATCCAGGAGCGCCTGGAACTCCTCTGAGTTCACGTGGTCCTGGGATGCTTCCTCTCCACCTCTATGGCCGCAGTGCCTGTAGGCAGGGCTGCTGTATTATGCTTGCTAGGTTTAGCAGAGGTGGAGGGGGTAGTAGCCTGTTTGTCAGCCTGGGACTGCATACTGGTCAGGATGTAATTCAAATGGTTGAGTCGGGGAGAAAGGCACTAATCAGTATGGGGCTAATGGGGAATGACACAGGGCAAACTGTTTTTTTAGGAAAACAGTACAATTTTTCAGAGCAGAAAAATATGAGGTACTTAGCTGAGGCAGCAGCAAAGAAAGAGGGAGTGGCTTAGGTCACATGAGGGGACATAGAACAAGGACTGATCCCATTGGTTAATATGTTTGGAATGTTATATGGTTAACCCTTAAGGGTATTTGTGTTTTTCTAGTTATTGCTATATTAAAATATCAATATCCTTTCTTTGCTGCTGAGGAATAAAGAAAGAGATAAATCCTAATATGAGCCTCCGTGTCCTTTAATAAAATTGCACTTTAGTAAGAAATTTGGCTCCCAAAAGTTTATTTCCATTTCAGTTGAAAGCATGTAATCCATCTGTCCACATTACACAAGTTACTTCCTATTTTTATTAATTTTAAAATGAGCGGAATGATGTAGCATTGTAGGAGTGGAGTAATGTCCAGCTTTTCCCAACACCTGGTCATTTAATGGTCAGATGGAGACCTAGAGCGGCCTACAAGCCACAGTGCCCTGCACCCACTGTTAAGTGGAGGATTGATGTTGATCTTGGGGTGTTTCAGCAAGTCTGAAATCGGGCAGATTCATCTTTGTAAAATACAAATGAATCAAACCACGTACTATGTTCCCCAACTCTGATGATTGGATTTTTCAGTAGAACAATGCTCCATGCCACACAGTCAGGTCAATCAAAGTGTGGATAGACATCCACCAGGTCAAGACACTATCATGACCAGCACCAGCACCTGAACTTGATTAAAAAAATATGAGGAATGTGATCAAGAGTAAGATATATGGTCGCAAGCTATAAAGTAAAGCCAATATCCTTGGAATTTTGCAACAGGAATGACAAAGTCACGCAACAACAATGTTAAAGACTGACAGAGAGCATGCCAAGATGCATGAAAGTTGTGAAAATCAGGGTTATACTAGCAAATATGGATTTCTGAACTCTTTGTAAAATAAAACATTAGTATTGCATTGTTTAAAATTAAATGCTTAAAACAACAATATTTTATTTTGAATTAGGGAGAAATTTTTAGTAGTTTATAGAATAAAACAAAAATTTTCATTTTACTCAAACACATGGGTATAAATAGTAAAACCAGTAAAACTGATCATTTGCAATAGTCTCTTAATTTTATATATAACCAATTACACTTCTGAAAACCCAAGTGGAGAAAAAGGTAAAGGCCACTCTCACACACCCTAGCACGTATTGATTTATTAGTTTTGATTTTCCTTTCTTGACCATGGTAAAGAGCAGTACACTGTGCTGCTCCCTGTCATAACACTGCAAAGGTTAATGTTAAAAATGTGTCTTTACAGACCTATGCCAGTTATTTTTCTAGCATCATGCAAGGCCTCACCGATCATGCTAAGATCTTACATGTCCCAGCATTTATTGATTTATTACAGGTTTATTAACTAAAGTGAGAATTCAAAGTGAATTTAAGGTCCAAGTAGACAAACTGGAAGCATCTCTGGCCTTAGATAATGTTTTTTTAGTTCGGCTATTTTTACCTTAACTTTGTAATTCACTCTGAATTTACATTGAATTCTCACCTTAGTAAATAACCCCATCAGCATTCTTTTTCAGATTAATTCAGATTAATACAAATATATCCAGGTTTAGAGTTTATTTTAAAATTATAACTGTATTGATCTTCATACCGACATATTCATGTAAAGGGCTGTTAGGAAAAAGTGTCAAGTTTAGTCTGTCCATAGTGGAATCTCAGGTAGATTTTATGTTGTTGTCCTGTAGCGTAACCGTATGCTTTATTTTTTCATTTTAAATTATCTACTATTTTTTCAAAGTACCATTTTCTGGCACTACTGCTAATTTGCTGACCTCTCTAATATTAAATCATGCCCTTTTTTTCTTTCCTCCACTTTAATATATTTTATAAATTTAACATAACTGCTTTCTATGTTCTCTCTACCAAAGTGTGCTTATTAATGGTTTTAATCCCTTTCTGGTGTGCTTTTTATAGTAAGATCATGTTAATGGCCATAACAGCATCAGTTATGAGAAAAATCAATGATAGCTTAACTATGCATCTGAAAGCAAGCTCTGCATCAAGCTACCTTTTTTTTAAGTGAAATATATTTATCATTCTCTGCAGGGAAGAAAAAAACATTGAAAACAAATACATTGCTTAGAGCAAAAAAGAAAAAAACTTAAAGAGTGTTTACTTTTTATATAAAAAAAAAGGCAGAAAGAAAACAAAAGACATATTAGTAGATAACCGAGTGCACCTTTCTAGCAGGGTTATTTAATACAGTGAGAATACAGTAATAATACAGTAATACAGTAATTTAAAAATTTAGGCCAAAATAGCTGAATTAAAAAAGTTTACAAGTTCAGTTTGATTATTTTGGTCTTACATTTGAAATTCACTTTTATTTTATTTTTAAATTTTATTACAATTTTTTTATCATTAGATCTTTATTGATTTTTTTAAATGTACAAAACATAGACATTACATACATTATGCCATGGAATTAATATATTAATAACCAAATTCAGTTATTTGGGTCTATGCCCTCTTACATGTAGAGCATAAAACTGTATAAATTATTCCATTAGCATATACATAGGACATATAAACATTGCTACAGAAAAATAAAATAAACAAACAAACCAAAAAATAAAATCGAAAACAAAAAAAATTCCCATTTTCGTTTTCCTCGCACAGCCATGATTTTATCGCCATTTTATTTAGTGAATATTGTTATTTTTGTTATTGTTCGGCGCTCTCTACTTTATATAACTTATTTCGGAACTATGTGTCAATAAATAATAACCAACTTTTTAATCCATCTGATGCCTTGTTGCCTGAATTCATAATGATGCCTTCTTCCATCTTTAGTTGATATGTTATTTGATTTTTTAATATGGAGCCAAGTAGGTATTTCCTGATTTCTCCAGTTTCTTGCTAATGAAATTTTAGCTGCAATCAAGATATTTATAATTAAATATTTGGATATATTATTCATTTTTGGCCATGTGAGATGTAAAATAAAATAGTCTAGCTCAACACGTATGGAAGTTCTTTAGAACTGTGGAAGTTCTAAATTATCAAGAAGATTATTAATCATTTCCCAAAACTTTTAACTTGATCACATTCCCACCATATATGGGAGAAAGAACCTTCTAAACGCTCACAACTCCAAAAAATGTTACTTATAGAAGGAAACATGTTGTTCAATTGTCTTGGTACCATATACCAGCCATGGATGATTTTATATTAGATTTCCAAGAGATTTATGCAATGTATATTTTGTTCAAGGTCAAGCATTACTCTGTACCAATCGTTAATTGCAAAGGATCTACCTATGTCCTTCTCCCAGCATTGAAAAGGGCTTAACTTCATGTCAAGTTTTTTTATTTGTGTCTATTAATCCCATATTAAGGATTTTTGTGATATTATAATCTTTATATAGGACTTCCTGAAGTGGCTCTTCTTTTTTCAAAGGGTTCCCCAAAATATTTTTGATAAAAAAAATGTTTTACTCTTAAATATACAAAAATATATTTTTGACTCAAATTATATTCTTGAACCAGAGAATGAAAGGATTTAATTTGTCCATTATTAAGTAGATTGTCAACATTGGTTATCCCTTTTTCAATCCATTCTTTAAGATAAAAGGATCACTATAAGATCAAGAACACAAACATGTATTCCTGACCCTATAGTGTTTAACCCACCTTTTAGGGGACTTGCCCCTCCTTAGGCCCCCTTTAAAAGTTTAAAACTCACCTTATTTCCAGTGCCGCTCGGGTCTGCCGACGCTGGCTCCGTCCCCTTTATGACATCATTAAAATGGGCGATTTTTAGCCAATTGGCTTAAATTGGCAGGGGGCAGGGACAAGTGCTGTTTTGGCCAATCAGGAACTCCTCAGAGATGCATTGAATCAATGCATCTCTTTGAGGAAAATTCAGTGTCTCCATGAAGAGCGTGGGGACGCTGAACGTCAGGGCTGCTTTTTCGTCAGCACTAACCCAGGAAGCACCTCCAGTGACCATCTGAGGAGTGGTCACTTGGAGTTGTCCCTAGAGGCAATGTAAACACTGCCTTTTCTCTGAAAAGGCAGTGTTTGCATGAAAAAAGCCTTAAGGGAACTATTATACTCACCAGAACAACTACATTAAGCTGTAGTCGTTCTGGTTACTATTGTGTCCCTTTAATATCTTGTATTTTATATTCTAGATCTTTTATTGGTGTCAACCTTATTCTTAAGGGGTTGAGGGTTTTCTTATTGAGAAATTTCTTCCAAATTTTTAAAAGATTCTCTACAATTAAGTTTGGAAATGAGATTATTTTATTATTGCTATCTACCCACAGAATACAATTTAAATCAACATTGTTAAATGCTTAATTTTTATACCATGCTTCAGAAAAGTACTCTTGGTCACACCATTTCTTTAAATGCAGAATCATGGAAGCATTGTGATATCTATTAACCAGAGGTAAATTAATGCCTTCTTTTGTTGCACTCCTTAAAAGAGAAGATGTTGTGATTATTGGTCTTTTAGAAAACCATATATAGTGATTAAAAACCCTTTGTATTTCTTTCAGCCACTTTTGGGGAAAAATTAACGGTACCATCCTAAATGATTAAGTCCATTTAGGGAGAATATAAGATCTTACTACATTTATTCTACCCCACCACAACAGTTCTTTATACGTCCATTTATTAAGATTTTTTCTAGTTTGAGCTAATAAATGTTGAAAATTAAATTCTAGTATTTTTGGGGATCTTCCAATCTTTTAATACCCAGATAGTCTATAGGGCCGGTAGTCCACTTGAACATATTTTTAAATCTTAAAACATTTTCTTTCTTTTTATTAATATTTAATAGCATCACTGATGTTTTGGACATATTTAATTTGCAATTAGAAAGCCTACTGAATGTTTGTATCTCTTCTAATAAAGCATCTAAAGAATTATCTATATTATTTATTATTATAACGATGTCATATGCATAGGCAAAAAGATTAAACAGTTCCTGGGGTAGAGAGTCACCAGTTTTTATTATATTATCTCTTATACGTTGCAGAAAAGGTTCTAAGGTTAAAATATATAAAATAGGAGACAAAGGACACCCTTGACGAGCCCCATTTCTTACAGTAAACCAGGGGGATTTTATTCCTGAGCCAATTATTCTAGCCGAAGGTATAGTGTATAAAGCCATAATTGTATCTATAAAACACTCTCCGAAAACGTATGAATTAAGCGCTTCATACATAAATTCCCAAATGACCCTATCAAATGCTTTTCCGACATCCAAAAATTGGGCCAGTTGGGGTATGGCGTCTCTTTTAGAAATATCTAGAGAGTCCCTAAGTCTTCTCATGTTTTGGGTTGAAGATCTTCAGGTCACAAATCCTACCTGGTCTCTATGAACTAATAATGGTATAATGTATTTTTCTTGTAGCCAGAACAGTAGAATAAATCTTAATGTCTACATCTATGAGTGAAATGTGATGATAATTAGCTATTTCTGTTGGAGTTTTATTTTGTTTAAGAATTGGAACTACATTTGCTTGTAGCAATTCTTCTGGAAGATATTCTAGAACCTAATATATTAAACATTGTTACCAGATGGGGACTAATATTATTTTTTGTGATTTTGTAAAAAAAAAAATGAAAAACCGGTCCAGGTGTCTTATTATTTTTAAGCTTGTTGATGGCCGTTATAACTTCTTCAAGGGTTATAGAAGTATTTATGAAATGTATTTGGCCTCTTGTTATTTTAAGTTTAATTGAATTTCTAAAATATTCTTTAAGTTATTAAATAACCTGTTACCACAGATTTGTATGCACACCATGACAAAGTTGTAGAGACATCGTCTGTGTTATTTTCCTCAAAGTCGCATTTAGTCATCC
The DNA here is from genome assembly GCF_036172605.1 of Pelobates fuscus. Classification (NCBI taxonomy): domain Eukaryota; kingdom Metazoa; phylum Chordata; class Amphibia; order Anura; family Pelobatidae; genus Pelobates; species Pelobates fuscus. Next base: position 245,559,861 of record NC_086319.1, on the reverse strand, counting down.
TATTTATATACTCTTTATTTTCTTCTGGTATTAATAAAGTATTATCCAGTTTCCAATCTGGTCTAATAGGTGAAACTAATTGATCTTTGATTTCCATTATCACTCCATTGTGATCTGTCCATGTTACTTCTTGTCTGTATATATTTTTAATTTGTTGTATGAGGGAAGTTCTTCCTAAAAAAATCTATATGGGAGTTTGAATTATGTACCCTAGAAAAGAGTGTAAAATCTTTCTTGTCTGGATGTACCATTCTCCATAAATCATATAAACTATATTCCACTAAAGTGACTGAAATGTTCTAGATTGATTTTTGACTTTGTTAATCATTACATTTCTCTATAGATATTTCTTATCTATTTTATAGTCTAGTACCATATTAAGAAATAATAGATATATGTGTGCAGAATAGGCGCTTTAAAATAGTATGACTGGAATAAATTTACAGCAGCTACCAAATGGATATAGGGACTTACCCCTATGGGTTAACACAATATTCAGCATACAAGGACAATATCACAGTATATATGTCTGAAAGAATAAAACTAAATATAGTGCAGTATCGTAGTAGGACAGTTTACAAATAGATAGTCACAATAGTCTCACTCACATGGGCCAGAGCAACTTAGTATAGGCTCAGATTGCTTGGGTGTGCATGTGCTATGGTGACACTGTACCTCTGTATCGCTTCTTGTTCAGATGATCCCCATATATATAAAAGAAGGAGGGTAGGGAAACAAGGGAAGCAAGGTGGCTTCTAGTGTAATCAGTTCCACAAGATAGAAATACATGCAGAAAAAAAGTGGCTTCTCACCTTCTCAGGAGCCTAGACCTGGCTTCTGGTATATAAGTAAATGTGCCTTTAATGGGGGCTATAACCTTTCTTTACGCAGCAAAGTGGAAGAAGGTTGACTTGTGTTCTTGTTAAAATAAAATTTATTAAACAATTATATCAAAACTTAACAAATCATAATGAAAAAATAATGTCACAAATCTTCCTTCCTGAAATGCGTTTCGCTGTATAGTAACAGCTTTCTCAATCTGTGTCTATCATGCTGCATATCGGCAGTTTAAATATCCCCTTGTTCATGCTGTTTGGTAGTTCACTTTCGTCATCCTCCAGTTAGATGCTTCTATTTCATGGGAATGGGAATCAGCTGTGTCCAATGTGTTATTATAGCCCGGTCTCATGATACCCCATGTGATACATTTCGTCACTCGCGGCGTCATGGATGGGGTGTGCTTACACTTGTTCCGTATTTATATTGTTCGCCATATTTCTTTAGGTAGATTCCCTTACATGCCGGTATAGAAAATAAAGATATATAGTTGTCCATCTTCCCGGCTAGTTAGGGATTTGTATGGCTCATTGATAATGCATGTATAAAAGGGAACAAAGGGCAGAAACATAATATATTAATATAACTTTGTTATACAAATGGTATAAATATACACATTTGAAATATACACAAATACAGTGCAACTATGTGAAGTTAAGTTGGAAGGTCTAAATCTTAACCATTTTTTGACAATATATTAAAGTGCAAGTGAATACAGCATAATCAGATATAATTAAAGTGAAAGGTAAGAGAAAATAGTCAGTTGGTGTCAAGTGAAAAAATGCAAAACAGATCTCAATTTGATTTAAGAGCTATTAAAAAATAGTTACATGTACAACTTTTAAAATCAGTTATATTATTAAAAATATCAAGACAAATTAATACAGCACTTATCTAAAATTAGTTAAAAATGAACAGTCATATAAAAACAAAGACATTTTAAAAAATTATTAAAAACATTTTAAATACAAAATATATATATATATATTACAAAAAATGACACAGCTCAAAATCACCATTAAGACCATATGGTTGCATTGTATTTAAGTTAAAGATCCATTGCATTTCTTTTTGTCCAATTCTCTTAATGAAGTTACCTCCTCTCCATTCTGTTAATATTTTCTAAATTGCAAAGAACTGGAGGTGTCTAGGATCACTATTATGTTTATTCTTAAAATGTAGGGATATGCATTTTTGATGGTTTTTATGTGTCCCTGGATTCTTATGTGTAGACTCCTAGTTGTACGTCCCACATAAGAAAGTCCACAAGGACAAGTAAGTAAATAAATAAATTTTGCTGAATAGCATGCTATCAATTCATTTATCATAAATTTGGTCTTTTTGTCCTGAGGGTGTAGGAATTCCTTTATCAACCTGTTTTATTATTTGAATTTCTGCATGCTCCATAGTTTCCAAATCCATAAAATCCCTTAGATTCATTAAAGAATTCTTTCTCTAATCTTTTCGGTGGTATATGATTTTGTGTTAAGGTGCTTCTGAAATTTCTTACCCCTCTATATGTAATTTTAGGTCTTTCTGGGAGGATACTATTCAAGACAGGATCGTTTTTTTAAATTGGCCAATATTTAGAGATGATTTTCTTAAATTATTTATTCTTACAGTTAAAATCACATATTAAATTGAGCGATATGGGCACTATATCATTCATTGTATTTTTAGATTTAATTAGATCTTTTCTATCCTTTTTTTGTGACTTCTTAATAAGCTCTCTCTAACAGTTGTTCTTTATATCCCTTCTCTTTAAAATCATTCATGATTTTATTGGCTTGTTCTTGGAATTTTACTTCTTCTGTGCAGTTACATTTGATTAGGGAGGTGAGCTGTTTTCCCCTACGTAGCTGTTGACATCTACTTGTTTAAAAAATGTGCAAGTTTTGAGTTGTGCATCCTCAACGTAAATGTGGAGATCTAAAAATTCCACTGAGGCTTTGCTAAAATTAGTCACCAGCTTGATGCCCCAATCGTTATTATTAAGATGTGTTAAAAAATAGGTCTAAGGACGTCTCATTGCCTTGCCAAATAAAAAAATATGTCATCGGGGGGCGGGGCTTGACCAGCATGGCGGGCGGTCGCAACATGCAGGAGCTCCCTACTAATCTACTTTCAAGCGACTTGCCGGGACTCCTGCCGCTCACAACCTGACCCAAACGGGTACGCACCTGCCGCAGACAACGGCTGGAGTGTCCCGGTGTGGAAAGCCGAGGCACTGACGACAAAAGCCATGTGGAGCGGTTGCGGCCTAGCGGAGGCTGCGGGCGGGGGAATCAGCCGATCTCCCGTCCCTCTCCTCTCCTACTAACGAGACCTCACAAAGTCCCATTCCCCCCCACAGGTCCGGGGGGGATATCCCGGTCCACCACGCACAGCATGGGGGTTGACCCCGATGAAGCATTGGGCGAGCTGAGATATGAATCGAGGCTGGAGAGAATATTCCAAGACTTTTGGCGCAAACTGGAGGTAAAAATGTCCCATCCAGCCCAGACCCTCCTGAGGGCTGAGCCATCACACCACCGACTGCCTGATTCACGGCAAATCAGCAAGCAACCTGTCACTAAAAGACCTCCAGCATGGCGGTGGTATAACGAACGCCAGACTAAAGCAGACAGTGAGAAGGGCCAGCCGCGACCCCACATGTCACAGGAATCTCAAACGCAAGCCAAAAGGCCTAACTCAGTCAGCAGTATCCCAGCCAGGCTCAAAGTCTTACCTCAAGGCCCAAAGCTTTACCCACAGCAGCAGGGGCGAGGTACTAATACACTACGACAGACCGCCCAACGACTAACTCACTTACCAGAGGCTTCTACCATGGGCCACCTACAACGCCTTCCCAGGCCGAAGACCACATGGAGTCAGACTCCAAGACACCGACCACACCGCCGGAGGCTTGCCCGCCGCTGGCGGCGGCAGAACACCCGAGCCCCACATGGTGCCCGACGAAGGGACGACCCGGCCTCTCCGAGCAACTGAGTCGGTGGAACACAGGTGAAGGCCTTCATGATGACCTGGGGCTGGCCGACGGCCGACACTATGCGGCACCCCTGTGGCTTCTACTGAACGACGGTGCCAACTTCTCCACCCTACCCAGCAGAGGTATAGGCTGAACTGGCCCCACTAACTGACAGTCCCACCACCACCACTCTCAGCCAATGGCTGCAGTGACCTAGCTTGAATGACCCGCATGGACTCTCCTTGCTGGACTCCCACTTGTAGCTATGCTTACCACGTTGCCTACTGGTATAACTTTATGTTATTATTTTATTTTTATTTTTATTTCTTTTTTTAAAATTTTATTTTAATTTTAACTTTTTCATTTTTTTTGTTACACAAATTTAGAGGGTTGGGGTTTGGCCTGACATGCTTAGATCTGTCTTGCTTTTCTAATGGGCGTTAACATTATGCTTAGCATCCTAGGACCTGTTATTGTACGATACCGACATATAATGACCCCTAAGATGCAACCTGCCTTTGACAAGCGCACTAAGCTCACGGATCCACATAGGATCACCCGCAGGTTTACTCCAACTTGTCAGTCAATTTATAAATGTTAGGCAAAAAAGCCACTGGAAGCAAGGGACTAGGATTAGTATGCCTAGTGATGCATTAACTCGAGTTTGACACCCTCCAACAAGATAGTGAGCAACTAGTCATACTGCAGATATTGTAAAGGTTTTCAATGATTTTTCTATACACTTATCTACACAAAGTTTTGTTCAATTACATGTCACATGCTACTAAAAAGCACTACTAGATTATCTCTTGATTTTAAAAATGTGTAAACTAGCAGTAGCTCAAACTGTAGAAGCATGTTCAACACTCGAATGTGCTATGTTAGCGATGCCATACCAATGTTATTATATGTTTATGAATTTGTCTGCACCACTTTCGTGGCAGTGCAAACGTATGTCTTCTTATTATGCACAAATAAAATAAAGATTGACAAAAGTTTAATTAGAAACACAACCACTAAGCTAAGCCACCTCTGTTAACCCCTAAATAATGTGGCTCCACTATTGATCAACAACAAAAGTTAAGCATAAAGAATGTAACTCATGTTTAAGACCACCGTCTCTTACCTAGTGCCAACCGTTAATAACATGTCACTAACACTTTCAATGTAAAAGCTGTCTTTCCTAACGAAGCAAAGCTACATACATATTAGCTTTGCTACATACACGTTTTAACCTAGCATGCTAAAATCTAATTCAATGATGTTTAATAGCCTGTTTTACTCTTGTTATATATATGAAAAATGTGCTGTCTCAACTGCCACACTTTGGAATGTTTTGAAAAATGCCTGCAGATGCTATCGTGACTATGCACGCTTGTTGTTACTTTTCGCACGAATAAAATAAAGAATTTAAAAGAAAAAAATATGTCATCAATGTAACGGCGATAGGCGACGAGGTTCACATCCCATCTACGGTCTTTGTAGATAAATTCTTGTTCCCATAATGCCATAAATAAATTAGCATAACTGGGTGCGAACCTCGTGCCAATCGCCGTTCCACACATCTGCAAGTAAAATTTATCTCTAAACCAAAAATAATTGTTGTTTAAAATCCATTTAATACCTTTAACCCCTTAAGGACACATGACATGTGTGACATGTCATGATTCCCTTTTATTCCAGAAGTTTGGTCCTTAAGGGGTTAATTAAAAAAATATATCTGTACACCCAGAAATGTCTGTGAATGTTCTAAAAAGTGTTTGGCAGCTTGACATCCTCTTTCATGTGAAATTACATCTGCTGTTACTAGAAAACTATTTTCATTCCATTGATGATTTGCCAATACCTGAAGAACATTAAGGGTATTTGCATACTATCGGTTGAAGGCACTTGTCTATGTATTGGGGCAGCATACTTTAAATTGACCCAATTCCAGAGACAATAGGTCTCCCTGGGGGTTTGTTTCTACCCTTATGGATCTACGGTAAATGGTAAAATACCGGTATCTTTGGGTATGCAATGTTTAAAAATGTGTATTCTTTTTGATTAAGAATTCCCAAGTTTTTTCCTTCCTCTATGAGTTTATCATATTCATTTTTTTTTTAAATTCTTTAGTTTTGTGTGCATGAAGAATACAAACATGCTGGTAATGCCACAGCAGATACCGGCAGCTCATGGTTAACAGAAGTATGGCATAGAATAAGACTGCACATTTTTTTTTATAATAACCAGGCTTGACATTGAGTAAAACATTACCGAAAAGAGAATACAAACAAGCGTGGAGTGCCCCACCAGCAATCCTGAAGCCTTTCAGCACACATAACATTTTGGACATCTGAGAATACATGCACCATTTTATGATGTAAACATACGTAGGTAGATATGTCAGTATACAGACAACAATAAACATGGAAACAGCTATGTACACTGACATTATGATTGGATAGATTTACATGCCTGACCATCTGAAGCAAGTATAAGCACCCTGGAGCTTGCTGGTATAGCATACCAGATGAGAAACTACACAATGTGTGAAGTGTATGTCGAGCGATGATAAAATGAATAAAAATAGTGCTAGACAACATGCCTGGCTAAACAGATGGTAGAAGACAGGTTGGCTATCTCAGAGCACATTTTAGAAGTGAGCTTGAGTAGAGGCATAAGACAACAAATACAGGGTGCGCTAAATAACATAAAGGGAGATGAAAAAGTCTTTAGGTACAATGTGGACCTTGAGTGAGTGTTCTTATGTTCTTTCTTTGGGATCTCAGTAGTCGAATATGGAATACAAAAGCAGAGAGGGGAGACCAATAGTGCAAAACCGTAATGCGGAAAGGATCACGAACAACACAGACGTGGAGAAGTGCCAACTTACAATTTAAAGAGCTAAGCCCAGCTCTAGGTAAAACAGCATACAGTGGTATTTAGTACTCCCCACAAGTAGGATATTGCTGGACAATTGGAGGTGTCTTCACAAGATTCTTTACATCATCCCAGACAGACGTCAGCATATCAAATATATAAAAGATGGAAAAACCCAATGGTGCAATAACTTTGGTAATACTGCAACAACAGACAACACTGAGGTCCTAAGAGTGCCAACTTACAATTTAACCCCTTAAAGGACCACTCTAGTGCCAGGAAAGCATACTCGTTTTCCTGGCACTAGAGTGCCCTGAGGGTGCCCCCACCCTCAGGGACCCCCTCCCGCCCGGCTCTGGAAAGGGGAAAGGGGTAAAAACTTACCTTTTTCCAGCGCTGGGCGGGGAGCTCTCCTCCTCCTCTCCGCCTCCGTTCCTCCCCGTCGGCTGAATGCGCACGCGCGGCAAGAGCTGCGCGCGCATTCAGCCGGTCACATAGGAAAGCATTCATAATGCTTTCCTATGGACGCTTGCGTGCTCTCACTGTGATTTTCACAGTGAGAATCACGCAAGCGCCTCTAGCGGCTGTCAGTGAGACAGCCACTAGAGGAAATAGGGGAAGGCTTAACTAATTGATAAACATAGCAGTTTCTCTGAAACTGCTATGTTTATAAAAAAATTAGTTAACCCTAGCTGGACCTGGCACCCAGACCACTTCATTAAGCTGAAGTGGTCTGGGTGCCTAGAGTGGTCCTTTAAGGACACATGACATGTCTGACACGTCATGATTCCCTTTTATTCCAGAAGTTTGGTCCTTAAGGGGTTAAAGAGCTATGACCAGCTCTGAGTAAAACAGCATACAGTGGTATTTTAACTCCCCACGTGTAGGATATTCCTCTAATGATGCTTGCAGTGCCGGTCTTATGAAAATAAAATCACAAGAGAGGGCCCATAGTGTTTTCCATATATAAAATGACAGTGGAATAAAAATGAAACGTACTTACAGTGTTCAGAGCAGCCACACTGCTCTATGAACCAAGCGTGGGTGGAATAATCCCCACCAGGGATTTCTTTTGAAGTACTGGATCTTGTTTAAAAAAAATCAGCCAGGATAAAACAGCAACATATAAAGTAAATGTACTAACCAAAGGTAAGTGGTAGTCACAAAATACTTTAATTAAAAACAAAGTAAAAATACACAACGCGTTTCGCCAAACAGTAGGCTTTTTCAAGTCACTTGAAATCTAGAGGACTGCATATCACCCACAGGAGGAAGGGGCACTTTTATTATACCAAGAGCTGGATGTTCTCCAGCAGTGCATGTGCTTAGGTTGCTTGGGGTTGGGCACTGTATTACATTTATGAAAAATGCAATTCTGCCAACCAATTCTTGATTTAATATTTTTGGATAGCCTTTATTAAATTATTTAATTCTTTAAAAAAACTTTTTAATGGTTTGATATATTAATTTATGTATGATGTTTTTTCTTTAATTCTACAAATTTAATTATTTTTTGATCCAAAAATATTAAATTGAGGCCTTCATGTATCTCACCCAAAGCCATTGAAAAAAAAAAGGAAATAATGTGATGGATCCTAAGCTTCTTCCTGGTTGATTGGTGGGAATTATTTCTCTGGAATTTACAACATTACTCAAAACATAGAAAACCTGATATTTTAGTTTTCTTTCAAATGTGTATTATATATTTTTCAAATTGCATTACAATCTAGTTCAGTCTAGTTACAGCCAAGGTACACATTGTACATTATTTTATTTCTCCTTTTCACGTCATGCTCTCTCAATGCTGACTGCCAGGTGCACAGGCTTTTAACAGTGACTGACTTTGAGCCAAGATGGAAGTCCTCAGTTGCAGATTAATAGGTGTAGATATCTACATTAAAATTTATTTTCATATCTCACAAATGCATACATGTTAAATGCAGGGATACCTTTAAATGTTTTTGTTTTACTTAAAGGGATTTTATAGTGTTAGGAATACAAAGCTTTATTCCTTAAACTATAGTTACCCCACCCACCAACCCCCAGCACAGAAAAGATTAAAAAACCCTTTAAGCACTTACCTGATTCCAGCCCCGATCTTCCTATGAACTGGGTTGGCACTGTGCCTCCTCAGACATCATCCGATAGGGGGGTTAATGTGCATGTGTGGCGAGCGCCGTAAGCGCATTAGGACTTCCCCATAGGAAAGCATTGTTTCAGTGCTTTACTATGGTGATTTTTACAGATTTTTACGGATGCTTGATGTCCTCATGCAGAGCGTGAGGATGTCCAGTGAAGTTGGTTGGTTGACAGCCACAAAAAACCTAGTCCTGCAATATAATAATTTCATTTTCTCAAAAACTGCAATAATTTACATTGCAGGACTAGGAGGGACAGGGATACTGCACCAGAGCACTTTAATAAACGGAAGTAGTCTGGATGTATATAGTGTCCCTTTAACTTTTTACAGGTTAGTAGGTAGCATTGCAAAACCTCCAACTATCTATATATATCATACAAGTTCTAGAAGATCTTTAAAGATAAAAAAAAAGCCACCCAACCAAAAGTAATGGGGTTTAGTTACAGTATATGATGCCACAATGTTAATGTACCTCATTTTTGGCAGGTCCTATCCTAGCAACCTAACACCTTCTTTTAAAATAATCCACTTACTTGGGAAATACATTCTCCTGGGGCTCTCTGCAGTGCAAGGATAAAAAAGTGCCCCGGAATGAGGTACCAGTGACAGGGAGGGGTGCAAAACCTGGAGTGTTGACTTGGATTCCCAAATATATTTACATATAAAAATAAGAGGGCTGCACTCACCTGAACATGCATACATTATAAGGGTGCTGCTGGGGCTGATTCATACAACATACAAAATCCAGTGCACTCACTCATTCACTAAACAGCAATTTCAAAGCTCACAAAATGTAATTGTTTTTTTTATATGCAGGTATATATCTGTTTGAGAATGTCCTAATTCTTCAAATACAATAGAGTTATTTTTGTTAAAGTCATACTTTATTACTATAACTATTGTCAAAACAGGAAGAAATCACCAACTTGTAACATTACTTGTGTATAGGTCTCCATGTCAAAATAGACTGCTCCCTGTTGGGTACATTATAGCTAAGTAGTACTAGTACACCAGTTATCAATTGCTATACATTTTTCAATTAAATACCAGAAACTGCTGTTAAAGACATCAAAATACCATATGTTTAAATAATATTAACATGTTTTTAATTTAATTTATTTTTAGATAACATAGTGGTGCATTCTTTGCAAAAATAGAGTTGAGCGAACCCGAACTGTAAAGTTCAGGTTCCTGCCGAACAGTACAGTTTTTGGACCCCGGACTCGAACACGGACATTTGACTGTATGTTCGGGCTGGAGTTCGGTGTTTGGCAATTACATTTTGAAAGGCTGCAGGGCAGCCAATCACCAAGCGTTTGACTCGTGTGCCCTTAGAAGCCATCACAGCCATGCCTACTAATGGCATGGCTGTGATTGGCCAGTGCAGCATGTGACCCAGCCTCTATATAAGCTCGTTACTTAGTATTATTAAATTATGCCCCTACTCGCTATACCGCGAGTTGGGTCATGTCTAGTAAACAGTAAGTAGCCAGTGACTGCTGACTGTAAAAAACAAACAAAAAAAAAACCTATTGGCCCCCACCCCTGAATTGCAGGTGGGGGCCCTAAAGTAAAATAAGGGGGGGACCTATTGTCCTCCTCCCCGGCCCCCACCCCTGAGCAGCAGGTGGGGGCCCAAAATAAGAATGAGTGGGGGAACCTACTATCCTCCAGGACCGCTGGGCGGTGGGTGGGGGCCCTAAATAAAAATGTACCCCCCCATTATCCCCCACCCCCAAAAAAATAACCCCTACCTACCCTCCTCATCCTAAAAATAATGAGGGGGGACCATATGCTAGATACCTGTAAAAAAAAAAATAAACTTACCATTTGATGTCTTCTTTCTTCTAAAATCTTCTTTTTTCAGCCCCCAAAAAAGGGCAAATAAAAATCCATAATAACCGACGCACTTTACAAAAATAAACGAGCGCAAAAAAAACCCAAAACATCTTCACCTGGAGGGCTCCGTGCAGACTGAAATAAAGCATTGCCCTGCCCTGCAATTAGGCTCAGAGCACTTTGATTGGTGGGTTTAAGCCATCCAATCAGAGTGCTCTGACAGGTAAATGAAGAGACTGACAGGTAAGTCTCTACATTTACCTGTCACAGCACTCTGATTGGTTAGCTTGAAATCCACCAATCAGAGTGCTCTGTGTCATTTTAGACATTGTGGGAAAGTTCTTTGGAATTTTATCACGCTGTGTTATTTAACAACAGAGCACTCTGGTTGGTTAGCTTGAAATCCACCAATCAGAGTGCTCTGTGTCATTTTACACAGCGTGGGAAAGTTCTTAGGAATTTTCCCACGCTGTGTAAAATAACACAGAGCACTCTGATTGGTGGATTTCAAGGTAACCAATCAGAGTGCTCTGTGTCATTTTACACAGCGTGGGAAAATTCCAAAGAACTTTCCCACGCTGTGTAAAATGACACAGAGCACTCTGATTAGTGGATTTCAAGCTAACTAATCATAATCAATACAAATTTAACCCCCCCGTCTCCCCACAAAAAAATAACCCCTACCTACCCCCTCATCCTAAAAATAATGAAGGGGGACCATAAGCTAGATACCTGTAAAAATCCATTGAAAAATCTAAATCAATACAAATTGCAAATAACTTTCCCACGCTGTGTAAAATGACACAGAGCACTCTGATTGGATGGATTTCAATTTTTTTTCAATGGATTTTTACAGGTATCTAGCTTATGGTCCACCTTCATTATTTTAAGGATGAGGGGGGCAGGTAGGGGTTATTTTTTTGGGGCGGCGGGTGATGGGGGGTTTAAATTTTTATTTAGGGCCCCCACCCACCACCGGCAGTGGGTGGGGGCCAGGGGGGAGGACAATAGGTCCCCCTCTTATTCTAAATTTAGGGCCCCCACCCACCGCTCAGGGGTGAGGGCTGGGGGAGGACAATAGGTTCCCCCCCTTATTCTAAATTTAGGTCCCCCACCCGCCGCTTAGGGGTGGGGGCCGGGAGGGGGAGGACAGTAGGTCTCCCCCCTCATTCTTATTTAGGGACCCCACCCACCGCGCAGGGGTGGGGACCGGGGGGAGGACAGAAGGTCGTCCCCCTCATTGTTATTTAGGGCCCCCACCCGCTGTGCAGGGGTGGGATCCGGGGGGAGGACAGTGGGTCCCCCCTCATTCTTATTTAGGGCCCCCACCCACCACTCAGGGGTGGGGGCCAGAGGGGAGGACCCGAGGTCCCCCCCCCTCAATCTTATTTAGGGCCCCCACCCATTGAGCAGGGGTGGAGGCCGGTGGGGAGGACAATAGGTCACCCCCCTCATTGTTATTTAGGGCCTCCTCCCGCCGCTCAGGGGTGGGGCCCAGGGGGAGAACAATAGGTCCACCCCCCCTTATTTTACTTTAGGGCCTTCACCCGCCGCTCTGGGGTGGGGGCCAATATGTTTTCTTTTTTTACAGTGAGCTTTACTTAGTATTAGTAAATGTGGCTGAAAGACCAATTTAGGTCTTTAGCCTTTTGGTAGATAGCTCCCTAATACCATGGGAATTAGGGAGTTATCTACTAAGCGGTTGCTTATTTTATGTTATTTTAAGTGATTTCCCTATCCACATTTGTTTACAGGGCACTTGTCCTACTCTTACTCCCAATTTACTTCCTTTTGCAGCCCTCTAGCCCTTTCCAGGACTTTTTTAGAGGCATTTTAGTGCTGAAAAGTTTGGTTCCCCATTGACTTCAATCGGGTTCGGGTTCGGGGTCAAGTTCGGGTGAAGTTCGAGGCCGAACTCAAACTTTTTGACAAAGTTCGGCCGAACTCGGCGAACCCGAACATCCAGGTGTCCGCTCAACTCTAGTTGTAACTACATTTGAGTTAGAGAATTTAGTTAGGTTGATTTAAATATGGGTTTCCATTCAGTACAATTCACTGTTTAGTAAATTTGTTTTTTAAATTAATTAAATTATGAGCATTCAATATATGCCATAGAAATCAGCATACAAAGATTTCTTGATTTCTAGTTCCCTATGTTTAATAAAAAAAGATGCATCTATATATTGTGCTTGACATAGAGATGACGGCCTCAAAATAGATCCCAGAGCTAAGCATATTTCAGCAATATTTTTGGCACTTAACCATAATTCTCTGGGGTTGCCAGAGGGTATATTCAAATCTAACAGCACAGGGAAATGATATCACTATTGCATTTTTGAGGACTGAGATATTGATACATAACATTTTAAAATGATTGGTATAAGAATTTTATAAAACATTTAGGGATTTAAAATTACACCGTAAAAAATCTGACTTTATATTATTATCAACTGTAATAAGCACTACAAAAAAACAAAACCTTTTTTTATGACTTTTACGTGTGTCTGTTGCCACAAAAAAAAAAACACAACAATCAAATAGCCTTTTTAGGGTTGAAATTTAATTAACTTCCATTTAAAAGTGCACTGAGGGTTTGGAAGGATTATAACCCCATAAAACCACTCTTAATACAATCTGTATGACATTTAGTCTGTGAGTAAATACTTTACTACTGATGCTTGAAAGAGTTACTGTGGGTTATAAATGATTGATTTGGGCATTTTTGCTATGCCTTAGTTCCACTATAATTTTAATTTTCTCATTGTGCACCAATATATGTTGTTTTTTTAATTAAAAAAGATATATACATTTTCTCTCTGATATCCTATATGTACATGTGATGAAAGCACGTTCGTCACTGGGAATTGGAGAGGCCTGCTTGCCAGCCTCTTGCCCTGTGACTATGGCCCCAGGGATGTATGGCCCTTTAAAAACTCTATGTGGGCATATTGGATTTTAAAATACTGTTTCTGCCCCTTTAAATTATATTGGAACAGCTTTACACCTTTGAAGTGGCACTTCGTATACAGCCGAAGTGTTGAAGTAGTCGAAGTGGCTGACATTCGACATTCGAACACGTGGCGGCGGCCATTTTAATTCAGTCGAACGAGTTTGTCGAATTCATGGAACTCAAATCGGACACGCGATGGCACGAACACCGCTGAAACTTTACCTTCTCTGGACTTCAACCCTTCGACTGGAGTCGAACACCATTCGACAATTCGAACAGCACTTTAACATTGACTGTTTCCACAAACGTTTTCCGTTCGTCTATTTGAAATGAATTTCGTATTGGAAATAGACCGGCTGCACAGGTAAATTCTCTGGAACTGATTTGGGCATGAAATCATGCGTGAAGTCGGTCAAAAGACTTCCACAAAACTTTTGAACCCCTGCTCTGAACTGGGTGATTTTTGGATATGTTGCGCACCCAGATCAGAGATATCCATGTTTATGGGGATGTGTTATGTTTTGGGGTGTTTTCTATACATTGGGGAAAATGTGTTTTTGTGCTTGTGGATAATTAGGTTATTGTATTAGCTGCTCTAATTATATCTCAGGCAGAGGGGAGGGCTTGTGTGTTGTAAGTGGGAGTGTCAGTCATTGTTATATTGTTCTGATTGGTTTGTGTCTTTTGTGTGCCTGTGTTCCATCAGGTCCAGGGGGTGTGCCCCTGGCCTGAGGAATTGTAGATAAGACAGCCTGTATCAATAAAGCCTCAGACTTATTCTACCCTTCATGAAGTCTTGGCTCATGCTTGGGGGATTGGAGAACTACCTAATTTCGGGGGTTGCTATAATCACTATACTCCCCAGAGTAAGCTCTTGTAAGAGCTTGTTCCTGTTCCTGTTTCTGCTCTCTGGATTCTAAGAGAGGTCTACCTACTGGAAGCTGGATCCTGGTCTTGGGTCCAGAGTGGGTGGAAGACGGCGAGACCCCAACCAAGCTGCGGTGGTTCGTGGGGTCTGCGGTGGTTATGGTGTCTAGTGGAGTGCTTGGAGCCCTCGGGAAGGGCTAGGAGCATCTGTCAATGGAGGTACCCAGTCGGGGTGCCAGGCGTTCTGTTACAGTACACATAACGCTACATTAAGAAAATATACCTCAATCCAGACTAGTATATTTGTCCTGTTTTTGGGAATAGCAAATTTATATATGTTTAGCAATTATAGGTTAAATAGGAGTAAATACATGTACAAATGTTGTAATGCTAGAACACTTACAGGGTTATTCACTAAAGTTCGAACAGCCTCGTACCAAAGAGGCAAAACTGTTTGGTTGTATACGCGTCCATTCAGACTGCAAAATATGTAAATTTTTCACACTGTTTAACAATGTATGGATTTTGATGGATTTCAGCTAGACTAAATGATGCTGGATAGTTAAAATCCGGGCCCAGATGCTTCACATATGAGGTTTCGAGAGAAGTGAAACTTGTCTGTCAAAGCACTCTCTTTTTGGGATCATGTCAGGGTGTTGTAGTGGATGTGATCTACTTGGATTTTGCCAAGGCGTTTGATACGGTTCCTCACAATAGGTTAGGGGTCAAACTAAAAGAAATTGGTCTAGATGATAATTATTGTTATTGTGTAGAATATTGGCTTAACCATAGAGTACTGAATGTTGTCATTAATGGTACATTTTCAAGCTGGAAAGAATGGTAAGTGGTGTCTTTCAGGGTTCTTTTTCAGGACTACTTTTATTCAACATATATATTATATATATATTGCTTACTACCCTATCTAATGTTCTCCATAAGGGAGGTGCCACAAGCTTCTACGGGCTTCTCTCCTTTTGAGCTTCTATATGCCCATCATCCCAGAGGTCTGCTAGATATAGCAAAAGAAACCTGGGAACAGGAGTCCAATCCGTACTGTAGTGTAATTGAGCACATAGCTCAAATGCAAGATAGGCTGGCGGCTGTCATGCCAATAGTTAAAGAACATATGCAGAAAGCCCAAGAGGCCCAGAAAAACAGTTATAATAAAAATGCCAGACTGAGAGTTTTTCACCCAGGAGACAGGGTACTTGTTTTGGTCCCTACAGTAGAAAATACATTTCTAGCATCTTGGCATAGCCCATATGAGGTTATTGAACAAGTTGGGGAAGTTAATTATAAAGTGAGACAACCCAATAAGAGGAAACCCGAGCAAATATATCATATAAATTTACTAAAACCCTGGATGGACAGAGAGGTCTTAACTACTTCAATTGTCACTAATAAGACTGGTAGTGAACTTGAAGTAAATATACCAGACACCCTGTCCCCCCACCAGAAACAGGAAGTAAGGGACTTTATTGGTAGAAACCGGGATGTATTTTCTGTAGTTCCGGGCAGGACTAACGTTATCAAGCATGATATTGTTACAGAACCGGGGGTGAAGATAAATCTTAAACCATGCAGAATCCCAGAAGCACAGAAAGAGGCTGTAACTGCTGAAATGAAGAAAATGTTAGATCTTGATATTATTGAGGAATCACAAAGCGAGTTGAACAGCCCTTTAGTACTGGTGCCAAAACCTGATGGTTGTAATGATTTTCGTAAATTAAATAGTGTGTCAAAGTTTGATGCTTATCCAATGCCTAGGGTTGATGAACTAATAGAGAGACTCGGTAAGGCTCGGCACCTGACTACTTTAGACCTGACAAAGGGTTATTGGCAAGTACCTCTTACAGACAGAGCAAAAGAAAAGACAGCTTTTTCAACATCAGGGGGTTTATTCCAATACAAGGTGCTACCTTTGGGTTACATGGGGCCCCTGCCACTTTTCAAAGACTGAATGATAGGATTTTGAAACCTCACAGCCGTTATGCGGCCACATACTTAGATGACATAGTCATTCACAGTTCTGACTGGGCTTCACATCTTCCCAAAGTGCAGGCAGTACTGTACTCTATCCGCCTAGCTGGTTTAACTGCAAACCCATCTAAGTGTACTATAGGTTTAGAAGAGGCAAAATATCTGGGTTATTCGATTGGGAGAGGGCTAGTTAAACCCCAAACAGCAAAAGTGAAGGCCATACAAAATTGGCTACGCCCCCTCACTAAAAAGCAAGTCAGGACTTTCTTAGGACTTATTGGGTATTACAGGCGATTTATTCCTGATTTTGCTACATTAGCAGCTCCTTTAACGGATCTCACAAAAGGAAAAGCCCCACTAGTGGTGAAGTGGTCATTAGAGGCAGAAAATGTGTTTGTAAATTTGAAAGAGGCTATGTGCACCCAACCAGTTCTGGTAACCCCGGATTTCACTAAAGAGTTTTTTGTCCAAACCGATGCATCAGAGATTGGGTTAGGGGTGGTTCTGTCTCAGGAAATTCAGGGTGAAGAACACCCAGTGTTTTATTTAAGTAGGAAGCTGACTCCCACTGAGAAAAAATATTCTATAGTGGAAAAAGAATGCCTTGCCATAAAATGGCTAAGGCCCATTTTATGGCAAGGCATTCTTTAAAATATTATCTGGGCAGAAAATTTAGGTTGGTCACAGACCATACTCCCTTAACCTGGATGAGTCAAAACAAAGATAATAATTCCAGGGTGACAAGGTGATTCCTCAGTATACATTTCATTTTACAGTTGAACATAGGCCGGGTTCTAAACATGGAAATGCTGACAGTTTGTCACGAGAAAATGTGTTTTCTGTGGTCGCTCACCCCACTAGGTCTGAGCTGGGGGGGGGGGGGAGGATATGTGACAGAGTGTTGGGGATGGTGGTCAGGGATGTATATCTGGCACCCAGACTTTTGCACAGCCACTATCTTGACATGTGGGTAAGCACATGCAGCCTCAGGGAAAGTTAAGTTTAAATGTAGGCTTTTTATTCCCTCTGTTGTTATTTGGGTCCCTGGGGTGGAGTATTCGGAAGAGCAGGGTGGGCTGATTCTCCACCCACTGTCAGAGTGGTTGTGCATGAGTCCAGCCCAGGTTTTCTAAGGAGTTCTGGCTTACTGCCTAACGAGGTCATTAGCCTCATCTGTAGGGGCTGTGAGAAGCTATATAACTGCAGTTAAAGCAGGGTGGAGTGAGGGAAGTGTTTTGTGGAGAAAGAAAGTGTTTTGTGGAGAAAGAAAGTGTTTTGTGGAGAAAGAAGGTTTGCTGTTTGTTGTATCCTGTTACTTCTTAACAACAGAAAATAAACAGGCCAGAGGCCTTTTTGAAACTAGACTTTGTCTTGACCTGGTTTTCTTACCCTAGAGGGCTGTGCAGTTGCCAAAAGATCCTGGACAAACACACACAGGAAAGTAAGTTTGTCACTATATATATATATATATATATATATATATATATATGTGATCATGAAAGTCATGTTTCAAAGTTTGCACATGGCACAATACTAGGTAAGGTAAAACATAATGAGCAGGATATTACTTAGAGACATATGAAAAGATTAATGGACCTGGCACTGAAATTTCAGATTAAAAATAATGTAGATACAGTTCTGGGTAAAGAACACACAAGCAGCTCACACCCTAACCGTTAGTGAATTATAGAATTGGCAATTATTACAGACAGCAAGCTAGGCAACAATGTGCCATGTCAATCAGCAGTTGCTAAGGTCAGTAAGGTATAAAAAGAGGCATTAATTCTGGTGATGTAAATATAATTTTGGAGTGCAGGGCTTTTCAGGTTCCCAATATGGTAGAGTAGTGTACCCAACAAAGTGTGTACAACTATCATCTTCAGTTCACCTTACCTTGCAGAGAAGCAAAGAATCCCTTGGTGGGGACTATGCCACCCACCGAGCAGTGAGTCTGCTCGGTATATTGTACGTACATTTCATATATTTTTGTTCACTTTTCGTATTTACAGTGAGCACTATATTCTATTATCCCTTTCCTTTTGGGTACACTACTCTACCATATTGGGAACCTGAAAAGCCCTGCACTCCTGGAGATCAGAGAAAAACCTTTTATATCCTGCATATCCTTGAGTGAGGATTGTTCCACTTCACGTTATCCAAACCAGAGCTGGATTTAGCTCTATATATTGTAAGTAGTTGAAAATTACTTCTAAGAAAACATTTTTTTTAAACATACTGTACCATTGGAGTTCTCTTTCTTCTGTTTTCCATCCATATATTTCACCGGACCACAAGCCTTCACTTGCGACCACCTACTCCATAAGTTGGCTCAATAAGAACTTTTTCCATTGCTGGCGGATAACCTTGTATGGATCAGTGCTAAGTCATCTGGACTATTATTATATTTTACATTATATATGCTGTATATATTGTTATAAAATTATTACTTGATACTATTTTTGAAGGCGCACCCTTTCTTGCTATTTTCCTTACCATATCTAATTTTGAGGGGATAAGAGGGGACCCCTCTACCTATAGGTGTGCTGCCTATACTCTCTCCATATCTTCTGTGGCTTGCTAGCGCTGTCCCTTAGCTAAACGATTATTCAAGTTTAAATCATTGATATTATTAATCTGCAAGCAAATTCTGCACCTTACATCACATTCAAAGAATGAAATGTTAATATATATTCATAGCAATATTTAATATACCAGTAATTTAGAAGAAATGAGAAGATAAATGCAAAATGGCTGAACTGGAAAACATTGAGCATGCTAGTGCTACATAAATGATATTCTTCTCCTAGAATCTACAAATGTAAATTTATACTGTTTCTTTTGCAAATAGAAAGTGCAAATGTTCTTTATCGACCTGTGAAATAGTGCGATAATGATGATCTGGGTAATAACATCTAAACTTGAGTATATACTTGAAACTAGTGGAAAGCTAAATGTATTCTTCCATGTTAAATCATTTCATATTATTATTTTCCATGCACGTTCTGCACTAACTCTCACATCCAAAGACTAAAAATTTTGTTTTATTGGTTTAAATCATATATATGCATCGAATGCTGATTGTTATAAGAAAATGCAAACAATGCAAATCGTGATTCAAAAAGCAATCAATTACTCATTTTTGTGAAATAAAATATTATTTGTAAACGTAATGGTATGTGTTCCTGTGTTACAGAAAATACAGCTAGAGTTAGCATTTTTTAATTAAAGGTGCCCTAAGCAGAAATGTTCACGATCTCATAATACCATAATCTTTACAAATCCTTTAGCTTTCTTGACAATACATCAATAAGTCAAAGGCAAAGACACAGGAAAATAATAGAACCAACAGCACTCAGGATGCAATAAAAAAGAGGATTAGATCTACATTACTTTCATTACATTATATTGTATTTTTTATTATTAGGTCCACAGTTATCATTTAATCTTATAGCTAGTGTGTCTGATAGAGTGGAACAAAAACAAATGGAAATTATTTTCTCCCCTAAAGATTTCTAGATGAAAAAGATTAGCTTTGCATGTATTTAAATGAAAAAATTTAAATCACGAAATGTGTAGAATTGCTGCAGGCTGGCAGCTGTTCATACAGAAGAGCCTTCTTCCAAAACTGATTATAGGCCATGAACCTAGGCCTACCGGCAAGACAGTGTTCAGGTGTGACTCATCCCTTCTCCTGTAAGAGAATCTACTTTACCCATACTGAATGGTCTATTTTGCAATACAGGAAATGTCCATTACAACATACTGAATATACACATTTAACAGAATATCCATTTCAATTTGCCTGTTGCCAGGATAATGATCATTTAATAGTCTTGAACTACCTTAAGTAGGTTAACCGCTTAAGTACACATTATGGAATTTTTCCATCATGCTGGCCTTTTAGTTCTGAAGCTTAACAGGTTTAATACCTCATAGAAATTTTCCAATTAATAAAATTATGTGGTGGACATTCCAAGGATGGTTGAAGGGGCTCTGAAGCAAGGAACAGACACTTATAGAAGGCCCTCTGGCAAACGGGCTGTTATTCAGACAACCGTTCATAGCGAAACTAAAGAAGCATGTGAATCTGTTTATGACCCTTAATAAGGCTCAAACATCCATAAAGCTTTCCGCAACCCTACACCGAGCAGAGGTGTTTTTGGCAGGGCTGGTCAGCAGAGGGGTCAAGTCACCAGCCGCTTCTGGTCCACATGCCCCAGAAATCAAACGCAACAAACCTTCTTCCCATCTTCACGGCCGGCCTTCACAAAGGGATCCTTTCATGCCAGAGACTCTTGTGGACGAGGACACTTCAACTCAGGTGAGCATACCTCTTTCAATACATTGTTTGTCATGTATAACCGCAAGTAGACTGTCCCTCTTTCCACAGAACTGGGAAAAGATCTCTACGGACATATGGATACGCCAGACGATAAGGGGCTACATTATAGAGTTCGCCGGTACACCGGTGACGACTGCACTTCCACACCCCCTTCGGGCACCGGAAGACCAAATAAACCTCATAGATGAGGAGATTCGCACATTATTCAACAAAGGTGCGGTGCAATTCACGCCGGACGGCACAGGATACTTGAGCAATATCTTTGAGGTCAAGAAGAAGACGGGCGACTACAGGCCCGTCATCAACTTACGCCAACTCAATGGTTTCCTGGCGTATCGCCACTTCAAGATGGAAGGTATCCATCTTTTACAAAATCTCCTCCTCGCAAATGACTGGTTCACACATTTGTACTTGAAGGACGCATACCTGTCTGTCCCCATGGACTGACCATGCCAATTCCCATGCCTGCCATTCAGACTCAGCTCAGCCCCATGGTGCTTCACGAACCTCCTGATGCCGGTCATGGCGCACCTACGAGCAAAGGAAATCCGCTGTCTCTACTATATGGATGACATGCTGATATTCTGCAAGTCCGCTTACAGACTGAGATTTCAAACAAGATTTATAGTTTGGTTTCTCAAATCTTTGGGATTTGTAGTAAACAGAGATGAATCGGCACTATCTCCATCCCAAGTAATCCAATTCCTCAGATTCAAAATAGACACAAGAACGTGTGTGCTCCGATTCCCCACTTCAAAAATAGCCGCAATTCGAAAAGAAAAATGATGTGTACTTCGGAAAGACAACATCCCACTTCGACTCCCCGCTAGAGTAGTGTGACTTCTGTCTTCTTCTATCCAAGTGATCTTCCCGGGTCCATTACACTACCGTGCCATGCAGCAGCTAAAAACCCATTATCTGCGATCCGGACACTCATACAACCACTGGATACCGGTCTTGGCACAGGTACAAACAGAGCATACATTGGTGGCTGCTACACATGGAAGCCTGGAACGGCAGAGCCATCTTTAAATCAACTCCAGTTTTGATAGTGGATTCAGATGCCAGCCTTTGGGGCTGAGGTGCTCATTGCACACATGCCTCCACTGGAGGCCAAGGGAAGGGGAAGAGACAGACCTCCATATAAACTGCCTGGAATTGATCGCGGGATCATTTGCGACCCGCAGCCGGGCCAAGGACATGGTCAATTGCTGTATCCTCTTATCCATTGACAATATCTCAGAGATTAAATATATAAACTGCATGGTGAAGCCAGATCACGTGCCCTGACTGAGGCAATGAGAGATATTTATCGATTCTGTCTTCCCCAAAACATCACAATCAGAGCAGAGTATCTCCCAGGGATCAGCAACCTCATGGCGGACTGGTTCTCTCACCACTTACGAGACAGCAGCGACTGGTGTCTGGACACCTCAGCGTTTGCCACGTTGAGGGCACACAGGGGACCTTACCACATAGACCTGTTAGTGTCACGGATGAACACACAACTACTGAGATACTACAGCTGGCTCCTGAAAATCACAGTGAGAAGCACGGAAGCGCCTCTAGCGGCTGTCAATGAGACAGCCACTAGAGGCTGGATTAACCCTAATGTAAACAGAGCAGTTTCTCTGAAACTGCTATGTTTACAGCTGCAGGGTTAACCCTAGATGGACCTGGCACCCAGAGCACTTCATTGAGCTGAAGTGATCTGGGTGCCTATAGTGGTCCTTTAAACATGGTAATCAGACATAAGGATACCAATTAATTTACAAGCATGAATTAATAAATGAATCACGCATGAAGGAATTTGTGCAATGCTCATTCATTAGTACATTTTTCCACTGTGCTGTCATTGATTTGTTATTGAGATCAATGGCGACATTTTTCATCAGAACTGCAATTAATGCAAAAAAAGGCTTGTTATTTTAAGTTGAACCCAAGAAATATATCTTTTTATTTACTTTTCATTTTGTGAGCACCTGATTCTTGTGTCTCTAAGTACATATTTAAGCACTTTGGATTTTGACATGGCCTGTCTGTTTTCTCACAATTCAATTGAGTTATTGTAAAGAGAGCTGTTTTTTAATGTATTGGATTCATAAAAAGGATCAACAGAGATATAAAGCTTAAGCTCACCTTCCATGAAAGCTTAAAAGTGTTTTGCTACAAAAAAGTCCACTTTGTGAGATATTGACTAGACTATAGGATATTGTGCTTTAGCGGAAGAGCCCTCACAAAAAGAAGTCTTTATTCAACAGTGTATCAAACAAGAATTTTGTTGGCATTATGAAATGAAACGGATATTGGCTGTTTTGCTTGTCTCAGTAAATCTTTCCTCTGAAATGTATATTTAATGACCCATGAAAACAGACCTAGGTAAGACACTATAAAGCAGTAGTTAATATTAATGCATTTTGTTGCAGGGGTATGCAGCTTTTATTTTCTGACGCAGTGTTTATAGATGTAAACAATTAAATTATGAAATTTTATATTGGGTAGGAGACAGAGCCTAGGCAGTGTGCTGTCTGATGGCATTTAATATAGCATTTGCAATAAAAGTAAACAGGATTTCTAATTATGTGTTGAACCAAAAACAAATGACACAGTGACCCAATATAAAATTGGGTTAAAAATTATATATTTTCCCTTCAGGTTATCATTAAAAGAAATAGACTTCTATTCCACGGAGTACAAACTGATTTACCATGCCATTTTCATTCAGTGTCTCACTACTTCCTATCCTATACTGTAAAAGTCTCTTCAGTCCCTCGTTTAATATTTGTCATTTACCTTACTTCTGATAAAGTGTCTGTTCTGCTTGTGCAGTAAAATGTACCACATGCATTTTTTTGAACTTAGGGAACCCAAAATCAACTTGGTATGATACAAGTTCTCCTCTTGTTCAGAAGCACTTTGGGGAGATGTTGAATTAGGTAACAAAGATAATGTTGCCAGATATATTTTTCATTGAAGATATGAAAGTTAAAGAATATACAATTTCAAGTAGACCTCCTTTTAGAAAGTTTTATAACATATCTTAGATTTCGTGTTTCTTTATGTTGAAGCTTGTTTTTTTTATTTGTATTTAATGAGGTTGTTCCTATTGTATGTACAGAAATTAATTTCAACATTAAGTACATATATATAGTACATATCCTACTGTGTTGGTATTATTTTTAGTATGTGAACTGCACCCATGGTTGGTAGACCTAGAGGATAATTCACTAAACACCAGATTATGAATGAATAAACAAAACAAGGTGAAGAGAAGCACTAGTTTTAAATAACACTCAGTACTGAATGCATCCAGTAGGATGCATACACACAAATATTGTACACTTGCTTTTACTAAGCGAACGATAATTTAAGTATTATTCGTCTGCAGGCCGAGCTGGCAGCCAGCGGGCAAATGGTCGAATAACCCTCAACGGCGCAAGGGTTAATCATTTGGTGGCTATCCAATCGCCAAATTAAAAAAGTAAAAGCTTAAAAAAAAAAAGCTTATGGTAGGTCAATATGGCTCCAATATTACTACTAGGGAGGTTTCGAACTTCACTTCTGCCCCTACTTGCAATGCAGCAGTTGGAGGCGTATGCATTAAACAGTGAGCAGTAAAGCAATAAAGACGATGTCTGATGGTGAGTATATATTTGTTACATTTCACAGATGGTATTTACCTGTTCAGCGGCGCCCACAATACCTTGGAGTTCAGTCCACAGCAGTCATAGTGCCTGTAGCTGCTGCACCCCAGTCAGCATCCACTGAACTTCGATTCACAGCCAGGAAACTTGGAGTAATTGTTCCAGCATTTCAAGATGGTAGCCGCTGCATGAGGAGATTGGTCTGCAGACCAGAGTTTGAAGGAGGTGTGGCTGAGAGGCAGAGCCAAGACAATGATGTAACCAAAATGGGGCTGTGTCCCACAGTCAATAACCCCTTCTACTGGTGAAACCAAGTTAAATGATTGAGCCACTCCTTTATAAGCAGAGCACACCTTTCAGTCAGTGCTTGGTTGTTTTGTTGCCTGTCTCAAAACCCAACCATTTGCTTCCCTGTGTTTCCTATGCGTCCTGGTTTCCTGACTTTGCTTTCTCTCCGAATATTGCTTATTGCCCCCCGCCCTGACCTCTGGACCGTCTGACTCTGATTTCTGCCTGGTCCTTCGGGTATCTTTGCCTTTGATTTTTTGTGTTATTTTTATTAAAGCCACTGTGCCATCACTGACCCGCCAAACTGCTGTTCCCAACTTCAGGATCTCTGTGGATCGAACTTGCAAGGGAGAGCTGTTACTGCACCTGTGTTCCAGGACTGGACACAACCCCTGTGGGTTGTTACGATATATTTTTTTTTACAGGTATTAGTTTTATTGCCCCTCTCACTATTATTAGGGTGCTGGGATGTACGTAGGTTACCATTATTTGAATGGTGTGTGGCTAGGGGCTTTACAGACAAGCTTCATGAAGATTTCTCCACCAAGTTGTTGACAGAAGATGTCTGACCCTACCTCATCTGTCGATACAAATAACTAATCAAGTAAAAATCAACAGCTCTGCATGTAATTCAAATAGATAAGTCTCAGGGTTCATTCCTGATTGCATCAACGTGTAACTTCTATGATTTAACATAGGTGGTCATTGCCATGGCAGGACGCATGTAAGAAATCATTTTAATCATAACTACTCATGGTACATGAAAACTACACAGGTAGGATACTTTTGTGTTGAAACCTACCTCAAGCAATGTATTATCACTGGTCTAATTACAGATACATTTTGTGAATAATACCACTCTTTATAGCAAATCTTTAACTTTATATTTACCTACACTGAGTCTAGTTTGTCTTTTGTTTGCCTAGTCTCCTAATGTATTCAAAACACTCTATATGCAAGTAATAATCTGCTCAGACTGAATCTCTTGCATAGTCAATTTAGAATACTTCTGTGATGTTAGAATGAATCTTGGCTTTGTATTAGGAAGTATCAAAATGGAATTGCAAAGTGTAGGCTAATATAGTTGATTTGGGGAAAAAATCAACTCGGCTACAGTCACAGCCTGTATATATAAGTTAAAATGTAACAATTGTAACACTTTCACTAGAATTATATGTTTAAAGAGTATACCCAGAAAACTAATATTTACTTAAGTGGGGAAAGCTTTCTAGCAAAGCATCACCAAATCACAGCTTTGTTTTTCTAGTAGACAGACTTAACCTTTTCAGCTGTATTGTGAAAATACCTTTGTTGTAAATTCAATGTTTGTATTCACTACATCCTTCTACAAATAATTGGTAGAACATTACAAACCGAGCAATATAGCTGCATAAAGAATGGCTATGGCTTTGAGCTCCATAACAAGTGCCTACAACAAGCTACAAATCTCCAGAAATGACCCACACAGCGAGATGTCTCACTACAAAATGAAAAAAAAATCTGTATCTAAAACGGAAAAACGTAACTTCTTCAGACACAAAGGCTCGGCAGCACTGCAAGCCTCGTTACTTAAACTTCAAGATGGAGATGGGGATTCTGATGCAAGCCTGCCGTTGCCAATGACGGAGCAAATACCAGCTACACAAACCACAAATATCACCAAAGAATTCGTGGAACAAGCCCTGGAAGCCATGTCCAATAAATTAATCACCACTTGGCAACATACGGCGGACGCCCTCAGAAAAGATATGCAGGAACTGGGCACCCGCACGTCCCACGTGGAAAGCAAGATTGGGGAATACGCCACTGCACAGAATGACATGGCCGACCATGTCCAAACCATGGAACAAAAAATTGAGCATTTGAAAATGCGGTTGGCGGACTCAGACAGGGCAAGACGGTACAACATGCGGCTGCGGGAGTGCCCGAATCGATACTACATGAGGATTTACAAGCCTACACGAGAGGCCTATTTCGGGCCTACGCACCAGATATACCTGCAGACATGCTGCTCATCGACTGGGTGCATCGCATCCCAAATCGTGCCAGTGGCGTACATACCAGGGTCGCAGGGGTCGCGGCTGCGACCGGGCCTGGCCCACCAGGGGGCCCGGCCGCCCCTGCGACCCGGTATGTATGTCACTGGGCCAGCCTCTTTTCCTGGGGGCCCAGGAGCCGGCCACCTCCGGGCCCCCCCGAGGCTGGCCCTGCTTACACCCGGCTGGCCGGTCCTGCGGGCGCGCGAGGGAGCACTCTCCCCTGAGTGCTTCCTCTTCAGCTCCCTCGCGCACCGCAATGATACCGGAGCCGGAAGATGACGTCATCTTCCGGCGCCGGAATCAGTACGCGGCGCGCGAGGGAGCTGAAGAGGAAGCACTCAGGGGAGAGTGCTCCCTCGCGCGCCCGCAGGACCGGCCAGCCCGCCGGGTGACCGCCCCCCCAGGAGCCCAGCAGCACCACTGGACCCCAGCGAATCCCCTCAGCACTCCAAAAGGTAAGGAGGCTGGGGGGATTAAATAATAATAAAAAAAATGTTAGTGTGTGTGTGTGTGTGAGTGTTAGTGTGTGTGTGTGTGAGTGTTAGTGTGTGTGTGTGAGCGTTAGTGTTACTGTGAGTGTTAGTGTGTGTGTGAGTGTGAGTGTGTGCGAGTGTGAGTGTGTGTGTGTGTGTGTGTGAGTGTTAGTGTGTGTGTGTGAGCGTTAGTGTTACTGTGAGTGTGAGTGTGTGTGTGTGTTAGTGTTAGTGTGTGTGTGTTAGTGTGTGTGTGTGAGTGTTAGTGTGTGTGTGTGTGTTAGTGTGTGTGTTACTGTGAGTGTTAGTGTGTGTTACTGTGTGTGTTAGTGTTACTGTGAGTGTTAGTGAATGTGTCTGTTGAGTGTGTGTCTGCTAGTGAGTGTCAGTGAGTGTTACTGTGTGTGTCTGTTACTGAGTGTGTTTGTGTTAGTGAGTCTGTTTGATGTCTGTTAGTGAGTGTGTGTTTGTCAGTGAGAGTGTATGTTTTGTAAGTGAGTGTGTATGTATGTCTGTCTGTCGCTGAGTGTGTCTCTGTCAGTAAATGTGTGTGTCTGTTAGCTAGTGTGTATGCGTCTGTTCGTGAGTGTGTGTGTGTGTGTGTCTTCAGCACTTACCTTTCTCCAGCGCCGGACTCCCTTGGCGCTGGGGATCCCTCCGTCTCTCAGCTCCGAATGCGCATGCACAGCAAGAGCCGTGCGCGCATTCAAACCGCCCATAGGAAAGCATTACTCAATGCTTTTCTATGGACGTTCAGTGTCTTAGAATCGCGGAAGCTCCTCTAGCGGCTGTCAGTGAGACAGCCACTAGAGGCTGGATTAACCCTCAGTGAAACATAGCAGTTTCTCTGAAACTGCTATGCTTTCAGCTGCAGGGTTAAAACTAGAGGGACCTGACACCCAGACCACGTCATTGAGCTGAAGTGATCTGGGTGTCTGTAGTGGTCCTTTAAGTGTGTGTGCAATTTTCGCACCGGGGCCCCATAGGTCATGTGTACGCCACTGAACCGTGCTACCTCCTAGATGCCACTCCAAGAGATGTACTCCTCAGGGCGCCTTACTTTCATGTAAAAAGAACTGATTCTGAAAGCCTGCTTCAATAAAAGCAAGCCACATGAGGATTACCCCTCTGTACATGTCTTCGTTGATCTCTCTGCGGCAACATTGAAATGGAGGAAAAGTTTCCAGCAAGTGGTGGATGCCCTATGAAACAATGGTGTTCGATACCGCTGGGGATACCCGACCAAACTATTGGTCCAACGCGATGGTTGAATCAAACCAATCGATACCCCAGAAGAGGGACAAACCAAGCTGGCAGAATGGGGCATACTTATTCAAAAGGACACAACTGCACCGGTAAAGCAACAGAGATTAAATCCAGAATGATGCCAAGTGTGCAAGTGACTTGTGTAGCTACAAAATTCTCCCACATGCAAGTATTGTATATAGCCATTTTCAGTTAGATTTATTAATGTTTGTCTGCACTACCTGGGTACACTGACCCTTAGTACGCAAGGTACAGCTTTTGCAGTATGATATTTTAGGCCTACGCAGGCACCTAACCCTAAAGGCCCATTCAGTTAAGACAGAGGATGCAAGAAAAATCCAGATAGATATACTCTGCCTACAAGAGACATATTTTGTCACAAATAGAGTCCCACAGTTTAGTCTATGAGACTACCCAATTCAATACCATGCCACCCAGTGGTGTATCCTGGTTTTGTGCTGCCCTAGGAAGGACAAAACGCAGGTGCCCTCCACTCCCCCCCCCCACACACACACACATTAACAGACACACACACACACACCACACACTAACAGGCACACACTAACACACACACACTAACACACTAACAGACACACACACTAATAGACACACACACACTAACAGAGACACACACTCACTAACAGACACACACACCCAGTAACAGGCACACACACACTAACAGACAAAACACACTCACTAACAAACACACACACACACTAACAGACACACACACACACTAACAGACACACACTCACTTTTTTTTTTAAATTTAACCCCCCTCAGCCTCCTTACCTCTGGGAATGCTGTGGGGGGTTCTCCCTCTCCCTGGGGTCTAGGTGGGCTGCCGGGCAGAGTGATGTCAGGAGCCGGAATATAACGTCATATTCTTGCTCCCGGCATCACTCTGCGGCGTTCAAGGGAGCTGAGCAGAGCGCTCAGGGGAAAGTTCTTCCTTTGCCAGCGCCGCCCGCCCGCCTGGCTTGTCATTTAGCCGCAAGGCTAACAAGACATTTGCCCTGTGCATTTGGGGCGGCTTTTTTTGCCGCCCCCTGGAAAATGCCTTGTTTGCCTCGCGGCTAATACATCCCTGATGCCACCCACACCTCTAAAATGAAGGGAGTCTCCTCCTTACTACACCACTCTCTGTCCTTTGAACTGTTGCAAATTAAGAAAGATAATCAAGGGAGATTCCTTATTCTACATCACATGATCAATGAACTAGAGTACACCCTAGTTGGGATATATGGCTTAAATGACCATCAGCTGAACTTTTTACATAAAGTACTCAACAAGCTTCCTATTGCGCCTTCAAGCACACTTATCTTATCTTATCCACACTTATATGTGGAGACCTCAATTACGCACTAGACTCTCACATGGACACTACATTGTCTAATTAATCATCTAGACACTCAGCACTGAAAGCACAAAGCAAGGCCCTACTTAAACTCATGTCTGAGCATGACATGTATGACACATGGAGATCATTACACCTCACAGGGAGAGAATTCTCATTCTGCTCCAGTGTGCATAGATTGTTGTCCAGGATTGACCATATCAGGGTCTCCAGCCACCTTCTCCCAAGAATCACACACTGCACCATGGGAGATATAGTGTGGTTCGACCACGCACCACTCACACTAACACTTCAAGGCCCATTTCCACACAGAGGACAAGCACCAGGGCGTCTAAATTACTCTCTTTTGCAGGACCCCAAGTTCTGTGTCCAACTGACACATAATTTGGAGGACTATTTTCAACTGAACGCCACACCAGACGTGCACCCTCTTTCCCTTTGGCAGGCTCTCAAGCCTACCATTAGATGCATATTAATCAGCAGAATGAAAGACAGATAAGTGTGTAAGGAGCTTCTAAGTGAATAGGTGTCAAAACTAGTATATGATGTGCTTTCCCCAAACACTTAGTAAAACAGAAAGAGAAGAACTATATATACTAGTAAGGAAACCTTATGACACAAAAAGTGAATACAAACATATTTTTTTCACAAGGAACCTAGAAAATAAAAATACTCAACATAGTGTTAACTGTTCCACTCACATGACTCAGAGCTGTCTCTACATTATACGCTGTAGGGTGCCACTAAGGGCTATACGATCCAGTTTCCCAAGATCACCAAAAAAGTGGCACCCTACGGCTCTGAGTCAAGTGAGTGGAACTCCTATTCCACCCTTTTTATTGTATGCTTTAAACAGTTCACACTATGTTGTGTATTTTTTTTTCTAGGTCCCTTGTGAAAAAATGCATTTGTATTCACTTCTTGTGTCAATAAAGCATTTTAACAAAATGTTTTGCATTAGATAAAGTATAAGCTTTAGCATGCAGGATATTATCATCCATCAAACAATAATTAATGTAATCAATATAATATTAGCATACATAAATTAATGTTACATATCCTGTTTCATAAATAGTGGGATGAACATTCATTGAGCATCTCCTATAATTTAATTCTGTATATAATCTCATTATAACTAAAGTAGTAACTGAAAATGTCTGCATCATAATAATTTATATAAATCCGCATGACACCTAACAGCTAGGTCCCAACTAATCTTTTAATTATTAAAATTTATTTCCAGAATACATACTGTGGACTGTATCATCAAGATTAAATTGTAAAATGCCGATACATATATAATGGTTCCTGGCTCGTAATCAGTGGATTCTGATAAAGGTTGTGGTAAGTGAATATTTACACTCAGTAGGACCCCCTACACCTTTGACTGAATAATCTGAATTATGTAGCATTCCTTTGAGACTCTTGTCGATGTTGATATCATGCAGTTATGTTTCATATGCTGAATGCACAATCCTGCAAGAAAATTCTTATTTCACCAGTTCTCAAAGGTGCGCAGTGGGACTGAGATCTGGTGACTGTGGATAATTCATCATAATGTTTGTGGAACCAGCTTGAGATGATGCATACTTTATGACATAATTTTATCCTGTTCGAATTAGAAATTAGAAGGTTAGTAGACCCTGGTCATAAAATGATGTGCAAGGTCAGCAACACAAGTAAAATAGTCTGTGACATTAAAGCAATACTCAGTTACTATTAAAGGGCCTAATATTTGGCAAAAAGTACTCACAACACCATTACACCATCACCACCACCCTAAGCTATTGGAACAAAGCAGATAGTATCCAATGATCCATGCAATTTACCCACAATACTGATGCTACCATCTGAATGTTTCATTGAATATTTTGTTTATTCTGACCAGGCAATTTTTTTTCCCAATCTTATACTGCTGACATTTGAGGTACTGGAATCCTCAAAAATGCAACTTGGGTGACTTTTAACCCTTTAAGGACTGAGCCAAATGTACACGTTGTAATCAAAACTAAACGTAAACAAAACCTGGAATTTGACTATATGTCTGTTCAACGGTAATTCACCTCTTTCATATTAAGTGAACCCACACTTATTATATATAATTTTATTCAGGGGAAACAGGGCTTTCATTTAACATCAAATATTTAGCTATGAAACATAGAGATGTCCCGAATAGTTCGCTGGCGAATAGTTCCTGGCGAGCATAGCTTGTTCGCGTTCGCCACGGATGGCGAACATATGCGATGTTCGGTCCGCCCCCTATTCGTCATCATTGAGTAAACTTTGACCCTGTACCTCACAGTCAGCAGACACATTCCAGCCAATCAGCAGCAGACCCTCCCTCCCAGACCCTCCCACCTCCTGGACAGCACCCATTTTAGATTCATTCGGAAGCTGCACTCTTTTTATTTTTTTAGACAGAAGTGTGTTATATTTGAGCATGCTAGGCTGAACGTGCGTATATCATGTATAGTTGCACTGAGGGTGTGAGTATATAGCAGTACATTGTTGTGAAAGATGGCTGTCATGTTTAGGGTGTAGCTTGCACGTTATCAACTGTGTATTTATATCAGCAGCTCCACCACTAGTTATAAATCAAGTGTGAGTCGCCCCATGAGATGAGACTAGTGAATAACATAATACATGAACGGTTAAGGTAAAGGCATGTAAGAAACTACAACAATAAACTCTTTAGGAGGTGAAATAATGACATGTTTAACCCCTTAAGGACACATGACATGTGTGACATGTCATGATTCCCTTTTATTCCAGAAGTTTGGTCTTTAAGGGGTTAAACGCTTGCTACTTTACGATTAGTTAATGTGCAGAGAGCAGTTCATGTGATCAAAGGCATGGTGTGGAGGATCGGCTATAGTGGGACATGCTTGGCAGGCTGCTGTTTACTGCTTGTGCTCATCCGATCCCTTCTGGGTGCCAGGTGCAGACCCTGGGAGTCTCTGATACCTGGAACAACAAAGGCAAGTCTCTGGCTGAGTGCCGGGTTCGTGGCTTGAGGTGGTGGAAGCTTGTTTTGTCGGGTGGTCGGATCTGTCCCGGTGGTGCTTCACGTCCGGTGCGGGATTGTGGTGGCTTAAGGTGGAGGCGAGTGCTTGACGTGGGGCAGGCTCTGCATTTCTGTTTGTGTCTCCGGTCCCGTCTTCGACGCCTTTTGCGTTGGTGGATTTTAACTGCTTCGCTTAGCTGTGGTGTAGTTTGTTGGGGCTGTGGTGGAGCTTGTTGGGGCTTCCTGCTTGTTATTTGCTTCCAAAATTGATTAAAGAGTCTGTCCAGCTTAGACTCAATATCCTGCCATGCTTTGCTGGTACCAGGAGGACACGCAGCTGCCGCCATATTGGGAGAGTCGCAGATGAGTATGTCAGCCTGGGCGGCTGTGCTCTGTGCGTCCATTAGCTCCAGACAGCCTCTCAGGGGTGGACCGGGATAACCCCCACCGGTCCGTGGGGGGGTAACGGTTCTCCTGCCGGGAAATAGCTGCTCCTGGGCATCCCAGGATCGGGAGATTGGCCGCCTCTCCCGCCTGGTGAGATTTATTAATGTTTGTCTGCACTACCTGGGTACACTGACCCTTAGTACGCAAGGTACAGCTTTTGCAGTATGATATTTTAGGCCTACGCAGGCACCTAACCCTAAAGGCCCATTCAGTTAAGACAGAGGATGCAAGAAAAATCCAGATAGATATACTCTGCCTACAAGAGACATATTTTGTCACAAATAGAGTCCCACAGTTTAGTCTATGAGACTACCCAATTCAATACCATGCCACCCAGTGGTGTATCCTGGTTTTGTGCTGCCCTAGGAAGGACAAAACACAGGTGCCCTCCACTCCCCCCCCCCACACACACACACACATTAACAGACACACACACACACACCACACACTAACAGGCACACACTAACACACACACACTAACACACTAACAGACACACACACTAACAGACACACACACTAATAGACACACACTCACTAACAGACACACACACCCAGTAACAGGCACACACACCCAGTAACAGGCACACACACACTAACAGACAAAACACACTCACTAACAAACACACACACACACTAACAGACAAAACACACTCACTCACATTAACACACTCACTTTTTTTTTTAAATTTAACCCCCCTCAGCCTCCTTACCTCTGGGAATGCTGTGGGGGGTTCTCCCTCTCCCTGGGGTCTAGGTGGGCTGCCGGGCAGAGTGATGTCAGGAGCCGGAATATAACGTCATATTCTTGCTCCCGGCATCACTCTGCGGCGTTCAAGGGAGCTGAGCAGAGCGCTCAGGGGAAAGTTCTTCCTTTGCCAGCGCCGCCCGCCCGCCTGGCTTGTCATTTAGCCGCAAGGCTAACAAGACATTTGCCCTGTGCATTTAGGGCGGCTTTTTTTGCCGCCCCCTGGAAAATGCCTTGTTTGCCTCGCGGCTAATACATCCCTGATGCCACCCACACCTCTAAAATGAAGGGAGTCTCCTCCTTACTACACCACTCTCTGTCCTTTGAACTGTTGCAAATTAAGAAAGATAATCAAGGGAGATTCCTTATTCTACATCACATGATCAATGAACTAGAGTACACCCTAGTTGGGATATATGGCTTAAATAACCATCAGCTGAACTTTTTACATAAAGTACTCAACAAGCTTCCTATTGCGCCTTCAAGCACACTTATCTTATCTTATCCACACTTATATGTGGAGACCTCAATTACGCACTAGACTCTCACATGGACACTACATTGTCTAATTAATCATCTAGACACTCAGCACTGAAAGCACAAAGCAAGGCCCTACTTAAACTCATGTCTGAGCATGACATGTATGACACATGGAGATCATTACACCTCACAGGGAGAGAATTCTCATTCTGCTCCAGTGTGCATAGATTGTTGTCCAGGATTGACCATATCAGGGTCTCCAGCCACCTTCTCCCAAGAATCACACACTGCACCATGGGAGATATAGTGTGGTTCGACCACGCACCACTCACACTAACACTTCAAGGCCCATTTCCACACAGAGGACAAGCACCAGGGCGTCTAAATTACTCTCTTTTGCAGGACCCCAAGTTCTGTGTCCAACTGACACATAATTTGGAGGACTATTTTCAACTGAACGCCACACCAGACGTGCACCCTCTTTCCCTTTGGCAGGCTCTCAAGCCTACCATTAGATGCATATTAATCAGCAGAATGAAAGACAGATAAGTGTGTAAGGAGCTTCTAAGTGAATAGGTGTCAAAACTAGTATATGATGTGCTTTCCCCAAACACTTAGTAAAACAGAAAGAGAAGAACTATATATACTAGTAAGGAAACCTTATGACACAAAAAGTGAATACAAACATATTTTTTTCACAAGGAACCTAGAAAATAAAAATACTCAACATAGTGTTAACTGTTCCACTCACATGACTCAGAGCTGTCTCTACATTATACGCTGTAGGGTGCCACTAAGGGCTATACGATCCAGTTTCCCAAGATCACCAAAAAAGTGGCACCCTACGGCTCTGAGTCAAGTGAGTGGAACTCCTATTCCACCCTTTTTATTGTATGCTTTAAACAGTTCACACTATGTTGTGTATTTTTTTTTCTAGGTCCCTTGTGAAAAAATGCATTTGTATTCACTTCTTGTGTCAATAAAGCATTTTAACAAAATGTTTTGCATTAGATAAAGTATAAGCTTTAGCATGCAGGATATTATCATCCATCAAACAATAATTAATGTAATCAATATAATATTAGCATACATAAATTAATGTTACATATCCTGTTTCATAAATAGTGGGATGAACATTCATTGAGCATCTCCTATAATTTAATTCTGTATATAATCTCATTATAACTAAAGTAGTAACTGAAAATGTCTGCATCATAATAATTTATATAAATCCGCATGACACCTAACAGCTAGGTCCCAACTAATCTTTTAATTATTAAAATTTATTTCCAGAATACATACTGTGGACTGTATCATCAAGATTAAATTGTAAAATGCCGATACATATATAATGGTTCCTGGCTCGTAATCAGTGGATTCTGATAAAGGTTGTGGTAAGTGAATATTTACACTCAGTAGGACCCCCTACACCTTTGACTGAATAACCTGAATTCTGTAGCATTCCTTTGAGACTCTTGTCGATGTTGATATCATGCAGTTATGTTTCATATGCTGAATGCACAATCCTGCAAGAAAATTCTTATTTCACCAGTTCTCAAAGGTGCGCAGTGGGACTGAGATCTGGTGACTGTGGATAATTCATCATAATGTTTGTGGAACCAGCTTGAGATGATGCATACTTTGT
This sequence comes from Pelobates fuscus, assembly GCF_036172605.1. Taxonomy (NCBI): domain Eukaryota; kingdom Metazoa; phylum Chordata; class Amphibia; order Anura; family Pelobatidae; genus Pelobates; species Pelobates fuscus. Next base: position 245,523,688 of record NC_086319.1, on the reverse strand, counting down.
GACCAGGCAATTTTTTTTCCCAATCTTATACTGCTGACATTTGAGGTACTGGAATCCTCAAAAATGCAACTTGGGTGACTTTTAACCCTTTAAGGACTGAGCCAAATGTACACGTTGTAATCAAAACTAAACGTAAACAAAACCTGGAATTTGACTATATGTCTGTTCAACGGTAATTCACCTCTTTCATATTAAGTGAACCCACACTTATTATATATAATTTTATTCAGGGGAAACAGGGCTTTCATTTAACATCAAATATTTAGCTATGAAACATAGAGATGTCCCGAATAGTTCGCTGGCGAATAGTTCCTGGCGAGCATAGCTTGTTCGCGTTCGCCACGGATGGCGAACATATGCGATGTTCGGTCCGCCCCCTATTCGTCATCATTGAGTAAACTTTGACCCTGTACCTCACAGTCAGCAGACACATTCCAGCCAATCAGCAGCAGACCCTCCCTCCCAGACCATCCCACCTCCTGGACAGCACCCATTTTAGATTCATTCGGAACCTGCACTCTTTTTTTTTTTTTTAGACAGAAGTGTGTTATATTTGAGCATGCTAGGCTGAACGTGCGTATATCATGTATAGTTGCACTGAGGGTGTGAGTATATAGCAGTACATTGTTGTGAAAGATGGCTGTCATGTTTAGGGTGTAGCTTGCACGTTATCAACTGTGTATTTATATCAGCAGCTCCACCACTAGTTATAAATCAAGTGTGAGTCGCCCCATGAGATGAGACTAGTGAATAACATAATACATGAACGGTTAAGGTAAAGGCATGTAAGAAACTACAACAATAAACTCTTTAGGAGGTGAAATAATGACATGTTTAACCCCTTAAGGACACATGACATGTGTGACATGTCATGATTCCCTTTTATTCCAGAAGTTTGGTCTTTAAGGGGTTAAACGCTTGCTACTTTACGATTAGTTAATGTGCAGAGAGCAGTTCATGTGATCAAAGGCATGGTGTGGAGGATCGGCTATAGTGGGACATGCTTGGCAGGCTGCTGTTTACTGCTTGTGCTCATCCGATCCCTTCTGGGTGCCAGGTGCAGACCCTGGGAGTCTCTGATACCTGGAACAACAAAGGCAAGTCTCTGGCTGAGTGCCGGGTTCGTGGCTTGAGGTGGTGGAAGCTTGTTTTGTCGGGTGGTCGGATCTGTCCCGGTGGTGCTTCACATCCGGTGCGGGATTGTGGTGGCTTAAGGTGGAGGCGAGTGCTTGACGTGGGGCAGGCTCTGCATTTCTGTTTGTGTCTCCGGTCCCGTCTTCGACGCCTTTTGCGTTGGTGGATTTTAACTGCTTCGCTTAGCTGTGGTGTAGTTTGTTGGGGCTGTGGTGGAGCTTGTTGGGGCTTCCTGCTTGTTATTTGCTTCCAAAATTGATTAAAGAGTCTGTCCAGCTTAGACTCAATATCCTGCCATGCTTTGCTGGTACCAGGAGGACACGCAGCTGCCGCCATATTGGGAGAGTCGCAGATGAGTATGTCAGCCTGGGCGGCTGTGCTCTGTGCGTCCATTAGCTCCAGACAGCCTCTCAGGGGTGGACCGGGATAACCCCCACCGGTCCGTGGGGGGGTAACGGTTCTCCTGCCGGGAAATAGCTGCTCCTGGGCATCCCAGGATTGGGAGATTGGCCGCCTCTCCCGCCTGGTGAGCACCAGGCCACACTTGCCACGCGGAGGTAAGTAAGACTCTGTTGAGTTGCTGACCGCTATTAAGCATGTCGGGTGGGTCAGGTAGGAGAAACATTGCTGGGTCATCCCCTTCTGGGGTGAAATTCGCTTGTTGATAGCTGCTTAAAGTGAGATATTGAGGGAGCTCACACGAAGTGCGTCTTTCCTCCATGACAGCTAGGCCCCGCCCCCCGGAAGCTGCATTCTTAGTGAGAGGAGGGACAGTGTAGCTGCTGCTGATTTAATAGGGAAATCAATAGCTAGGCTAGTGTATTCAGTGTCCACTACAGTCCTGAAGGACTCATCTGATCTCTGCTGTAAGGACAGCACCCCAAGAAGCCCTTTTTAGGGCTAGAACATCAGTCTGCTTTTTTTTTTCTGTGTAATCTAATTGCAGTTGCCTGCCTGCCAGCGTGTGTGTCAGGCTCACAGCGTATACTGTGCCCACTTGCCCAGTGCCACCACTCATATCTGGTGTCACAATAGCTTGCATTTAGGCTCATGCGTCCTTTTGAGGAGGTGACAAACCTAGTCAGTCGCACCGAAGGCACCATCAGCGACATCATACCATTGGTTTTCTTCCTGGAGCGTGCCCTGCGAAGAGTGCTGGATCAGGCCGCAGATGAGCGTGAAGAGGAAGAGTTGTGGTCACCATCACCACCAGAAACATCCTTATCAGCATCGCTTGCTGGACCTGCGGCAACGCTGGAAGAGGATTGTGAGGAAGAGGAGTCAGAGGAGGAATGTGGCTCTGAGGAGGAGGAGGAAGACCAACCACAACAGGCATCCCAGGGTGCTCGTTGTCACCTATCTGGTACCCGTGGTGTTGTACGTGGCTGGGGGAAAGAACATACCTCTAGTGAGATTACTGAGGACGAGGAACGGGACCTTGTGCAAATGGGGTCTTTCATGCTGTCGTGCCTTTTGAGGGATCCTCGTATAAAAAGGCTGAAGGAGAACGACCTGTACTGGGTGTCCACGCTACTAGACCGCCGGTATAAGCAGAAAGTGCCTGAAATGTTACCGAATTACCGCAAGTCGGAAAGGATGCAGCAGTTCCATAATAAATTAAAAAGTATGCGTTACACAGCGTATAAGGGTGATGTCACAGCACAACGGGAATCTAACACGGAAAGAGGTGAAAGTAATCCTCCTCCTCCCACGACCACGCCGGCAAGGACAGGACGCTTTACAGACGTGTTGTCGATGGAGGACATGCGGAGCTTTTTAAGTCCTATGCATCGCCACAGCCCTTCGGGGTCCACCCTCAGAGAACGACTCGACCGACAGGTAGCAGACTACCTTGCCTTAACTGCAGATATCGACACTCTGAGGAGCGATGAACCCCTTGACTACTGGGTGTGCAGACTTGACCTGTTGCCTGAGCTATCCTAATTTGTGATAGAACTTCTGGCCTACCCCACTTCAAGTGTCCTGTCAGAAAGGACCTTCAGTGCAGCAGGAGGTATTCTCACTGAGAAGAGAAGTCGCCTAGGTCAAAAAAGTCTAGATTACCTCACCTTTAATAAGATGAATGAGGGATGGATCCCGAAGGGACTGACAGTGGGCGATACATTCGACTAAAAAAGGCCTGATGAGGGGGAAGTAACAGGGATTAAACTGATAAGAATAGTACTACTTAACACACCACTCCTATCTGGTGGCACATTAGATTAAATGCGCAGTGCCCCAAATTTGAAGTAGGAGGACCAACCAAGCATCTTTTTCCATCTCCCGCTTCCTAAAATCGATGCCATAAACACGTCCCCTGATAAGGGACGTAACAGGGATTAAACTGATAGGAATAGTACTACTTAACACACCTTATAATAATGCAGATAGAGGCAACGCAGAGAGAGGAGTCTGAAGAAGAGGAGTCAGAGGTGGAGGTGGAAGATCAAACACAGCAGGCGTCCCAGGGGGCTTGTTGTCACCTTTTGGGGACCCTTGGTGTTGTACGTGGCTGGGTGGAGGAAGAGACCTTCAATGACATCAGTGAGGACAAGGAACGGGACATGGCTAGCTTGGTATCCAACCTTGTGCAAATGGGGAGTTTGCGGTTGTGCAAATGGACTGTTTGCGGTTGTTTGCGGTGCGTTAAACGGGGAGTTTGGTCTGTCACTGTGAAGCGGGAGTAATCCTTACACTACCTGATCGATACAACATCATACCTGATGTTTTAAAGCATGTTATTACAAACAATTTAGGAATGTTAGGTGATTTATGCCCTTTATGGATTAAAACCAGACTCTGTAATTTTCCATGGGAGTTTTGCCATGGATCCCCCTCCGGCATGCCACAGTCCAGGTGTTAGTCCCCTTGAAACAACTTTTCCATCACTATTGTGGCCAGAAAGAGTCCCTGTGGGTTTTAAAATTCGCCTGCCCATTGAAGTCTATGGCGGTTCGCCCAGTTTGCCCGGTAGCGAACATTTTGTGGAAATTCGCGTTCGCCATTCACGAACGAAAAATTTTATGTTCGCGACATCTCTAATGAAACATAATTTAATATGAATAAAATGTAAAAAAATGGGATGAAATAAGACATGTTATTTTGTTTTAGTTCTAATGACATTTTAACTGTGAATGTCATAATACCATTTGCTTTTACTGCAACAAAGTCTCACATGTAATACAGTACCCCCTATGTACAGGTTTTATGATGTTTTGGGAAGTTACATGGTCAAATATAGCATGTTAAATTTTTCTGTTTTTTTCACATTGAAATTCGCCAGATTGGTTATGTTGCCTTTGAGACCGTATGGTAGCCTAGGAATGAGAAGTACCCCCAATATGGCATACCATTTGCAATAGTAGACAACCCAAGGTATTGCAAATGGGGTATGTCCAGTCTTTTGTGGTAGCCACTTGGTCACAATCACTGGCCAAAGTTAGCATTAATATTTGTTTGTGTGTGAAAAATGCAAAAAACTAATTTGAACGCCAATTTTGGCCAGTGTTTGTGACTAAGTGGCTTCTAAAAAAAGACTGGATATATCCCACTTGCAATATCTTGGGTTGTCTACTATTGCAAATGGTATGCCATCATGGGGGTAATTTTTATTCCTGGGCTACCATACGATCTCAAAGGCAATGTAACCAATCTGGCGAATTTCAATGTGAAAAAACTGGGGGGCGGAGCTTGAACTCGGAGCTGAGCGGACGTGTGCTGTATGAGCTCCCGATCGATGGACTGGCTTTTTGGGGAAAAACCCTGGCAATCTCACAGCGACTGACGCCACACTCGGCTAAATCGACTGGGAATACAGTGACAAAACGGCAGATACCTTTCCCAAAGGCCTACGGTACCGTAAACCGCGGCTGCACGTTGAGGCCTGCAGACGGCTAGGAGGGGGAAGGGCGGCCGACTTCCCTGCCGACTGGTACGTCCAGCAGACCCACTCTGCTTGGACCGGTGGGGGTCCCAGCTGGCCAGCAACCCAGAATATTTCTGGAAACAGAGTCGTCGCACGCTGAGGAGCTGCGCCCAAGATGGCGGCCCAGTGGCAAACCACAGCAATGGACACAAGCACCAAGCCAGGCATATGGCCCCTGGAGGTTTTGATCAGCACTGTAAGAGTTTCTGGACGATAGTCTGCAACCAGGGTCTGACCTGCAGACAAACGGTGAAAGCGGTGGCCCCCTATATTCGCCCGGTAACCCGGCGCTGCTACTATGGGCCCCTACCTCAAATCCCCAAAACGGACACCCAGCAATGCAGACACCAGCGACCAACAAGGCGGACGGGGGAGCCGCATGGCACTGGTGCCGACACACACTCCCACAATCACAGGAGCTGGACCATCAGGCTAGCCCAACAAACACGTACCTCACATGACGCCAGAACCTGGGACCGCATGGCGTATCTCCACACTCTACAGCCCCAGCGACAAACAGTGGCATAACATGGAGGTCCACCCCACGGTCTGGCGGCAGAGCTAAATCCTGACCGCGGGACACCCTTGAAGAAGCGCAACTTGAAGTCCTGCAGGGGAGCTGGGAGAAACATAGGCTCAACGAACCGTCTGGTAGACAGCCACTAGAGGTGTAGTTACCCCTCTAGGTAATTATTGCAGTTTCTGAGAAACCGCAATAATTACACTTGCAGGTTTAAGGGGACTGGTACACTGCACCCAGACCACTTCAATGAGCTGAAGTTGTCTGGGTGCCTATAGTGTCCCTCTAAGCACACTCTCTGACGGACACCCACACTGGCAGATACACACTGACAGTAACACACACACTCAGTGACAAACACACAGACGTCACTGATTTGACACACACACATTCACTGACACACACTCATTCATTGACAGAGAGACACACACAAACACACTGACAGACACACACTAATAGTCACACACACACTAAATGACAAACAGACTCTCACTGATTTGACAGACACTTACAAACATACACTAACAGAAGCACATACACACAAATGTGCATACACTAACATAAGCAAATACACTCATACGCACACACACGTGCATACACTAACAGAAGCACATACACGCAAACATACACATGCATACACTAACAGAAGCACATACACTCATACACACACACGTACATATGCTAACAGACGTAAATACACTCATACACACACACTGACACAAACACACACATACACTAACAGACATAAACTAACAGACATACACACACACACTAACAGACATACACACACACACACACACACACACACACACACACACTAACAGACATAAACTAGCAGACATAAACTAGCAGACATAAACTAGCAGACATAAACTAGCAGACATACACACACATACATAGACTAACAGACATACACACATACATATGCATACACTAACAGACATACACACATACACTAACAGACATACACACACACACACACATACATACATACATACACTAACAGACAAACTAGCAGACATACACACACATACATAGACTAACAGACATACACACACACATACATATGCATACACTAACAGACATACACACATACACTAAGAGACATACACTAACAGACATACACACATACACTAACAGACATACACACACACATACAAAAAGAGAAGTCCTGCGCTAAAGCAGCAAGGACTACAACACACATCAGCCCCAATATATAGTAAAAACCAAAGAAAAGAAAATGTTACTTGCGCTTTTTCCTTAATCCCTATGTATATTTAGACAAATGGAGGTCATTTAGTTGCTCCAATGGCCATTGGAGGGATGCCCGCCTGCCAACGTCAAGGCAGACCCCCCCTAAGCGGGTCCTAACACTGACCCTTCAGCATGCTTCCTTGAGCTTCTGGCAAAGATATCTCTAATGAGACAGAAAGGGGTATTTTTTATATACACCCCTTTACTTATTAACCCTTAATAGGGAACACATGGGATGGGTAGCAGCATTGTAACCAGGCTGTGTGATACAAAGTAAATACAAATACAAAAAGAGAAGTCCTGCGCTAAAGCAGCAAGGACTACAACACACATCAGCCCCAATATATAGTAAAAACCAAAGAAAAGAAAATGTTACTTGCGCTCTTTCCTTAATCCCTATGTATATTTAGACAAATGGAGGTCATTTAGTTGCTCCAATGGCCATTGGAGGGATGCCCGCCTGCCAACGTCAAGGCAGACCCCCCCTAAGCGGGTCCTAACACTGACCCTTCAGCCTGCTTCCTTGAGCTTCTGGCAAAGATATCTCTAATGAGACAGAAAGGGGTATTTTTTATATACACCCCTTTACTTATTAACCCTTAATAGGGAACACATGGGATGGGTAGCAGCATTGTAACCAGGCTGTGTGATACAAAGTAAATACAAATACAAAAAGAGAAGTCCTGCGCTAAAGCAGCAAGGACTACAACACACATCAGCCCCAATATATAGTAAAAACCAAAGAAAAGAAAATGTTACTTGTGCTTTTTCCTTAATCCCTATGTATATTTAGACAAATGGAGGTCATTTAGTTGCTCCAATGGCCATTGGAGGGATGCCCGCCTGCCAACGTCAAGGCAGACCCCCCCTAAGCGGGTCCTAACACTGACCCTTCAGCCTGCTTCCTTGAGCTTCTGGCAAAGATATCTCTAATGAGACAGAAAGGGGTATTTTTTATATACACCCCTTTACTTATTAACCCTTAATAGGGAACACATGGGATGGGTAGCAGCATTGTAACCAGGCTGTGTGATACAAAGTAAATACAAATACAAAAAGAGAAGTCCTGCGCTAAAGCAGCAAGGACTACAACACACATCAGCCCCAATATATAGTAAAAACCAAAGAAAAGAAAATGTTACTTGCGCTTTTTCCTTAATCCCTATGTATATTTAGACAAATGGAGGTCATTTAGTTGCTCCAATGGCCATTGGAGGGATGCCCGCCTGCCAACGTCAAGGCAGACCCCCCCTAAGCGGGTCCTAACACTGACCCTTCAGCCTGCTTCCTTGAGCTTCTGGCAAAGATATCTCTAATGAGACAGAAAGGGGTATTTTTTATATACACCCCTTTACTTATTAACCCTTAATAGGGAACACATGGGATGGGTAGCAGCATTGTAACCAGGCTGTGTGATACAAAGTAAATACAAATACAAAAAGAGAAGTCCTGCGCTAAAGCAGCAAGGACTACAACACACATCAGCCCCAATATATAGTAAAAACCAAAGAAAAGAAAATGTTACTTGCGCTTTTTCCTTAATCCCTATGTATATTTAGACAAATGGAGGTCATTTAGTTGCTCCAATGGCCATTGGAGGGATGCCCGCCTGCCAATGTCAAGGCAGACCCCCCCTAAGCGGGTCCTAACACTGACCCTTCAGCCTGCTTCCTTGAGCTTCTGGCAAAGATATCTCTAATGAGACAGAAAGGGGTATTTTTTATATACACCCCTTTACTTATTAACCCTTAATAGGGAACACATGGGATGGGTAGCAGCATTGTAACCAGGCTGTGTGATACAAAGTAAATACAAATACAAAAAGAGAAGTCCTGCGCTAAAGCAGCAAGGACTACAACACACATCAGCCCCAATATATAGTAAAAACCAAAGAAAAGAAAATGTTACTTGCGCTTTTTCCTTAATCCCTATGTATATTTAGACAAATGGAGGTCATTTAGTTGCTCCAATGGCCATTGGAGGGATGCCCGCCTGCCAACGTCAAGGCAGACCCCCCCTAAGCGGGTCCTAACACTGACCCTTCAGCCTGCTTCCTTGAGCTTCTGGCAAAGATATCTCTAATGAGACAGAAAGGGGTATTTTTTATATACACCCCTTTACTTATTAACCCTTAATAGGGAACACATGGGATGGGTAGCAGCATTGTAACCAGGCTGTGTGATACAAAGTAAATACAAATACAAAAGGAGAAGTCCTGCGCTAAAGCAGCAAGGACTACAACACACATCAGCCCCAATATATAGTAAAAACCAAAGAAAAGAAAATGTTACTTGCGCTCTTTCCTTAATCCCTATGTATATTTAGACAAATGGAGGTCATTTAGTTGCTCCAATGGCCATTGGAGGGATGCCCGCCTGCCAACGTCAAGGCAGACCCCCCCTAAGCGGGTCCTAACACTGACCCTTCAGCCTGCTTCCTTGAGCTTCTGGCAAAGATATCTCTAATGAGACAGAAAGGGGTATTTTTTATATACACCCCTTTACTTATTAACCCTTAATAGGGAACACATGGGATGGGTAGCAGCATTGTAACCAGGCTGTGTGATACAAAGTAAATACAAATACAAAAAGAGAAGTCCTGCGCTAAAGCAGCAAGGACTACAACACACATCAGCCCCAATATATAGTAAAAACCAAAGAAAAGAAAATGTTACTTGCGCTTTTTCCTTAATCCCTATGTATATTTAGACAAATGGAGGTCATTTAGTTGCTCCAATGGCCATTGGAGGGATGCCCGCCTGCCAACGTCAAGGCAGACCCCCCCTAATACACACACACATACATACACTAACAGACATACACTAACAGACATACACACAGATATACAAATTATAAAAATTAACATTGCCCACCCACCCAGCCTCCCTACCCTTTAGGAAAGCTGGCATGGATGGGTCCCTGGGGTCCAGTGGGGCTGCAGTTAGGTGGGCGGCTCTCTTCCTGTCACACGTGGTGAGGGAGCTGTGTCCTCTCTGCTCCCTCTCGCCGCGTGGGTTGTCTGCTGATGCAGGGAGCCGGAATATGAAGTCATATTCCGGCTTCCTGCATCAGAAAACAGCGTGCGGCGAGAGGAAGCAGAGTGGACACAGCTCCCTCGCCGCGTGTGACAGGGAGAGAGCCGCCCGCCGGGGGTGGGCAATCAGATGGCCCCCCCATGACAGGGGGAACACAAGGCATTTGAGGGTGGCATTTTTCCAGCCCCCTGAGTGCCTGCAGGGGGAAAGGCGTTCCTCTTGTGAAAAAAGTGCAGGAACGCCGTTCCTGCAGGACTCGAGCCCTGAAGTACCCCATATTCGGCAGGTCCTATCCTAGTAGGAGCCTAATGCTTGCTCTTATGAGATTAATCCACTTACTTGGGAAATACTTCCTTACTGGGACTCTCTGCAAGTCAAGGCTAAATAGGGTCCTGGAATGAGGCACCTGTAACAGGGAGGGGTGCAAAACCAAGGAGTTGGCCTGGGACTCCCAAATATATAAAAGAAACCAAGAGGGCTGCACTCACCTGTTGACGTAGTTGGCAGGCTTATGCAATGTATGATCATATAATGTAACTAAACCCCCATTATTTTTTGCCTAGGTGAGGAGTAAAGGAGGAGACTATATTTAAAAGAAGAAAAACTACAACAACAAGAAGACAGTCTTAAATTAGAGGGGCAAAGGTTAAAAATTAATGTCAGGAAGGGGCGGGGCCTGACCGCTGAGCGGAGCAGACGCACACACCAACAGCTCCTGAGCCAAAAGGCAATTAACACAGATCTTGCCAAAATAAGCACCCGCACCAAGCTCCTGAAAGCGGATACCGGGAAGTGGACACCGAGACCTTCACAAAGACACGTTGAAAGCTGATATATTGCTCTGTGTCAATATGCGGCCTACTCACGCGGGCGGCTCGGGAGAGACAGCCGCACTCCCGCTGCTAGCCTACCCAGTGGACTCCCTGCTGAGCCATCGCCCCCCCCCTATGGACCGGCGGGGGTTATCCCGGTCCACACCTCACATGACCTCACGCTACACACACTCAGAAGCCAAGATGGCGGCTGCCGATTAGGCTCTCAGGCCTACACCCACCCAACACCTACCAGCGAGGCTGACAAGCGAGCTCCTCCATGAGGACCACATAGCGGCAGCCTTCGACCTCTTTTGGACGCAGTGGTGGAACACACAGGCACAGACCCAGACAGCTACAATGGCCCCTTGACAGCCCACCACCTCACCTGCACGTAGACCGGCTCTGAAAGGCACAGTCACGCCACCGACCGGTAAGAAGCAACAGGGGGTAGTGGGGGTTCTGCCCAGACTTCAAGGCAGCAAACCGTTAACCAATGCCGCCAACCTGGGCCCCGACGTGTTCGGAGAACCTCCACACGTGATCCGCAGGTGCACCAACTACAGAGGTACACTCGAAAGGCCTATGCTCGGCCTACAGTAGGCGAAGCCAAGTTGGCCTATCAGCGCACCACCTACCAGCATGGATACATAGCCGCAAACAGCACCCAGAAGGGCTTTGGCGGATCAATATGGCGGAGCGCCAGGGGGCACCTGGGCAAGGTACATCCTCCAACCCCAAGTGGATGCCTCAGCGACAACAGGCACTATTCCTTCCTCTCAACGACCTCAGAGTCCGGAGGCTCCACTTTAAGCCGCATCATGGAGGTGCCCGCGGAGGCCAATGTCGCAAGACATAGCAGTGCAGAACATACTCTACAGGCGCAACTTATATAAAGCCAAGAGACAGTCTCCCCAGCGTTCCAGGACCGCTGCATACCAGGAAGACTCCGTGATTCTCCAGGGCATCCGCTGACTGACACAAAGCACACGTTCTGCTAGACTACCAAATGTTAGTAATACTAGCAGCATTTACTTAGCAAGTATACTTACCTCTTGAAACGAGACTGACAGTTTAATCATTAAGAATACGTTCATTGACATACCAAGCACAAGTATAAATCTTTAATATCATATTGTACAACAACGTTAGCTATATTTAGATAGCAGAATGTAAGTCTCCTTTTATTAGCCCTAAACAACCTATTACTGTCAAGAGGGCAAACTGTGTATACTAATCACCAGCCCGTTTGTTATACACATTAATTTCTCCAAGCCACATGTCCACTAGTTTAACCAGTTTAACATAATGCTTATCAATGAAGAACCACACAGTTAATGATAACGCATAAGCATAAATATGTCTTAATATTGACGATATGAACTCATGGTATAACACATAAGATAGGATGTCACTCAGAATTGTTGCCTAGTCTGCCATAACTAGCTCCTGCCGTGTGATGATACTTTTCATGCAACTGAATGTATAAACTGTGTTAATGCCTTGTTAAACTAAACAACTACTGCTAATTGCTGAATGACCTATAGACAATAACTGTTGAACCCTGCTTACGTATAGAAACAAAAAAAAATGTGCGATCACGCATGCCACTGTTTTACTCTTTTTATATGTTGAAATATATTGATACACGCTGTTGTGGCGTTTGTGGAAACCCTGTATCTACCCGCACAACAAAACTAAAGAATAATAAAAAAGAAGTAATAATAATATTACTTTACTGAGAGGGTAGTGGATGCATGGAATAGCCTTCCAGCTGAAGTGGTACAGGTTAACACAGTAAAGGAGTTCAACCCCGTAAGGACACATGACATGTGTGACATGTCATGACTCCCTTTTATTACAGAAGTTTGGTCCTTAACGGGTTAAGCATGCGTGGGATAGGCATAAGGCTATCCTAACTATAAGATAAGGCCAGGGACTAATGAAAGTATTTAGAAAATTGGGCAGACTAGATGGGCCGAATGGTTCTTATCTGCCGTCACATTCTATATCCTACAGAAGCAATGGATAATCCCATAGTCAGATAGTAAGATTGCTTCCATTTTTGAGTATACGTGAACATAAGAGTGGCATTCACACACAGAAATGGCAGCATCTGGTGGCCAGACATTTTGTGGAAGCTGGCCACTCTGTAGCACAATTGCGGGATATGGTTATCAAAAAGGTACATCCTCCTGTATATGGTGGTTCATGTGAACTCCGATTGCGGCAGAGAGAGCTCTTTTGGATGTATGAGTTGAAAACTGTTTTCTAAGGGCCATGGATTTATATCCTTTTTATAGTTTTAATAACCTCAGCCTGTGTATAGTTCTTTTATTCTAATGGTTGTTTTTATCCTTCTTGTTAATATAGGTGATACACTGGAATGCTTGTGAACCCTGGATGGTTATGATTTGTTCTGTGAGCGAAGATCTCTTGGGGATTCTGGATTGGACTCTGAGCTTGAAGATGGATGACTAGTCCCGTGGATACTTTGCTGGTCCATGAGTCTTATATACTGGATTTTTGTTCCTGTAATTTGTTAATGATAATGGAATGTGTCCAATAAAAACTTTCTAAGCAGTAATTAGTGGTGATTATGTTTTTCGGTTGCTTATGATGTTATGATGATACTTATTCTATTTTGTATAACGGGACTCAATAATTATATGGTCCCTGGTTACTATATGGAACATTTAAAGTATATATGTTTTGTTATTGATAATGTATTTTATTTACTGTTGGAAGTAGATGGAAGGAGTATTAGTACCTGGAAATATCTATTTGATCAGGGGCATGGAATTAGAACCATAGGATTCATATAAACTGGGGTCATCTTGTTCTGTGGGTTATTTTATAGATGCACTGGCCTTTACAGTGGTATTTTATTCACAGCTATGATTTTGTTATTTTGGTGATGGTTTATTAATTTATTTTAGATGTTATACCCCTTTATGTACCAGGGGGTATTTGTGTTTTATTATAAATGCTGCCCCTTTATACAATATCGCAGATCTTGGTCTTCTCTTTACTTTTTTCTACTACGTTATAGTTAAGGTAGTTAACATTTAATATTATCTTTTTTTTTTTTTTTTAGAATTGATACCTACATTAATATATGGTATCTTATAAAACAGTTTATTCAAATGTGTTTGTTTATTTGAACCATTTCATTAAGTTTAACAAGTGTACTGCTGTATGGGTGGGTTCATAATAAGTTTGTATTTGTTTTGTTTCTAACGAACTGTATAACTATAAGTATGGCTTTCATGTGTAAGTATGTTTATAAAGTATGTTCTTCTGTGTATAGATGTGAGCCTTGCTTTCATGTGTTTATATTAGTTTCATTGGTATTAATATGTTTGGTTTCTGTCAAACTGCATAGTAGTTAGTTCAATGTTCGGGCGCATGCGCTTGTTTTCTTATCCGGGTTTAGCCAAACCATATAATTGAGCGATGCCTTCAGACACTTGTATTCATTTTGGCAATTATGGGCATTCCCTTTTTTAAGATGGCACTATCTTAAAAAAGGGAATGCCCATAATTGCCAAAATGAATGCAAGCGCCTGAAGGCATCGCTCAATTATATGGTTCGGCTAAACCCGGAGAAGGAAACAAGCGCATGCGCCTGAACATTGAGGGAAATACTGCTTTTGCGAAGCCCAAGTAGGAGAGGGTTACAATAATCCATGCGGGAAATTACTAGAACATGGACAAGCTCCTTGGTAGCATCTTGCGTAAGAAAGGGGCGGATGTGGGCTTTGTTTTTAATATGAAATCTACAGGATTTGGCAACATATTGGATCTGAGGCTCAAAGGTGAGGCCAGAATCAAGTATGACGCCAAGACAGCGCGCTTGCAAGGATGGACTTATGTGGAAACCACTAACTTGAAGGGAGAGCAAAAGAGGGGGATAAGTATTAGGAGGAGGAAAGACAAGGAGCTCAGTCCTGTCCATTGGGATATGTTTGGTTGATGTGTCCAGCCTTTTGAGGCTTTCAAGCCTTGGTGATTTAAGCTTTCATGCCTTGGTGATTTAAGTGATTTAAAGGACCACTATAGGCACCCAGACCACTTCAGCTTAATGAAGTGGTCTGGGTACCAGGTCCAGCTAGGTTTAACCCTGTTTTAGCTGTAAACATAGCAGTTTCAGAGAAACTGCTATGTTTACTTTAGGGTTAATCCAGCCTCTAGTGGCTGTCTCATTGACAGCCGCTAGAGGCGCTTCCGCGCTTTTCACAGTGAGAAGATGCCGCGCATGCTCATTCAGCCGATGACATCAGAAGAGGGAGGAGAGTCCCAGCACCGAGGGAGCCGAGTTTGTTTTCCTGGCACTGTAGTGGTCATTTAAGTGTGTGCTATATAGCCTCTATCATTGTTTTTTTTTTTTGTAGGATTGTAATATTGTTATTTTTGTTACTTGTTTTCTTCTTACTTGTTTTGTATATATAACTAGAAAAACTACAATTTCTGGGGAAATTGTGTGAAGTGTTCTTGCCTCCACCAGTAGTCTACAACTGGAGTGGGCGGAGTAACTGTTATTATTTATATAGCACATTTAATTGCAACGTTGTTGCCCAAAGTGCTTCACAGTTACATTAAAACATACATTTATATGACATCACTTGCTGCTGCAGCCTGGCACAGGTCAGAGTATTTTGGCGGTTGCCATCTTCAAACGGTCGTATTTTAAAAACTATACATCCTACATCGAAGAGTTTTATATAGTGAGAATCACAAGACCCAGACCTACATTTCGATGCATAATATGTCTCTGAAGTATTAACAATGAAGTTTAGAAATTGCCCTTCAAATGTGAGCTTTGCAGAGTGTAGTTTCAATGAATGTCAATGGACAGCGTGAGTTGCAAACAAATGGTCATATTGTGAAAAGCTTAGCCATTGACATTTTTTGTGACAGCAGGGATAGCTGAACGTTTTGATATAAGATTTGTGTAGGTGGGCTTGAAAATGAAGGAGTGGTGGCAGTTTAGAAATCATGTCCTGATTTTTCAGCTTTTGCCAGCTCCCACTCTAGCTTTGAACATTTTGCCTTTCATTCCTATGGGACTAATTTCGCCACAAGAACGACGATATTTCGAGAACCATTCGGCGAAACGTTCCACATAGTAATAGCACACCAATTGGGAACAATCTGCATGTTTCGGTATATTACTGTCTATGTAGTGTAAAAACTGTGGGAGGAGTTAGGGTGGTAAATTTGGCTATAATAATAATAATAATAATATATATGTGAGATAACAGTAAGTGGTCTTGCTATGCAAGAACACTTAATAAAGGGATTTGACTTATTAACCCCTTAAAACCGGAGGGCGTACTATTACGCCCTATTCTAAGTGGCTCTAAACGCTGCAGGGCGTAATAGTACACCCTCTGTTTTTTCTTACTTACCCGGTCAATGGCGATCCCATGCCGGCGATCACAGTTGGGGAGACTCACCTGGGATCCCAGGGAGTCCCCCGCGGCGGATCCTGCCTCCTCCGGCCCCCCCCTGGCCATGTGAGAGTGAGGTCCTTGCGAGGACCTCACAATCACATGGCCGAGTTAGCTGGCTGCTGCATTGCCAGCAGGGGGACTGCCTGTAATGAGAGTTAGTCCCCCTGCTGGCTGGAAATGAAATAAAAGAAAGTTATTCAGTGTAAAAAAAAAAATTATATACTTAGATCACACATATAAATACACACACATACACTGTCTAGGTGTATTTTACTATTAATATATATATATAATTATATATATATATATATATATGTATATATATATATATATATATATATATATATATATTAATATCAAATTACACGTAGACTGATACTGATTAAATATATATATAATTATTGTTATATATATATTTATATATAATATAAAAAAAATAATATGTAAATACATTAAAAAATAAAATTTAAAAAAATAATTTTAAAAAATCGCCTAATTCGCCGAGGGGAGACTGCCTGGGCTGTCAGGCAATCTCCCCACACCGGGAGCAATGCCGATCACCGCCGGGGGAACGGCGGCAATCAGGTAAGTACATAACACCGTTATGACGGTTCAGGACTGTCACAGGTCCTCAATGGGATTTTTCTGATGAGGGTCCAGAACCGTCACAGATCACTAAGGGGTTAGAGATGTATATATGTGGATTTATGTCTGTCTAACCAAATAAGAGTTTATATGTAAATGTTTATACATTGTGGAAATATCCGCTCCAATTTTAAATACATAGGTAATGTTTCTTTGTAAAGAAAAAAGTAAGTTGAATACCCAAACTGGGAAGCAACTTATGGTGTGTCCTGGGGCGACCAGATTAGGGGGTAACCCTTACAAAATTGTATAAATAGGAAGCAGACCTTGTAGGTCAGAGAGAGAGTAGGGCGCCCCCTAGTGATTATCCATACATATGTACAAAAAAATAAAATATAACTTTTAATAGTTAATGCATTAAATGCTTGAGGTAAGGACCCAGATACAAAACAAAAAAAAGGGAGAGAAATGAAAATACAATACACAAAATAGAGAAAACCAAAATAAAGAAAAATTAGATCGGGAGGATATCAATAAATGTGAGAGCGTGCTGGATGGGGATAGTATAACCTAAGGTGATAACCTACAAGTTACTATACGAATGAACGCCCCCCAAACTGCTGTATATCTCACAGGTACACTATAAACTCTTAATTGACTCGTGCTATGTACCCTCCGTTTACTCCCCGCTAACAGTATCCAACACGGAATCTGGTAGAGTAGAGAGAATGGCAAACTATAATGTGCCCATGAAGGAGGGAAAAGATGCAACGAGAAAATAACATGAGAGGTAAGTGTATCATATAAATGAGAACTGTTCTGGATGGTACTAGTGTATCTGGAAACGATACAGTTATGGGAGCAATGCCTCTGGGGTTGAGGGAGCGAACTCAGTGAGGAGAGAGCAGCCACTGATAACCAGACAGTGCTACGAAATGCTAGCTAACAGCTGTACAGTGGTGTCTTAGAAAAAAATCCTTACTCTACACCCACCAAACGTGCCCCCATCATCACCCCTCTTAAATAAAAATGATACAATTATAGGAGCCGGCTGTGAGGACCAAACTCGGTGTTCAAAGAGCGCTCAGTAACTGGGATGCAGAGCTACAGTGAACCAGGTCTGTACTAGCCAACCTGCTGGACCTTAGGATTCAACGCTCGCTCAATACAACAATTCTGTCCCCTTATGCAACTCTTGCTTAATACACCAAGTCTGTCCCCTTGAAGCCACCCCTCTGAGTTTAAAAAAAAGAAAAGAAAACTCTGTATCTCTATATAGAGGAACTGTAACGAATTGCTCAACTTGCTAACTAATTCTCCATGCGAACAGACTCAAATCATATCCTCCCTAACTGCCTGCCTGACACGTGTTTCGGCGCCAACACAAGCGCCTTCTTCAGGCCTCACCACAAAAAAATTAAATAAATAACAGCACTCGGAGTGGTGAGTTTAGTAAATGTTCATATCAGTTTAATACCTTCCGCGTCTCCTATCAGTGGACATGTATATGGCAGCCATTTTAGGAACCGCACACCCGGGACCCGAGCAAGGTCACCTCTTTCAACAGGCGACATGATTTGGCCCTGTAAAACTATCCTGGATATTCTCTACAATTTCTATGGATATGGCATTGATTTATGTAACAGGGAGATGGAAGAAGATGCTTGGTCGGTCCTCTTACTTGAAATTTGGGGCACTGCGCAGGCAAGCTAATGTGCCACCAGATAGGAGTGGTGAGTTTAGTATTGTTCATATCAGTTTAATACCTTCCGCGTCTCCTATCAGTGGACGTGTAAATGGCAGAGATTTTTAATTGTTGAATCACCTCCCCTTTTTAGGCCAAGGTGGGAAGATGCTTAGACCACTGGTATATTGGTGCCATCTTGGAGGATTTTTTTTTGGTTTGGTTTTTGAAGCCACAGTGCTGCACCAGTGGGCCTAAAAATTAGGCATGTACACATGCCTGAAAAATGTGGTATTGTTGCAGCCGCTGCTGTAGCAGCGGGCAGAAAAATTGATGTTTGTTTCACAGGCAGAAAGTGCCCTAAAACATGGCGGCTTGAACCCTAGTTGGTGGCGGATAAGTCACGCAAGTCAAACGTCATTCAGAGCTAAAATACAGCAGCGTGTGGACCATTTTTAGCCCAAGGCAGCTCATCTCATCAGGCCTTTTTTAATCGAATGTATCGCCCAGTGTCAGTCCCTTCGGGATCCATCCCTCATTCATCTTAATAAAGGTGAGGTAATCTAGACTTTTTTGGCCTAGGCGACTTCTCTTCTCAGTGACAATACCTCCTGCTGCACTGAAGGTCCTTTCTGACAGGACACTTGAAGCGGGGCAGGCCAGAAGTTCTATCGCAAATTGGGATAGCTCAGGCCACAGGTCAAGCCTGCACACCCAGTAGTCAAGGGGTTCATCGCTCCTCAGAGTGTCGATATCTGCAGTTAAGGCAAGGTAGTCTGCTACCTGTCGGTCGAGTCGCTCTCTGAGGGTGGATCCCGAAGGGCTGTGGCGATGCATAGGACTTAAAAAGGTCCGCATGTCCTCCATCAACAACACGTCTTTAAAGCGTCCTGTCCTTGCCGGCGTGGTCGTGGGAGGAGGAGGAGGAGGATGACTTCCACCTCTCCCCCTGTTAGATTCCCGTTGTGCTGTGACATCACCCTTATACGCTGTGTAAAGCATACTTTTTAATTTATTTTGCAAATGCTGCATCCTTTCCGACTTGTTGTAATTCGGTAACATTTCCGCCACTTTCTGCTTATACCGGGGGTCTAGTAGCGTGGACACCCAGTACAGGTCGTTCTCCTTCAGCCACGTACAACACCACGGGTACCAGATAGGTGACAACGAGCACCCTGGGATGCCTGTTGTGTTTGGTCTTGCTCCTCCTCCTCCTCCTCAAAGCTACAATCCTCTTCTGACTCCTCTTCCTCACAATCCTCTTCCAGCGTTGCCGCAGGTCCAGCAAGCATGCTGATAAGGCTGTTTCTGGTGGTGATGGTGACCACAACTCTTCCTCTTCCTCTTCACGCTCATCTACAGCCTGATCCAGCACTCTTCGCAGGGCACGCTCCAGGAAGAAAACAAATGGTATGATGTCGCTGATGGTGCCTTCGTTGCGACTGACTAGGTTTGTCACCTCCTCAAAAGGACGCATGAGCCTACAGGCATTGCGCATGAGCGTCCAGTAACGTGGCAAAAAAATTCCCAGCTCCCCAGAGGCTGTCCTAGCACCCCGGTCATACAAATATTCATTAACAGCTTTTTCTTGTTGGAGCAGGCGGTCGAACATTAGGAGTGTTGAATTCCAACGTGTAGGGCTGTCGCAAATCAAGCGCCTCACTGGCATGTTGTTTCGCCGCTGGATATCGGCAAAGTGAGCCATGGCCGTGTAGGAACGCCTGAAATGGCCACACACATTCCTGGCCTGCTTCAGGACGTCCTGTAAGCCTGTGTACTTATGCACAAAGCGTTGTACGATCAGATTACACACATGTGCCATGCACGGCACATGTGTCAACTTGCCCAACTTCAATGCTGCTATCAATTTTTTTCCGTTGTCACACACCACTTTGCCGATATCCAGTTGCTGCGGAGTCAGCCACTTTTCCACCTGTGCGTTCAGGGCGGACAGGAGTGCTTGTCCGGTGTGACTCTCTGCTTTCAAGCAAGTCAAACCCAAGACGGCGTGACACTGCCATATCCGGGATGTGGAATATTACCTGGGGAGCTGGGGGGGTGCCGCTGATGTGGAGCAAGACGCAGCAGCACAAGAGGACTCAGCCGAGGAGGTTATGGAAGAGGATGGAGTAGGAGGAGTAGAGGAGGTGGCAGCAGGACTGCCTGCAATTCGTGGCGGTGTCACCAACTCCTCTGCAATGCCACGCATTCCTTGCTTGTCAGCCGTCAGCAGGTTTACCCAATGCGCAGTGTAGGTGATATACCTGCCCTGACCATGTTTTGCAGACCAGGTATCAGTGGTCAGATGGACCCTTGCCCCAACACTGTGTGCCAGACATGCCATGACTTCCTTTTGCACAATCGAGTACAAGTTAGGGATTGCCTTTTGTGAAAAGAAATTCCGTCCGGGTACCTTCCACTGCGGTGTCCCAATAGCTACAAATTTTTTTGAACGCCTCAGACTCAACCAGATTGTATGGTAAAAGCTGGCGGGCTAATAGTTCGGACAAGCCAGCTGTCAGACGCTGGGCAAGGGGGTGACTTGGTGACATTGGCTTCTTACGCTCAAACATGTCCTTGACAGACACATGACTGTGGGCAGATGAGCGGGAACTGCTCAAGGCGGGAGACAGAGTGGCGGATGGTTGAGAGGGGGCAAGAAGGACAGCAGTGGTTGACGTGGCTGAAGATGCTGGACCAGGAAGAGGATGGTGGCTTAGACTAGGCGTGCTGCTTGTACTCATGTGTTGATCCCATAGGCATTTGTGATGTGAGATCATGTGCCTACGCAAAGCAGTTGTACCTAGGTTGGTGTTGGACCTCCCACGACTCAGTTTCCTTTGGCACAGGTTGCAAATGGCATCGCTGTTGTCAGAGGCAGACACACAAAAAAATGCCACACTGCTGAGCTCTGCAATGACGGCATTCTGGTGGTGGACACAGCATGCGTTGATTGGCGTGCTGTCGGGCTGACCCCGGGTGCCGATGCATGCTGTCTGACTGTGCCACTAGCTCCTTGCGACGACCCTCCCCCTGCTTCCAACTCGTCTCCTCCTCCTCTCTGTCTCCCCATCTGAACTTTCGGCCTGTTCTTCTTCTTGCCGAGCGGGCACCCACGTGACATCCATGGACGCATCGTCATCATCAACCGCTTCGCTTGTATCTGACAACTCAGAAAAGGAAGCAGCAGCGGGTACAACATCATCATCATCACACCGTACCTCCATGTGTTTAATGCTGCCTGCCTAAGACATATCCCTGTTATCTACATCCTCTAGCAATAATGGTTGCGCATCACTCATTTCTTCAAACGGGTGTGTGAATAACTCCTCTGACATACCAAGTAAAGCGGCTGTGGTGCTAGTTTTGGTGGTGGCGGCAGGCGGGTGAGTGGTATCTTGAGAGGTGCCTGAAGCTAAGCTGGAGGAGGATGGTGCGTCAAGGTTCTGAGCGGAGGCTGTACAAGATTGGGTGTCCTGTGTTAGCCAGTCAACTATGTCCTCAGAACTTTTCAAGTTCAGGGTACGTGGCTTCTGAAAACTGGGCATTATTCTAGGGCAAAAGGGAATCACAGCACCACGACCACGACGGCCCCTGCGGGGTGGCCTGCCTCTGCCTGTCATTTTTTTGGGGATTAGTGGTACTATGCGTGCAAGCTACTGTGAGACCAGATATGATTGGCAATGTGCACTTGAACAGTTCTGCAGAGCACACACTGTAGGCCTGACACACCCGCTTGAAGACAAGTAACTGCTATTCAATCTATAACAGTGAAAAACAAATTTTGGTTTTAAAAGCACGCTATAGAGACACCAGATATGAGTGGCAACTGTCAAAGTACGCTGGCAGGGTTGTGCAGGGCACACGCTGAAGGAAGGCCTGACAGAGCCGCTTGAAGGACACTGACTGGCTGCTATTAGCTTACACTGGAAACCTTTTTTCTTTGTAAAAGCACGCTAAAGAGACACCAGATATGATTGGCAACTGTCAAAGCACGCTGGCAGTGTTGTGCAGGGCACACGCTGAAGGAAGGCCTGACAGAGCCGCTTGAAGGACACTGACTGGCTGCTATTAGCTTACACTGGAAACCTTTTTTCTTTGTAAAAGCACGCTATAGAGACACCAGATATGAGTGGCAACTGTCAAAGTACGCTGGCAGGGTTGTGCAGGTTACACTCTGAAGGAAGGCCTGACAGAGCCGCTTGAAGGACACTGACTGGCTGCTATTAGCTTACACTGGAAACCTTTTTTCTTTGTAAAAGCACGCTACAGAGACACCAGATATGATTGGCAACTGTCAAAGCACGCTGGCACAGGTCTGCTGAGCACACACTGAAGTAGGCCTGACACCCAGACGCTTGCAGACAACTAACTGCTCTTCTATTACAGTGAAAAAAAATATTTATTTTAAATCTAAAGCTTAGGCTATTGTAAAAACAGATATGAGTGGTGGCACTGGGCAAGAGGGCACAGTATCCACTGTGAACCTCACACAGAAGCTGGCAGGCAGGCAACTGCTCTTCTATTACAGTGGAAACAAAATTTTGGTTTTAAAAGCACGCTATAGAGACACCAGATATGAGTGGCAACTGTCAAAGTACGCTGGCAGGGTTGTGCAGGGCACACGCTGAAGGAAGGCCTGACAGAGCCGCTTGAAGGACACTGACTGGCTGCTATTAGCTTACACTGGAAACCTTTTTTCTTTGTAAAAGCACGCTAAAGAGACACCAGATATGATTGGCAACTGTCAAAGCACGCTGGCACAGGTCTGCAGAGCACACGCTGAAGGAGGCCTGACACCCAGGCGCTTGCAGACAACTAACTGCTCTTCTATTACAGTGAAAAATAATTATTTCTTTTAAATCTAAAGCTTAAGCTATTGTAAAAACAGATATGAGTGGTGGCACTGGGCAAGAGGGCACAGTATCCACTGTGAACCTCACACAGAAGCTGGCAGGCAGGCAACTGCTTTTCTATTACAGTGGAAACAAAATTTTGGTTTTAAAAGCACGCTATAGAGACACCAGATATGAGTGGCAACTGTCAAAGTACGCTGGCAGGGTTGTGCAGGGCACACGCTGAAGGAAGGCCTGACAGAGCCGCTTGAAGGACACTGACTGGCTGCTATTAGCTTACACTGGAAACCTTTTTTCTTTGTAAAAGCACGCTAAAGAGACACCAGATATGATTGGCAACTGTCAAAGCACGCTGGCACAGGTCTGCAGAGCACACGCTGAAGTAGGCCTGACACCCAGACGCTTGCAGACAACTAACTGCTCTTCTATTACAGTGAAAAAAAATTATTACTTTTAAATCTAAAGCTTAAGCTATTGTAAAAACAGATATGAGTGGTGGCACTGGGCAAGTGGGCACAGTATCCAATGTGAACCTCACACAGAAGCTGGCAGGCAGGCAACTGCTCTTCTATTACAGTGAAAACAAATTATTTCTTTTAAATCTAAAGCTTAACCTATTGTAAAAACAGATATGAGTGGTGGCACTGGGCAAGTGGGCACAGTATCCAATGTGAACCTCACACAGAAGCTGGCAGCCAGGCACCTGCAATTACATTACACAGGAAAAAAACAAAAGCAGCCTGATGTTCTAGCCCTAAAAAGGGCTTTTTGGGGTGCTGTCCTTACAGCAGAGATCAGATGAGTCCTTCAGGATTGTAGTGGACACTGAATACCCTAGCCTAGCTATCAATTTCCCTATCTAATCAGCAGCAGCTAAACTTTCCCTCCTCTCACTAAGCATGCAGCTTCAGAATGAATCGAAAATGGATGCTGGGAGGGAGGTTGGAGGGTGTGGAAGGGAGGGAGTGCTGCTGATTGGCTGGAATGTGTCTGCTGACCGAGAGGCACAGGGTCAAAGTTTGCCCAATGATGACGAATAGGGGGCGGATCGAACTGCGCATGTGTCCGCCCGCCGTGGCGAACGCGAACACGCTAAGTTCGCCGGGAACTGTTCGCCAGCGGACAGTTCGGTACATCACTATCAATTACGTATGGTGAATGCGTTGCATTATTTTCCTGGATGATATCCTTCTGTTCGATTCAGAGAATTCAAGACTGCATCAACACTCATGATTCTCCGTGGTCAGGCTGGAATCGTTGTGTTTCATAGTGGATGATCCATTTCTTAGGATTCGTAAGCAACTCCACATCTTGCACACGGAAGATTTCTCCTTATAAAGGTCTTCTCCATCCTCAAGGAAATTCACACGGTCCTCCACTGCAAAACCGTGACCCTATACACACTCGCACTGATTGTGGGATACTGCCCTCCTCCATCCTGACTTTCTTCACAGATCTGCTATGTTACCGGGACATGCAGCGATTCCTGGAAAAGTTTCCTCAGGGGAACCCCTATGATCACCCGGGCTTCATTCTGGGGTCGGATAATAGCTTGTGGGGCTGCGGTGACAACCTGCGAGAGCACTCCCATGAAAAGAGGGTGTACAACTCAGAAATTCTCCCTTAACATTGAATACCTAGAATTCTTCATGCACAGGAGTGAAGGATAACTATCTGCAGACTGGTAAAGGAGTACTCCATTTGTTGCATCCTACTCCGAATGGACAGAGTGTCGACAGTCAGGTATACCAATCGCCTGGATGGAGCAAACTCCCATTTCCTATCGGACATCATGAAAGGCATCTTCAATTTCTGCCTTCCTCGCAGTTCCTCCCCGAGGGCTGACTATCTCCTGGGGGAGATACATCTCAACATGGATTGGTTCTCCAACCTTTAGAGGGACCGCCAAAATTCAGTGTTCTTCAATTGGCACAATGGTGCACAATGGTGCTCTCACGGGGGCGTGGTCTGAAGTCCAAGCAGCATGGACGTCTAAAACTTGAGCTCCTCGCCACCAAGCTTCTAACAGCATTTTGCAGCCGATTTAACCTACCCAATGGGGCGCACTAAGCGACAGGAACACCCGCAGACTCCCAGGGAAGCAACCCATCCTCTATGTCGGGCCCAATGGATGACTTCCTCCAAACCCCACTGGGGCCTAATCATGAGGCGCACAACCCCATGATTGCACCTATGTCTCCCACTTCCAATAGCTCGGAGCCCGAGCATCCCATGTTGGCAGATATAGGAGCAGAAATCCAACGATTGGCAGCAACGATGGTCATTAAATCTGACCTCCAAATGCTAGTGAACTCCCTCACAGCATCCATTATCTCAGCAGTGACCATGTTACAGTCTGAAGTGGACACGCAAGGAAGCCACATACGGGCACTGGAGTCCAAGGTCCCGGACGCACAACAACAGGCTACTGCTGCAGATACTGCCATAGCCAGACAAGGCACCATGCTGCTAGCCCTAAGACACCAGGTGGAAGACCTGTATAACCGGAGCCGCGCTCCAACATAAGGGTCAGGGGAGTGCCCAAGCCAGAAGGGGGAGAGAACGTGGAGATGCTATTGACAGGGATCTTCCGCCTGATCCTCGGGGAGATGCCCCAACGGAAATCCACTTTGAGCGGGCACATCGGGCCTTGCGACCACGGCTCAGAGAGGGAGAGCCATGAGATATAATTTGCTGTTTCTACTCTTTCCCACTCAAAAAACGCATAATAAGGCAAGCCAGAACGCGAGCCACGTGAAGATATTAGAGCTCTGAAGTCTCACTCTACCAAGACCTCTCCCCAGTCACTCTCGAAGCGAGAAAGGCTCTAAGGCCTATCACATTAGCACTCAGGGAAAGAAGCATTCCGTACAAATGGGTCTTCCCATTTAGCATACAGGTCCGTCAGTGAAATAAGTGGATTTCTGCACGCTGGCCTGAAGACATACCAGACTTCTTGCAACGCCTGGGGCTCCCTCCCATCAAGGTTCACGACTGGAGCTGCTGGACCGCGGAGCTCAAACCCAAAGACCACCCAGACGTGCCAGCAGGGGCTCTAGGGAGAACCGCCAACACACTGCACCCCTCCACCTGACCATCCCAGAGGAATAGGAGGATGCCAGATGTCAGTTGAAGAGCCCCCTACTACCTGACTGGCTGTCCAGAACCTACACACAACCTGGGACTGTCTCCAACGCCTGCTTGTGAGTACTGCCGAAACCCCCACAGCCCCACAAGTTGCTCCCACTTACCAAACTGGGGGGGTACATACTCTGCCATCAAAGATCTTTGGGTGGGGGAGAGCGTCAGGGTGACAGCTGCCACTTTCATGGGGGCTTGCCGATGGGGTCTCTCTCCCCAATGACTGTGATCCACCGGGCACACATTCAGTCCTTGCCTGGGCCTTTGGGAGGGGGAGGGATTCTTGGAGAGGGGCCTCCTGTGGGGAATACCGTTGCCACTGCAAACATGGATGGAGCGGGAGCCAGCCAACCCCTGCCAGGAAACTGAAGCAAAACCAGACTGGGACCCATTCTATACAGGGTAGGCTTAATCTAAAGGCAGATGGGACTGTGTGAGGATGGTCAACACTGGCGGAATGTTACCTCTATGCTCTGCAGTTCCGCTGTGAGGTGGGGTACTCCCTGTTGCTGGTGGGGGGGGGAGGGAGGGTTCCATAAGTTGGGGCAATGGTGTATGGTGGGAGGGAGAGGAAAGGAGAGGAAGCAGGGAGGGTGCTTTGTTGGAAGTGCGCAAAAAACTGCACAAACCCATAACACAACATTATTTCCGAACCCTACAACGATCGAAAGCCTTCTTTTACCAACATGCCAATAAGGGAGGGCAGTTCAAAGGCCCCCCGACACTTGCCCAAGTCCTTAAGTTTCGGACCACCAACGGCACGGTTACTCATTTCCCAGACAAGATCGCCTCAGAAATCTGAAACTTTTACTCGTCCTTATACAACATCCCAATCTGGCCAGGGGAGGTGGCAGACAAAGAACGTAAGATACATGGATACCTGGAAGATTATGTAGCAAAAAAGTTGCTACCAGAAGAAACATAATCCTTGGAGGGACCAATCACAGAGGTAGCCGGAGCAATCAAAGCGGCAAAAACAGGGCACGCACCTGGCCCAGGCGGCTTCACACTGGATTATTACAAAAAGTTTCAACCTGCCCTAATCCCGAAACTCACCCAAGCTTTCAATACCCGCACAGCGGAAGCCTGATTCCATCAAGAGTCACTTGCGGCCACTATCACCATCCTCATATAAGTTAAAAACAATGAGCATATCACCACTGGACGCCCAGTGGTGATATGCTCATTGTTTTTAACTTATATGTAAGTTATTAAATTATTTTTGTACTTTACTCTGGAATTGCACTTTATTTTCTCCATATATTTTCTCTTTTGAGCAAAATATTCTGAATGACTGATGGGAGTGTGAAGATTTTGAAGAAAAAGATTTCACTCAAGGCTGTTTTACATCTGACAATTTGTGAGTGGACAATTGTAAATTATATATCTTCACTTACTCTCACACAGTTAAACGCTATGTTTCTCCATTTGATCTGTATTTAGCAAATGATCCCCTACTCTATTATGTGAAAGCAGATATTCAACAGATCCAACAAATGCTGGGAAAAATAGAATCCTCCTTCCAATCCAAACTGGAAGAGATGGGCACCGACGTCCAGCAGCTTCATTTACGGGTCACAGATCTGGAAGAAGAAAAGGATGTATTACAAGCACAAATTACTAACATATCAACAACACGAGACTCACAAATTTTGAATTGGGCATCATCCCAGAGACATATTGATGATCTCGACAATAGGGGAAGAAGAAATAATTTACGAATCAGAGGGATACCGGTGACCCAAGGTGAGGATGCAACTCTGATTCTCTCTGAACTATTTAATCTAATTCTAGAATCCCCTGCAGACAACCTAATTTTACTAGACAGAGCCGATAGATCAATCCGTCCGAGAGGGCTTTCACAGGATTCACCAAGAGACATCATCTGTAGAATACATTACTACAGCGTAAAGGATAATATAGTGAAAGCCCTTAGGGACATGACTCAACCCTTACTCTTTCATGGCAATCCTATACAAATATTCCCTGACCTGTCCTGGTATAATCTTCAAGCAAGAAGGGCTCTCAAGCCGGTCACAGAACTGCTTCGACAAAGAAACATACGATACCGATGGGGTTTCCCCTTTGCTCTAATCGTATCCATTAAAGGAAACATTTACTCTCTTTCATCGTTCCTGGACGTAACACCTTTCCTCCGAGCACTGGACCTCCCTAACACAACCGTTATAGACTGGAATACCCCCCCACCTAACCAAGATGCACTTCATCCATCTTAGCGGCAAAAATGGTCCACTCCAGCAAGAAAGAGACATCTGGATAATAGATTCCAATCTCCAAACCAGAGGCAAGGTAAAATTCCTACCGAAGGCACCCCCCAGAGGCAACGCCCGAAGGATAGCGGTCCCAATTGACAACCACAAATTGAACACTAAAGATTCTTCAACCTCTCTACTAGTGAGGAAATTCTAAGACGCTCAACAAAAGAATTTCACCATCAACAAGACAGGCCACAGCAGCGGCATATTCTACTCATCTGAACCTGGACTCTTACTTAAGAGACTTCTTAACATCACCAGATACAACGTAACAGTCATTTTATTTTTTCAGGGGACTTTTTAACTCACAGACCACACTTTCCATACACCTCCAATCTCTTCAAACAGAGGCATGGGAAGATTTAGCTGCACAGGTCGTATAATTGTCTAACATTATCTACTATGTTTTTCTGACACAAAAATGCCTTAGCGAGTCGAAAGACATAAAAATTTTAAATACTATGCATTATTGTAATTAACAGTCTACGCTATAGATGATGTAGGTCATGAATGACCCTTTATCTGCCAAAGTTATTGTATCTCACAATTTCTAGTAGTAAAAGGTTTCCAAGATAAACCTCATTAAAGGGAAGCTACTAGTTAATACAACGCGTAACTTCTCAATATGACTTATATACAGGGCTATACATATCCCATCAATCCTAAAACAGAAATGTTAAAAACATGTTGTAAGATCATCAATAATTTCCAACTATATAATCTCTATTAGCCAGAAGATAATATCAACCCATTAACTAAAACTATATCTTTCACGCTTATTGCTACTTGCCTCAATGTACAATATTTCTATGAGTAATATGCCACTACAATAAGCTTTAATACCAGGAAACTAGATGTTGATATGTCATTCAACACTTTAACGAGGGAGCTACAGAAAACAACACGTGGATCCTCCGACAGGTAGTTGAAGATTAGCAACTAATCCACCAAACATGCATTGACTAACAATGATAATGTTCTATTCAACACATGTCAGCTACGATATTTTCATTGGGATTCTTAACGTTAATTCACGCGATTTAAATAGCCCAGAGCCTCCCTCCTCCCTCCCTTTCTACCCAACAATAAATCATTTAAAAAAAAAAAGACAATTGGAACTAAATCCATTTAAATATGTATTTACCCAAAGAGGTTAATTATAGCATTATTTTGTATCATTTAACGCCTCTACATAATTCTCAACGTCAACCACGACTTAACAGAGCTGCTCTGGTCCCCATCATCAACCAAGAAAAGGTTCACAGATGCCCGTCAAACCTCACTAGTTGGAGAGGGAACTTGTCTCTATTTAAACTGCTCTTCTCCACTACAACTAGTTAAGATATTGGATTGTGACTTGGGTCTTCAGCTCAAGTGCAAGTACACGACCCCAAATACTTATTGGTTCTTTCTCTAGCGTCGAGATTGAACTATATTCCCTTAGGGAAAATTAACACTAACCTTCACAATTTTCACTCTCTCTCCCTCCCCTCTTCCTCATTACCTCTCCCCTTCTACCCTTCTCTACACACCCTTTCCAACTCCCCTCTACCTACTCTTTGTTTTTTCTTATAATCAGGTCTTACTAAGACCTCTCCTAGCGAGACAACTAGATTCCTATTAACCTAACAAGCCGAGATTTAACCCATCAGCGTTAGGAAGCTGTTCACAACAGGACAGCAAAGTACTCTGCATTATTAGAAATTGTCATCAGTTCTTGTACAGTACAAGTGTTATTACGTTATATTGTTGTGCTATAATTATATTGTATAAATACTTCACTACCTAATTGTATTTATCTCACTGCAATCCATAAACAGATCGATTAAGAGATATCCTGAACTTTGGAAAACCAAGACTTCGAAACTTATTGCAAATTTCACAGATTTCCACGGTAATACTCCCATTGATCTATCTCACCAGAGATTCATTGCATCAGACACTTTAGACAACATTCTACTGGTGTGACATTATTATAACAACTGAACCCTATTCACAAACTATACTTAATCCCCCTCCAAACTATTTCACATTCTCCTACCTTTAATCCCCATCAACAACTATAACACCACTCATTGAGAAATATCAACATAAATTATCATTGCTTCAGATAGGGTTCTCTACGATTTCATTATCCATCTTAGAACTATCCTTCACTTTTGAAAGTGACCATGACTACCTTAAATATCCTCACACAAAATGCAAGAGGCTTAAATACCCCTGAAAAACGATCTATTGCACTTACAGACTTTAAGAGGTACAAAGCACATATAGTGTTTATACAAGAAACACACTTTAGAAAAGACTCCCCTCCCAAACTGCGCAACAAAGATTATCCACTGGGATACTTTAGTCACTTCTCTGAGACTAAATCCAGAGGAGTTGCAATTCTTATAGGACAGCACTTACCCTTCACATATCAAGAACATTTGGCAGATGACTCCCAATCTCAAACACAAACTCTATTTAAAAACTCTCTTTTTGATGCTCAACTCTACGACAGCTGGAGAGCCAAACACCCCACTAAAAAAGACTATTCCTTTTACTCCCACCCCACAGGCACTTACTCTCGGATTGACACCATTTTCCTCCAGCATAGATATCTTCCTCTCATACAATCAACCACTTATGGCCCGATCACCTGGTCAGATCATGCTCCTATGACATTAAACCTCTCCATCCCATCAGCAACTACACGATTCTCTCAATGGAAACTTAACAACTTACTATTGAATGATAAGGAAACCTTGACCAAAATACGAGAGTTAGCATCAAACTATTTCACCGAAAATACCCATCCAGACACAACTCCAATTATGACGTGGGAAGCACACAAAGCAGTTCTTAGAGGGGAACTGATAAAAGCAGCAGCTATTCTTAAAAAGAATAGGGAACGAAAGGTAGAGCAACTCACTAAAGACATTAAAAAGCTAGAATGCAGGGGGGCGGGGCTAAGCGGCCGCGCTGAACGGTCGCACATGAAACGAGCTCCAGGCCAAAAAGCTTGAAAATAGCTCAAATCAGGGCAAAAACCCGACAAACGACGAATAAACGACCTGGAGAAGGAAACCCTAAACTACAGAGCCAAGCACCGAGCACCCCGGCCAAATTCAGAGGCTCCTACCCGGGGATCGACCTGAGGCCTACCAGAGGCCTACTCGGACACAGCAAAGGAGGCGGCCGACCCCTAAGCTGACCGCAGCCACTCACCTGGAGGTCTCCCCGGCACACTTCCCCCCCCCCCCCCTGTCGGTGAGGGTTATCCCGGCAACCACAGCTGGAGACACACACAGGAGCAAGACTATAGCGATGACTGGCAAACGAGCAACCACGACTACACAGCCAGCAGAGACACGGAGCAGCCAGAGTTCAGCCAAGATGGCCGCCAAGCTAAGGCCACAGAGAGGGAGCACGGGCAACCATTCACACACTCACTCCCTGAAGGCCCTTGACCGGCTCTGCGCGAGCCTATGCATGATACTGTGTAACAGCGGAATGCCATACCATCAAGCAGCCCGTGTAGTGGCTTCATGGATACGTCCTGTGACCCGCCGGCGCTACTATGGACTCCCTCTGCGGACCTTCAGGGCGGCCACTCAGCCACGCAAGCACCGACGACCGCAATGGCGGGACAGGGATCCAAGCAACCCGGGTGCTTGCACCCACTCCCACGCACACAGGAACAGGACCGCCGGGCAACCCCAAAGACCAAGCGATGCAACCAAATATAGAATCTCAGGCCTGAGTGTAATCACTCTGCACTCCAGGGCTACAGAGAACCGCCGGAAAACCAACGCCCCGACCCTCATCTTGACCTGGGGCAAACCGCATGGTGAGAAACAGAGGGGTCATTACCTGCCGAGCACTACCACGCTGGACCACCCCCAGACGCACACCAGCGGCACCGGACTGACCAGACACGAAGGAAAGGTCGAAGACGACAACGCCCGAGCTGAACCAACAAGGGGCATCGGATAGACTTGCTCTCTGCAACACAATGGTATTTATAGCACAGACTGCCCAGAACTTTTGCACCAGCTAAATACCCAATCTCAGTAGCCCAAGACTTACTCCACACGGACTATTCTGACTCCTTCTGCGCCTCTCATGCTGCCTGGTACACGGACTGACCTGAGACAAACCCCAAGTGAACCCTACCAGCATCGATCCAGCCTGTGGTTTATATTTGACTCCTCATTACCTAGATAGCAATGTTAGCTTGTTAATTATCCTTTGTGTCCTAGGCCTCATTGCGTTGTTTAGCCCAGCATGTTAGTAGTTAAAAATTCCTGTTACACATAGCCTGCCGACAAACCATGCCAAAGTATACAGCAAAACAAGCCCAGTTACAAAACTAGCTTGTAAAAATATAGCAGCTCCATTGGAAGCTGGAGAAATAATTTAGATGGTAGGTAATCTGATTTAAAGTGCTAGCTGCATTAGAATGACCAATTACGAGCACAAAACATAAAGCAACACCGAAAAGCAAGCAAACATTGCTAGGTGATAATCTCCTGTAATCTATTACTCAACTCCATACCTAGCGGTCCATCTATACATTGACTGTAGCTGTCATAATCTTGATCTAGAGAGATCTCTAAATAAGCGTGTTGATATTCCTGTTATTCCTATTTAAAAAATTGTGCATCTTAAACGTAATGCCTGTTTACATGTAAACTATGTATCTTACACTCTTTTGTTCATTGCTATTGGGGCATGACAAGCCCTATGTTATTCTCTGCACTACAAAAATAAAGAATTTAAACTGCAAAAAAAAAAAAAAAAAAAAGCTAGAATGCAATCACAAACAAACCCCATCATTAGATGAACATTAATTACTATCGAGTAAACGATCTGAACTGACGGCTATTTTACACTTACATGCTAAACGTAAGCTATCTCTAACGAAAAACATGTACTACACACAAGGTGGCAAGGCAGGCAGACTTCTTGCAAAATCTATACAATTAGAAAGACAATCCTCCTTCATATCCGAAATCAGGAAAGGGGATGGCACTCTCACATGCCATATGCCAGACATTCTGGAATCCTTTGACAAATTTTATTCCCAACTATACAACCTCACAAATACAAAACCCACATCAGAAAGTTTATTAGAATTTCTAAAATCAA
The DNA here is from genome assembly GCF_036172605.1 of Pelobates fuscus. Lineage (NCBI taxonomy): Eukaryota > Metazoa > Chordata > Amphibia > Anura > Pelobatidae > Pelobates > Pelobates fuscus. The sequence goes on along the minus strand of NC_086319.1, from coordinate 245,489,878 downwards.
GAATTAAACACACTATTCGGAGTAACGATATAGCATTCTTAGATAGCCCTATAACTCTAGAAGAATTTCATGCCACAGTCAAATCTCTACCCCTAGGTAAAAGTCCAGGTCCCGATGGCTTTACAGGGAAATACTACAAAGAGTTAGCATGCATACTAGCACAACCATTTCTTAAAGCTTACAACATGAGACACATTGCATCCCACATCCCAAATTCGGTCCTTGAGGCGACTATCTCAATAATTCCAAAACCGGGAAAAGACACAACCCTCTGCAGAAACTACAGACCAATTTCACTTATCAATATCGATCTAAAGATTCTGACCAAAATTATGGCCAACAGACTTAAACCACTTATGCCGACACTGATTCACCCCGATCAAGCAGGCTTTGTTATAGGTAGGGAAGCCAAACACAACACCACAAAAATTATTAACATTATCCATTGGGCCCAAACACACAAGACACAAAGCGCCCTGCTGGCTATTGACGCCGAAAAAGCTTTCAACAGAGTTAACTGGGCACTATTGAAACACACTTTGAGATATTTAAATTTTGGTACTAGATGGTTGGAGTGGATTGACATGATTTACTCTAAGCCAACGGCGAAACTGAGAATCAATGGTCAATTATCAAAAACAGTAAATATAACAAATGGCACAAGGCAGGGATGCCCCCTATCACCACTATTGTTTATTCTAGTTCTAGAACCTTTCCTCCAAGGCATCCGAGACAATAACCTAATTCAAGGAATCCAAGTCAAAGGTCAAAACTATAAAATTACCGCATTTGCAGACGACCTTCTCTTCACTGTATCAGACCCCCTCACGACTATTCCCGCTATCATTTCCGAAATGGAGTCGTACGGCAAACTCTCATTTTTTCAGGCCAACCTTACAAAGTGCGTCCTAATGCCAATTTTCTCGTCAGACTCTTTGAACGAACAATTTAAATCCAAATTCCCATTTAATTGGACAACCAAATCAATTAAGTACTTGGGAATACACATACCCAACAAACTTGATAATACTTACTCGTTCAATTTCCCCCCTTTGGTAGATTCCATCACGAAAGACCTAAATAGATGGCATAAACCTTGTTTCGGGCTGCTATGTCGAGTTAATATCCTAAAAATGAACATCCTACCACGCATCCTTTACCTCCTTCAAACTATTCCGCTCAAGATCCCAACTAAATTCTTCCTCTCCATCAAGTCACTATTCCTGAAGTTCATATGGGCCCATAAACCTCCTAGACTAGCATATCAAACTTTAATTAAAAAACGGGAACAAGGGGGATTAAATCTTCCAGACATAGAAACCTACTATAAATCGACCCATTTACAAAGACTTTATGAGTGGACTCGGACACCCACAACACTCCAATGGGTCACTCTAGAAAACAGCTTCATAGACACTCCACTCCTTGTCTATCCCTGGCTTCACAACGACCCTCGATCCGCGGAAAAACTAAACACACACCCAACGATATCTCCTACACTGCACATCTGGCTCAAGTTGAGGAAGCAAACAAATATTTCTCCCTTCCCCTCTCCTATATATCCCTTAACTCTAGACCCCCACTTCCACAAAGAAACAACAGGGAAACAAATGGGCTTTAAATTTAATGTTCCATTCCTGAAGCTAAGCGACGCAATAATAGGAAATAAACTTAAACCCATACAGGAACTTACCCTGTCCGACACTCACACAGGGGTTCAATCCTTCTTTCATGACCAGCTAAACCATTTCATCAAGACCCAATCACTACTACCGGAGGGCAACAGACCTCTCACCACACTTGAATTATTATGTACCACACACCCTTCAAAGATAAAAAAACTCTCTCTACACTCTACTCAATAATTAGAGAGGCATACACACAAACTCTGCCTACTTTTACTCTAAAGTGGTCAGATGAACTACATACTAACCTCACTAACCACCAATGGAAGAACGTCTTTATCTCAATCCATAAATCCGCTATATCAACACACGCACAAGAATTTAACTACAAAAAACTAACCCGCTGGCACAACACACCAGCCATACTTAACAAATTTTATCCTTCATCACCGGATCTTTGTTGGAGATGCAATTCTCCAAACGCTCCCCACGCCCATATCTGGTGGCAATGCCCAATGATTCAGAAATTTTGGATGAGAATTCATATAATCATTCAGCTAATATTCCATAAAACCTTCTCCTGTAGCCCGAAACACTATATCTTTCTGTTACCACCACACAAACTTAAGACACTGGAGTTAGTACTGTTTCGCAACTTGGTCATGGCGGCCTCTCAACTAGTTCCCAAATATTGGAAACAAACTAAGTCCCCCTCAATTAGGGAATGGATAATGAAAGTTGAAGATATTAAACTAATGGATGAAATAACATTAGCTAAAACAGGGAGACATGCTAAATTCACATCCATATGGGATCCTTGGCTCAAGCACGTCCACTCCCAATCTCACCTAACACAATAGAGGTACCCATCTCACTCCTCTACCTACAAAGGTACTGCTATACCCGCATACCACTGCCTCTAGCATCACAGCCAGCAAATCTGCTGTTTTTCCCCTCTACTCCTTCCTCTTCATGAGAGGAAAGGCTAAGTTGAAAGGAACCAATTAACGAAACGCTTGTAAATGTCGCTCAAACTTTCCTAACACAGTGGCTTCGCCACACAACCTCAATAATAATACATCCAATTCTTTCATACCATTTCATTACATCCTATTGAATCTTGGTTCTCCAATGCATCCACCTATCTGCTTAATATCACAGCTGAGCTAACCAGGACACATTATTTACTTTAATATTACAGAATTTTTACTTGTTCAGTTACCTTCTTTCTAAAGTACTCTTACGACACAAAACTTGTGACGATTTATGTCTTGTACCTGTTGTTATGTGAAATCTTAGTACTGTTTTAAATTACGAAATATTGAAATTGTAATCTCAATGTAATCTCGCTGTACCAAAGCATTTGTTTTACTATGTAAAATATATAAACCAATAAAAATGTATTAAATAAAAAAAAAAACATACACAGAAACTTCATATACCAATAGCTTTAAAAGTCAATTTTGAACTTAGCACTCAAGTCTATTTTTAAAATCAATATGGTTCCTGAACATCAGTCATTCATGTATCCATTGATTGCTCCAAATTCCGTACAAGTCATAATTCAACAAGTATTTTCTCATCTTTTCAAAAGATCTGTATAGGACTCAGTTTCCTCAAGGCTTATAGTGAAGATTTTCTCTTCCATTTTTGGAACAATAAATGATATCTTCCAGGACGTGGATGAACAATTTAAATGACATTTTAGAAAAATATCAAAAAGTGCCTTAACAGCCACATTTTTTTTTAAAATTTGACATTTTTTATTTTGTAATGAGAACAAATAAAATGGGGTACAGAAAGAAGAGAGGAAGGGGATGGGGATGTTACACAATGATTACATCAGGTCAGTTCAGTATACAACATAACGAAGTGCAATATAATACATAGCAAGTGACATTATCTAGCGATTTACAGTAAGGGGTATCACAAATACATTCAATATTTTGTCTTTATCTAGGTAAGTTGTCATTACATGTCAACATTTCAACATTATTAAGTGCGTTGCGTGTTTGTCTCACTATTCCTCGTATTCTGTCACAGTATGTTATTCCCTTTCTGGCCTCGGGTCTGCCTAATGATGTAGGGTTTTAGGTAATGGTTTGTGTCCCTCTAAGGTAGCGGCTTATGGTAGCGATCTCTGTTATCATGGACTACGTTTTTGGTGGGTATAGGATTGCTAGCCACGGACTCCATGACTGTTCTATGTGTTTCGCCTTTGTGTGGGACTCAGCGGAGAGCAATTCATATCTATAGTATTGGTATATTTTGTCCAACAGTTCCTTACGCGATGGACAATACGTGGTTTTCCATTGTTGGGCTATAAGTGTTCTAGTTGCTAATATGACGTGAGAGGCTAGTGTCTTAGCCGCTTTGTTCCACAGTGGTGGGAAGAGCATCATAAGAGCTATCAGCGGTGTAAGGAGTGTAGGAGAACCCAGTGTGTTTCGTAATATGGATTGAGCCTGTAACCAAAGTGGTTTAATCAAGGTACATTCCCACCATATGTGGGTCATACTGCCTTTGTCTACTCCGCACCTCCAGCAAAGTGGATTTATCTCGGGGTAAATATGGTGTAGTCTTTGTGGTGTCAGGTACCATCTGTAAATTACCTTTTTGTGGGCTTCAACATGAGAGAAACAAGATGTGATCCCTTTGAGGGCGTTTAATGATTGGAGCCATTGGTCATTCGAGATATGTGGTATCCCCTCTTTTTCCCATTGGGTTACAAATGTGAAAGAGTGCGGTGGTCTGTCACCTACTAGAGTTTTGTAACATACGGATAAGGCTTTGGGTTTGGTCGGTGAGGAAATGCATCTATTGAAAATAATCATAGCTTGGGTCTCTCGGGGTGTTGGTAAAGAGTCCTTCACCGTTACTTTGCTGTTTATCAGACTCTTCAGTTGTAGGTATTTAAATATATACGATGCTGGTATGTTGTATTTCGTCTGTAGATCAGGGAAGGGTAGTATTTTTCCTTGGGAGCAGAGATCTCTGATATGGGTGATACCATGGGCAGTCCACGGTCTGAATGATAGGCCTGGAGTAACGCCTTCTAGCGCCCCCAACGGGGCATATGTACAGAATTTCCCTTTGTCAGACATTATATGTAGGACCTTGTCCCAAACTTTCATAGAAAGTTTAGTAGTAGAATATAGCCCTTCCTTCTGTTTTCTATATGGTAATGGAGACCACAGGGTGTGTAAGAGTTTGTGCGGAAGTGTTTTGTCGTGTTCCATATCAACCCACTGTAGAGTATGTTTAGGGGTGTGAAGGCGTATGGCGGCTTCTAGGAGGGCAGCTTCGTAATATGCAATCAGTTTTGGAAAGCCTAGTCCTCCGTCTCGTTGTGTAAGTTGCAGTAGGGATAGAGGTAATCTAGGTTTTGTTTTGTTCCAAATATACTTGGTTAGGATCGATTGGAGGTGTTTCAATATAGATGGTGGTATGTACAGTGGCAGCATTCTGAACAAGTATAATATTTTTGGCAATAGAACCATTTTAACAGAATTCACTCTGCCTAGCCACGATAAGTGGACGTGTTTCCATAATTGAAAGTGTGAGGTACATATGAGGTGCAACGTACCATAGTTGATGGACACCATTTGTGGGACATGTAACGCTAATTTCACGCCTAGGTACGTGATGTATTTATGTCTCCAGTCAAAGGTGAAGTTTTGGCGTAGCACGTTCGTTTGTGACGAAGATATGTGTAATGGTAGAGCTTGTGTCTTAGTACTATTAAGTTTATAGTATGATATACGGCCATATTCTTGTAATGTTTCCATAATTCGAGGTAAAGATATCTCTGGCAAACTAAGGGAGAGTAGAATATCATCGGCAAACATAGATAGCTTGTATTCATTTGTGTTGATATGTATGCCTGTGATGAGCGGATCTTGCCGGATTTTGTGCGCTAATGGCTCCAACGCTAGTATAAAGAGTAAAGGGGACAGAGGGCATCCTTGCCTGGTGCCATTCGTTAGTGTAAACGGGGTTGACCTGAATCCTGATTGATATACTCGGGCAGTGGGGTTTTTATATAGCGCCATGATGCCCTGTATGAGTTGTTGTGGGAAGCCAAATTTTATTAGTACTGACGTCATGTATGTCCAATTGAGCCTATCAAAGGCTTTTTCAGCATCTAAGGCCAACAGAAGGCTTTCAGTCCCTGTCGATTCGATGTGGGAAAGTATATTAATGATTTTCCTAGTGTTATCGGAGCCTTGTCTGCCTCTGATAAAGCCTGATTGATCGTTATGAACAATTTTTGGCAAAATGGGGTTTATCCTATTGGCTAGTAATTTGGCATATAGTTTGGTGTCGCAATTTAAGAGTGAAATTGGCCTGAAATTGGAACATTGGGTCGGGGGTTTTCCTGGTTTTGGCAATGTTGTAATATGGGCTTGGAGCATGTCAGCGGGCATATGTCCCGTTTGTAGACAGGTGTTAAAAAGAGAAGTCAAATGGGGCACTAATACCTCTTTGAAGGTATAGTAGTATAGGTTTGTGAACCCATCCGGTCCAGGTGATTTGTGTTTTGGTAATTTGTTTATGGTGTTTAATATTTCTTGCGCGGTGAATGGTCTAGTCATTTTCTGACAATCTTCCGAAGTAATGGAAGGTAGGTGCATCTCCTGTAGGAAGGAGTCTACCTCTGCCTGCGTAGGGGTATGGTTATTTGTATCGGTAGCCAAATTATATAGGCTGCTATAATATCTGCCAAACTCTTCTACCACATCTATCGGGTTAGTAAGCTTGTCTCCTTTTGTGTCATGGATGAATGCTATCTTAGAGGACATGGCCTTCGATTTGAGTTGAGCTGCTAATATCTTTCCCGCTTTGTTCCCTTCTTTAAAAAATTTATGTTTCACTTTCGTTAGTAGGTATGTGGTTTTAGCTTGATCAATGTCTTTCAGTTGAGATTGTAGTTGAAGTATTTGTTTCGTAATGTCATGTGAAGGTGATTGTTTGTTTATATGGGAGAGCTTCGTGAGTTCTGAGTGTATGTCTAGATAAGCTTTTGTGCGTTGTTTTTTATTAAAGCTGGCATGTTTGATAAGCTGACCTCGGATGACCGCTTTGTGGGCTTGCCACAATGTGTCTATTGTCGTTTCGGTGGTGTTATTTATAGAAAAATATCCTTCTAGCTCTTCAGTGATCTGAGATACCAATGTGTGGTCTGTAAGTAAGGAGTCATTGAGACGCCATGTTCGATTCCCGGTAGTAGGGTATTGTGTGGTTATGGACAATGTTATTGGAGCGTGGTCGGACCACTTGATAATGCCTATTTCTGCTTTGGCTACTAGTGGAGTTTGCGAGGTAGGGAGTAAGAAGCGGTCTATCCGTGAATAGGTATTATGTACTAAAGAGTGATGTGTGTAATCTTTCTCCAGCGGATGTAAATTCCTCCAAATGTCAGTGTAGTCATGAGATGTCAGTACGTTCTGTATGAGAGAGGTAGTGCGTGCTCGGCGTCGTGCCGTTGTGGGTTTAATGTTGGCTGATGAGGTGGTGTCCATTACAGTATCTACAATAAAGTTCGTATCACCCCCTATAATAATCTCGCCTAACCTGTGGGCTTTTGCAAGGTTACAGATATGATCTAGAAAGATATGTTGGTCATTATGTGGACCATATATGTTAATTAGAGTATATTGGATATTATTGATGAGACATTGAAGGATTAAATAACGTCCCTTTTTATCACTTATTTTTTTTATAAAATGGAATGAGACTTCCTTGCTTATTAGGATCGTGACTCCCCTTTTTTTCTTTTTATAGGTACTGTGATAGCTAATCGGGAAGTTCGTGGATGTGAATTTGGGGTGTTGCGCCGTTTGGAAATGTGTTTCCTGAAAGAAAGCAATATGTGCTTTATGAGTTTTTGCTTCTAATAAGGCCATGCGTCTTTTATAAGGTGAATTGAGCCCCTTAACGTTTAACGATAATACGTTGAGTGACATAGGAGGGGGTATCCAGTGTCTATGTAAATTGCTGAACTCTTTAGGGGGTTATTTTGAGTATATAGACAATGGTGTATGGTGTAGTTAGACACTCCATCACAGCCATGAATCAATAGCACCTCATAATCATATCTTAAGGAGGAGTTCAGAGTATACCGATATTGGAACTTTGTGTAACAAGGGAAAACTTGGAGGGAGGATTGAATAGAAAACACAAAATTAACTATGTACAAAACAAAGGTCTCTACGGTGAGACCCGGGTGTATCACTTGAAATCGGGCACTTAAGCCCATGGGTGGGGTAGAGAATCCCAATCAAAATACGATAAACGCTATTGTTAGTTAGCTTGTTATATTACCTCAAGTCTGGTTCGGCTCTTTAAACGTGGGAAAACTTATTAGATGTCGAGCTATTATATGTTGCAGCACACCAGTGTGTGTACATGTATCGAGGGGTTGTGTATCGCCTGTCCTTGGTTAAACATGCTCTCTAGAGTATTGAATTACACAATGCTAGGTACAAATAATCATATACTTAATTTACACATTAGTAATTTACACATTGTTCAGGCAGTATATATCTATATAGTTATACATTATTTTGTGTGGGTTAAGTGGGTTCATTCTCGGACACCTATTAGTTTCATTGCGTCAGGTTGTGTGACATTAACTTCATATCAAATATATAGTAATTATACAGACAGATTACGCTGTACGGTCTACGGTAGTACATGACTAGGTTCAGAAGATTCCAACACTCTGTGTCGCATGTACGTCCACCATATGAGGCTGCCGGATATGAATAGTGGCGGGCATTACTAATATTTCTACAAGGCCAATCTAATTAATGGCTGGTCACATTTCGTCAGACAGCTTAATGGATGGGTCAAAGGTGTCTAGTTTAACGTTATAACTCTCAAGAGGCTATGTGTGACTAAATCATTGCAATAGGCTTATAAATTACCACTATGCTATTTTGTTGGTCTGGCTGTTATCAGCGAGATTTGTGGTACGCTAGACAGGAGTGCAAAAGCCATGTTCTATTATGCCCATATGATTGTTCTATTGGTTTTTATGCATTTCTAAAGATCTTATTGAGTATTACATCATACGCGGTGACTATATTCAAATATGTACAAAGAATGTTCTTTTTCGGTTTTTTTCTTTTTTTTTTTTTTTTTTTTTTTTTTTTTTTTTTTGGTTTGAAAAGAAGAAAGAGCACTAACATGTGCTTATAAATGTTCGTCCATTTTGAGGAGGCGGTTATGCGCTTCCATAGACACCAAACAGGTGTACAGACAGGTTATTTAAACATATATTGATCATTATAGTCACTTATCTGCCGCTGCGGAGTGCCAGTCTGGAACAAGTTTCATTTGCGGTTTAGCAGATCCGTTTCCAGCTGGGGTGTCTTGTGTATCGGCCTCTATGGGGATTTCCCATTCCGACAGGGTACTTCTTCCATCTTCCAGATTCAGGATGTGCTTTTCAGTGCCATCCCGTTTGACAATTAGCCGAGCTGGGAACCCCCATTTATAGGGTATATCTGCGGCACGTAGAGCTCTGGTGATTGGCATGAATGTCTTCCGTGTTGCCAGCGTGGCTGCCGATAGATCTGTGAAGAGCTGGATTTTGCCAAAGGCCTCAGGTAAAAGCGGTTGTTTCCGTGATGCTTGCATAATGGCCTCTTTAGTGGTGTAATAATGAACCCTGGTGATGGTGTCTCTCGGTGTAGTTGCAGGGAGGTTCTTGGGCTTAGGCAGCCTGTGTGTTCTGTCAAGGATCAGAGCTTCTTCTGGGAGATCTGGAGCCAGGAAGTGGAACAGCGATTTAACATGAGTGTTTAAATCTTTAGCTGCGACCGCCTCAGGGATTCCGCGGATTCGAATATTATTTCTCCTGTCCCTGTCTTCGTGGTCAGCCAGTTTTGTGAGAATTGATTGAAGTTTCGCCTCCATGTTGTCATAGGCCGCTGCCACATGGTTATGTGCGGAGATGATCTCTTCCGTTTTGTTTTCAAGGTAATCAGTACGATCACCTAGGGCTTTGACGTCGTCCCTGATTTCTTTTGCCAGTTTGGCAAAATCTGCTTGGAGAGTTGTTTGAAGCTCTTTCAGCATTTTGGCAATGGAGGAGTCTGTTGCCGGGATATGTTTAGTGGAGATGGAGGTAATATCACTCCTATCCGAGCTCGAGGCCGGTGACAGGTTCCCTCCAGCGCCATCTTGGATGCGGCGTGGCGGCGAGCACATAGCCGAAATCTGCATGGAAGGTGTTTTTAGCTTTGCTTTTTTCGCCGATCGGTGAGCCATCTCCTCTGCAGTGTTTTCCGTTTGTATAGAGGTAGGATTGGAGCGGCAAATGGTTGCTAAATCTCTGCTATTCGCTGTTTAATGGGATTTTCATGCGGAGCTGATCACTCACACGACCATCTCCTCGAGCAGTCAGGCCACGCCCCCCAACAGCCACATTTTAAGACACATCCATTTCAGTGTTTGAGTAAGCTGAGATTACAGTAAAAATACAGTTTTTTATTTCTATTCATATTTCTTACTGATGTAGTATTTTCATCATTTTAACAATCACCAGCGAAATATATTTGAATTTAAACTAAAGCTGTACTTTGAAAAGATCAGCCAAATCGTGCCTTGACTATACTATATTTCTTTTATAAATCCAATAGTTGATGGTGTTGCTCGAATATAGTAGAACAGACTGCATTACAGATCATTTTCAGGGTTCGTGCCATCAGCTCTCCCATAGTATGGTCACTTTACAGTAGTGTGCAATATTCAAGGTCTTTTTTTCATTCCAAAAAAATAAGGAACAAAGAAATAAAGAAATCTAAATGTAATACCTACTGCAGATATTGATTGCATTCATTTTATGTCAATATATTTACCAGACTTGTGCAGGACAGAATGATTTGTTCTTCTGAACCACTTTCACATAACAAAAAAAAAAAATATTGGGACAGCAGAATTTAGTTCATACTGCAGTTATACTCGACTGATTTCATTACCAGAAAAAAATCTGGTAAGGCAATTCGGGTAGCTAAAACAGCAGGGAAAAATGTGCTTGCAAATTGGTTACTATATTGCCTGCTCTAATAGTTATGTAATATGAGGCATTTTTGCAATCAAAATTATGAGTTGCCAAAATAAGATGATTATATATCTGGATTTAAAAAAAAAAAAAAAAGAATAAAAGAAATAGATGAGGGAATTTTGTTTTATAATGATTGATTGTAATATTTTCCTTTTGATATCTTGTATTAATGAAAATGGTAACAGAAGTCATTTCTAGTTCAAAATATGAGATTTATACAAAAAAAATTGAGAGGCAATTGACCATCCACTTCCACCTTTCCCCCCGACAAGAACAAATCTTTCCTACACAACCAGTCTCTAGCATCAGGGCTCATCCTTCAGTGTGGAAGAAATGTGTGCCTTGTCAGCTTACCAGCGCTGAGGGAGCCCGGCCCTAGTTTAAGGTAAGTGGCTGAAGGGGTTTTAACCACTCCAGTCCAGCGGGAGGGGGGCTCCTAGGGAGGGGGGGGGACCTAATAACGATTTTTAATGCACCTCTATAAGAAAAGTTCAGTGTCTCCATGCATAGTGTGAAGAGACTGAAAGTTATTGCTGCACACTGTGCAGCACTGCCCCAGGAAGCACGTCTAGTAGCTACCTGAGGAGTGGCTACTTTAGATGTCCCTAGGCTGTAATGTAAACACTGCCTTTTCCCTGAAAAGAAAGAGTTTACTGCAAAAAGCCTGCATGCAATAATCACCACAATAACTATATTAAGCTGTAGTTGTTCTGGTGACTATAGTGTCCCTTTAAGAAACACTGGGCAGTGCTTGCTAAGTTGCACAGCAAACATTAAACTGAACATACTCAGAAAAAAAAAGTAGTAGAGAACCAAAGGTGTCACTTGAATAGAAAGTGACCACAAGGTTAAATTTCCAATCCATTCCAATAAGATCTTAAAGGAGAAAATAATAAATAACAAAATAACTTTATTAGTAACTCTAAAAAGTACTAGGACAATTTAAACAGTGTAGCCTGATATGGGGGGGGGGGGAGGGGGGAGACAGCCCTGAGTGAGATGCTCAATAATAGATAGTTAATAATAAAGCATACCACACTCGTTCCACCATCCAATACCTTTAAAATCTGGTATTCCCATCGGGCAATACTTGAGATTATGCCAGAACTGCTCCACTATAGAGGAGTTTAAGTGTAAAGCCAATGAGTTATGCCATATGTTCAGAGAAAAGGGCTACCCCAATAGGGTCTTAAAGAAAGCCTTTCTGAGAGCCATAAATATGGAACGAGACCAATTAATTAGTGAAGATACCCGGAAGGTGGAAGCTAACCCCATAAAATGCATTGGCACTTTCGATGCCGGCTGGGATAACGTAAAAAATATCTTACACAAATTTTGGCCCATGCTTACCTCGGATAAACACCTCAAAAATGTACTTACGGCACGTAGAGGTAGAAATTTGAGGGATCTTTTATCCCACTTCAATTGGTTACTTTAAGAAATATCTACCAATGGGTACTTTTAAGTGTGGACATTGTAGTGCGTGCCCCTTCATTAACAGACAATCTAAGACATTCTCCAACAGCAGTAATACGGAAAATTTTCAATCTCGTTTTTTTCTTTAATTGTCGCTCAATAGGTGTAGTGTACTTGCTCACATGTTTTTGTGGACTAAAATATGTGGGCAAAACTTTTCGCCCCTTCAAGTATAGGATATGCGAACATGTAAACTCTTTCAAGAGACCGTTAGAAACTCCTGTCTCTAGACATCTCCGAATTGACCATAACAACTCATCAGCAGGGATCCGATTCACGGGTCTGGAACTTATACGACAACCACCGCGTAAAGGTGGATGGGATACCAAACTAAGACAGAGAGAGGCTTTCTGGATCTATCGCCTCAAGACCTTATCTCCAAACGGTTTAAATGAAGGGTTTTCATACTCTCCATTTATCTGATTTATCTGACTATCTGACGATAGTCCTCACCAGGCCCGGACTGGCCATCGGGCACACCGGGCAAATGCCCGGGGGGCCGCAGTGGCCAGGGGCCGAGGCCGGCAGGGGAGGTCACAGGATCTCCCCTGCCGGTCTATGCAGGGCCGGCACTATCAGAGCGCCGGCCCTGCTGTATTCCATGGAGGGCCGGTGGGGAGATCAAAGATCTCCCTCACCGGCCCACATGTAGTATATTCCGGCCGCCGGCGGGGGATAGAGGGAGGGAGCCAGCCTGCCCGGAGAGAGGACCCGGCGGAGCTCTAACCTGCAGCTCCGCCGGGTTCCTCTCGCGAGATCCGGAGCGTTGCCATGGCAACGACAGGATCTCGCGAGAGTGAACTCTAGCCCGCAGGCTGGAGTTCACTCACCACGAGGACCACCAGGGAACACTGCCACTCTGCCTCCCAGTCCCCAGTCCCAGGTACCAGTCCCCCCCTCCCAGGCTAAAGGTAAGAAGGGAGGGGGGGGGGACGACATAACACACAATCCATTCTAATTCTTTACACAGCAGCACTCTCACACCCATCACACTCAGCACTCTCACACACATCATACACAGCACTCTCACACACAGCACTCTCACACCTGTCACACTCAGCACTATCATACACAGCAGTCACACACATCCCACTCAGCACTCTCACACACAGAACTCTCACACCTATCACACTCAGCACTCTCACACACACACATCATACACAGCAGTCACCCACATCCCACTCAGCACTCTCACACACAGCACTCTCACACACATCACACTCAGCACTCTCACACACAGCACTCTCACACACATCATACACAGCACTCTCACACACAGCACTCTCACACACATCACACACATCACACACAGCACTGTCACACACATCACACACACATACTGCACCCCTTACATACACACAGAACCCCCCCAACACACTGCACCACACACATACACAATACTTCTAAATATATATATATATATATATATATATATATATATATATATATACACATACATACATACATACATACATACATATACACACACACACACACACACACTACACTCTTAACACACACAGTCTGGATCCCCTATACACACACTAGATTTCTTGTAAGCAAACACATACTACACCCCTAACACACACACTTTCTACAAACACTACATCACCTACACACACACACACACACACACACACACTATAGCCTGTATGCACACACTTGCTATATCCCCTATACACACATTCTCTACAGCCCCTAGCCACATATGCATCACATAACACCACAAACACAACATGACTAAAACCAACCTTATTACCAAATACCACACCACAATCAGCTCACTCTACACACACGCAATACCACAAGCAGGCTCCAAACACATGCACAGTACTCTTTCCTGGCATTTTTGTCTCCTGATATCCATTTATAGAGACACCAGAGACAAATTGCAAGGAAAGACAGTGCAAGCATGTTATTAAATTTGCTTGCACTGTGCAGAACAAATACAGGGCTTTTTTTCTCATGCTAGAGCTCTTCAGCAGAGCTCTGTGCATGGTCTGCCCTGGAAGAGCATTGAACCAACATGCTCACTTTGAGAGGGGGCGTGCTTGTCATTGGTGATGACAAAACACACCTTCTTTGCCCCGCCCCCTTAGTGGGCCGCTGTGATAAAAAAATGCCCGGGCTGAATTTTTCTCCCAGTCCAGCCCTGGTCCTCACTGTTAATCTCTAAACATTAAGCTTATTATGTACACACATATACACATCCTTAGGACTTTATTATTTTCTCTCACTGTAATTAATTGTCACCTTATTTATAATGGTTATATATATATATATATATATATATATATATATATATATATATACACATATATATATACATATATATATATATATATGGTTTTGCCTGCTTTATTTAAGGTTATTCCTAAGGTTACTGGACTAACTATCGCATAGTAGGTTCTTGTGCTCACTTCCCTTATGTAGTATATACAAGAGTTGTTTGGAGTATTTATGATATGTGTATGGATGGAAACATACATGTCATGTATGTATATATAAAAAATGTGCAGTAGATACGTTGGTGCAAAAAATTAAGATAAAATATAAATAGGTTTGCAGCACCCACAATATACCCAGGTAATAAGGTACAGAAACAATCACAAAACAGAAAAGTGCTGGTGCGCACACATATGTATAGAACCCCTCAAGTGTTGAGAAGTATTTACAAACAGATGATACAGTGCAAGCAAGTGTGATCCCTTATAGGGTGTCTACCCTATACCTGTAGTTAAAGAGACAAAAGTAGGGGGGAGGGAACAGAGAAAGCACCCCTAGTGCAATACAATTATTAAAATTTAAACTAAAATAAACTGTCTCTTTAAGAATACAACTCACAAATGTAGAGTGGTATGAGCCCCACTCTAAGCTATCTCGCCCAGGGAGGATCAGCCCCTTGGGTACGTGGGATCTGATAAATGTTCCCTTGACTCCAGTGTCAGGCAAAAAACATTTATTAAAAATAAAAACAACTGATAGTCAAATAGTAAAAAGCACAGTCCAGCTGCAGCTCACCACACCATGGGGAGTTTGATAACAGTTCAGTGTAATCTCTCTCCTTCTGGGGCTGGTCCTGCTGGCTGGTGTGTGTATTCAGTTCACTTCCTTGTATCCTGATCATCAGGTCACATGACGTGTTTCGTCCCGCCTCTTGGGACTTTCTCAAACTAGCAATATCTCCTCCCACTGGAGATCCTCTTTTATTTAGGAGTCCCAAAGTCATGGTCCAATTGGCTTGTAGCTCTCCAAAGTTGCACACATTGTCCATAATTACTTAAAATCCAAATAAAACATTTATTCACAATCTGCTTAGAGTGCTTAGAGTGGGGCTCATACCACTCTACATTTGTGAGTTGCATTCTTAAAGAGACAGTTTATTTTAGTTTAAATTGTAATAATTGTATTGCACTAGGAGTGCTTTCTCTGTTCCCTCCCCCCTTCTTTTGTCCCCTTAACTACAGATATCAACTGTGCAGTGTAACAGGCTATAAGTATACACACATATTTACCTGGGCTTGTAGACACCCTATAAGGGATCACACTTGCTTGCACTGTATCATCTGTTTGTAAATACTTCTCAACACTTGAGGGGTTCTATACATATGTATGCGCACCAGCACTTTTCTGTTTTGTGAATGTATGTATATATGTTTTCAGACCTCTCCATGGGTACTATAATCTCTTTATGAGTTTATCCAATCTTTCCATTTGGATAATATGTAACCGTTTGAGTGTGCTCTTATGCAAATACTCTATTTGGATATACTATACAGATAGGTACTAGTATAGGTATAAGGTTATATTTACCTTATTTCTTTATTAATAACCTTAATTCATATCACCAACTTAAATATTGTATATCTATGTTGTAAGTCTCCATTCACCTTGCATGAAGGATTCTTTAATCAATACGAAATGTTCACATGTACATTTGTACTTTAGAACTTCAATAGGTCATGCCATAATGTAACATATTTGCCCCCTGCTCAGATTTACTAAATATATTATGAGTTTATTGGTGGTAATTTAATGGATGAATGTAAGCCTGTGTCGTGGAGTAACTGGGAGTATGTGCTATCCCTTATACAGATATGCAATCAGCACATTGGTGGATGTAACACTACATGTCCATCAAACCCACGTGGGCTCTTCCCAGTGATGCAAGCAGTTAGCCGCGCCCATTCCCCTTTCCAATTGGTTAATGCACATGCTGACTAACCTGTTTTATGGATGGCTGATTAAGGCATAGCATATTTAAACCATTCTGGTGAGTAGCTACATTCACGTTTGCCCCTGAGGACAGTGTGTTATCACGCTGAAACGCGTGTTGGGTTTTTGTCACGGGTCTCTCCGTTATGGAGCACCTTATCACTATGCACGCACTTTTTTCACTTTTTTTTTTTTTTTGTCTTTAGTACTTAGACAGCGATTTGAGAACTTGAGGGAATTACCCTAGATGGAGTATAAGCATAGAACACCCATGAAGGTGTTTACAGGAGATTTAGGGTCTTGAGACTAGGGACACCTTTACCAGATACCTTTGGTATTTATAGAGAGGTGGAGTCATTTGTATATATCCCTATCACCTAGGGACATAGGGGTAGGTTTGTTCTTAAAAAAGTCTTTTAATCACAGTGATCTGACGAATTTATATAATTCAACCTCCCAGTCTAGTGGATTTGGTTTAGCAGTGGGTACAAATGACAATCCCTTACTGAGTAATGTTGTTTCAGCCATTGTCAACACTCGGGAGGATAAATTAAAGATTGGTATTATCTCCTCTGACGTGGTGGCCTTACTCTTGCCCCAGAAGGTACGCCCCTTCTGTCCCCGTCTAGTGATTGTCCTTCTTCTACACAGTTTCTATTCATTTATGCTTTATGTATGGTCACTTATGTGGGGCTGGTATTGGGTACCCACCCTGTGGGACACTCAACCCTCTCATTTACCCACAGTGACAACGCTATATTTTGTGCCAGTATTTGATACAGGGTTTTTTTTTCCCTTGCCTTTATTGATTGATCAGATGTATTTTTTCTAACTTTATTGTATTTTTGGGGATTTATATTTTTTGTAGCTAGTGCCCCCTGGTGTCCAATATGCTTAAGCCTTGTCTGGTATTATGGGTTTATGATGCCCTCTGTTGGTGGTTCAGAGGACTATTAAGTTACTTCCCACGGTGGTGGAACACACTTTAGGAATTTAATGCTTAGGTATGCGGATTCCAAGGTATTGTGTTGTGATTAATTATGGTTATTTTGATAAGGAGTGTCTGTTTATTGTGGCACCTATTTTTTAAGGTTTAGCCCTTCATAGATCTCCATGTATGATATCAGGATAATAGGTCTCTTTTCGGCTATATATTATGCCGTAATATGATTAAGAATGCCAGTTATGCCAGGTATGTGTATATGATTAATAGGATTAAGGACGCTATCAAGAATGTATATATGTCTCCTACTTGCCTTTGTTTGGTTAAGTGTAAGTTTAAGTTCTAGCTTCAGACCTGCTAGTCTGATCACTGAGGAATTATTCCCAGAGAGTTAAACAAGATGGATGGTCCCCAGTGGTTGGATTATGGTGTTAGGATTTGGTGATTGGTTTGAGTGTAGTCTGTCATCTGTACAGGGATAGCCTTTTATATTAGGCGCATTACACTTATGGGAGTTATTAGTAATCTCTGTTTGTAGATCATCAGTCTGTCATTTCTGCTGACATGTTTTGAAGCAATTAAGCTTATATGTGATATTCACCTGCCGTGATGCAGTTTGTTAATATTGTTTTTATTTAACACGCTGGGTGTTATTTACGTTTTATGGTTGTATACAGATATCCATGGTGATGACCCCTGGCCGCGTCATTGAGCGTGACGCCGCGCGGCTGCATACGCTCGTCGGGTAGCCCGCGGCAGTCTTGGTCCTGGCATCCATGGAGTCAGATGTATCACAGGTGGGGGTGAGTAAATATAATTTTTATGCTATATATCTGGGTTTGTTTGTATGCACAGTGTGTCCTGATGAAAGCTTGAGGGGATCAAGCTGAAACGTTGACCTTGTGATGTTTTAAGTTGAGGTAAATAAAAGTTACATTTTAGATTAGTCCTTGGAGTGCTATCTTTTGCTATTTTTTGTATTTTTGGCTGACAAGCACCAGGCACTTGATATTTGGATTGGTGGAGTGCAAGATTATTTTGCTTTATATATATATATATATTTATATATATATATACACAGCCAAAATGAATCGGCACTCCCAGGATTTATTCAAAAAACTAAAACTTTTCTTTATCCCAAAGGTCAACGTTTCATTTCCGGTGGGGAACTTTCATCAGTACAGAATATATATGTCTGTGTGTTTCTATATTTAATATGTATATATAGAAATATTTTTTATACAGTATTTTGTTAACACTATACACATTTTTTTATGTCTCCTGTCCATTATGCATATAGGTATTACAGCCCTTCATCTTTGTTTTGCATCTGGTTTTGCTTTTATTTTTATATTTTTTTATATCTATGTTTGCTTATTTTCAATTCATTCTATGCAATCTCTCATGAGATGTTGACATGTAAGCTTGATATTGATACATTTATAATTTTTATGTATTTGTGTTTATCCTAAAAGATTCATTTTTTTATATATTTGTTCATTATCGTATTGCTGGACTTCACAATACATGTACTACTTAATAGACAAATTTACTATGCTATACATCTTGTGAAGCATCTTTCTTTTTTTATCTATTTATTTTTTAAAGAAGATTTTTATGTATCTATGTAATTTTTACTGTCATTTTAATTAGATTGTGAGATATACCGGTACCTCAGATTTTATTTTCATACAACATATATATATAGATTTTTAACATAATCATATATTTGCATATATTATTCCACATATAATTTATTTGTGGTATTAATCAAGGTGCCAGTTGATTGAAATGCATCCAATGTAACAAATTCGCTACCACAGATGACTTCTACTTATGTAGAGTTTTGTGTTGCCTGATGGAAGCTGTTCGAGTGCCAATAAAGTTTTGTTTGCGTTCCATGATGGTTGCACATGCGCGTTGGGCCATCCTGAACAGTCTTAGTGTATGATGCAAGACTATGCACCGATACATGCAACGGGATGGATGATAATGCCTCCGCGAATTATCTGATTGCGCGCGAAGATTCTCAATATTTAAGAAGAGACTGCGGAGGGGTCTACCTATCCTGAGGAAGTCCCAAATATCACGTGACGAAATGCATTGAGCCACAGACCTATTCTGCAGTACAGAATTTCCACCAGAAGGTATCCCTTAGCCCCCAGGAGTCATGACCAGTTGGGCTTTTGGTTGTTCCTCGACATACACCCCCGTGGTTGGTGCCGGATTATATATCCTGGTCTTTTAATTGTACTGTTTATTCATTCATTTATTTATTTTTGTTTAATCTATTAATAAATTATTACATTTATTCATTTATTTGGTTGCTTGATTAGTCATATCTAATTTTTTGCCTGGGACAACAACATGTTTACAATTATTTATACTGACGGGGCTAAACCCTGTCTTAGAGTGATTGAGGAAAGACTAGCAAAAACTGAATGAATAAAGTCAAATAAATGGTAGAATAGAGTTTTATCAGAGTGGAGCGCAGTGTTTTATAGAAACTGCAATGTTTTATTTTCCAACCACTAGAGTTGTTTCCTTTTCAACGACCGCATAAAGATCAGTCACATGAGTTTTCAGTTCATAATTAAACACCAAATTCAATACTTTCCTTAAAGAAATTTGCGGTTCTTGGTGTGGATGCGCATCAATTTCCTAAGCTCCTCTTTGAAGAACATTGGATTGACCATCAACTTGAGAGTCAGATAATGTCGCACGAGGTTGGCCGGAAGCGTGTCTCAGTGCTGGAATTGGTAATTGAAAATAAATTATTTATTTTTTTTACTGAAAAAGGAGGGGGAGTACCTAAAATTAATCTGGCAACTAGGGCACTATAGAATTAACTGTACCGGTTACCCCGATGAGTAGAGGGGTTCCCACCGCTAGAGGGTGTCCTTCTTCCGAGTGTGAGGGGTCTTCACAGCATTCCAGCAGACATCCAAGTAGAGGAACTCTTACAAGAGCTAGTGTGATAGCTTTATAGCAGTTTCTCACAATAAGAGACAAGACTCTAGATTGAGGGTAAAGTAAGAACTGAAGGTTTAATGGTACAGATGGTCTTTTATACAGTTTTTCCTCACAAGGTTACCACCCAGGTGGACCTTGTGGGGCACAGGACATGAAATTAACAATCCAATAAAAACAGAGTTTTATACTTAAACACTCCCAGTTACTGTACACAAGCCCTCCCCTCTGTTTGGGAGATAATTGAGTTAATTACTGTATCCACTCAATTATCTCCAAACAAAAAAATACAAGTTTTTACCCAATTTTGCAAACATATGGGAAACTCATAAAGCATATATCACCTGATAGCCCTGATCTGGGGGAACAACATATTGAAAAATCACCCAGATCGGTTCAAGGGTTCGATAGTTAGGTGGAAATCTCTTTTGACCGACCGCACGCAGGTTTTCATGCCCAAAATAGTTCCAGAGGATTAGGCTGTGCGGTCGGTCTCTTTCGTATAGCCAAAATCCATTATAAGAGTCGAATGGGGCTGTTCGTGCACATGAGCTTTGAATCTAACTGGTTCGGTACATTGTATCTAACGAACGGCGCTCCGTTCATGCAATAACTGTCGAACAGAACGAGGAGTGGAAGTCTCTGCGGTGTTCGTGCTGATTTTAGTTCCATACACTCGACGACAAAACACCGCTGGCCGCATTTGTATCCCAAGATGGCCGCCGCCACGTGTTTGTACATATGAGAGCCGACCACCCAGTGGATTACTTAAAATGTTGGGGTGTTCGTGGTGTAGAGGTGTTGATAAGGGCATTGAGGTTAACAAGCGCCACACTCCCGGTTTGGGTGGTAGTCGTTCGGTAGATAATTCGTTATTCGAACAGCCATTAAAAAAATAAATGTGGATCTTTTCCATACGAACGGGTAGACGAACAAGGAGTTTAAAAGTTTAAATTAAAGGACAGAGGGTCTGTCACATTAACATTTGAGATATATTGGATAGGCACTTTTCAGTTCTTTTTTTGATTACGACCCCAGACCTAACAAATATTCTTGCAATGTTCTGCAGGTCAAATGCATGCGAATGTGTAGATAATGTAAGCAATGTCTAATACAAATGGTAATGCTAAGACAAACTTGGTATAGATCCTTTTAATATTTAATATATTCATTGATAATGTGTATATTTTGTATGGCATTATAATTGAGTTCTGGGGAAAAATATTTTTTAGATACATACTATATTCAGGATCATATTTTGTATACATTTTTTTATAAAATTATTATTGCTTCATGATTTATAGATACTGTACTTCAGTATATTCAGAATGTACATAAATTATGTAACAGAAATAAGAACTGGAGCACTTTTTTGTTAATTTTTATAATTTTCTTTGTGTGTCTTTATCGCATGAAATCACTCATTTTCATCTTGCTAGCATTATTGATCTACATCTCATTTTCAAGTATATGCCGAGAGAAAGTGCAAGGAGATAAAGTGATTTGCTAAAGATCACAGTGTGTAATTGGCTTAGTAAAAAAGAAAAATCTCTGTACTTCTATAATAAAGCAAATCAATCTCATTTTTTTTTTTTACAACACACCTGGAGCGTCACCTATCATGAAGGGGTAATAATAAAAAAAAAATAGTATGATGCTAACTAGCAGTAATAACACCACAAGTACACTGCCACATCAGTTCTAAGGGAGTTCTATATGTATATTTTCCACTTTGTTGTACAAGACATATTCTAGATTTAGACACATTTTGCTTCATAGAGTCAACACTCCAGTTCAATGAATTGACCTTAAACTGCTCCTACATGTTATCGTTCCATATCCTAAAGGACATAATGCCCTAAGTAAAATTTCTTGAAAATCCTGATAAATTACATATAAATAAAAACAAAAATGAATGATCTGCTGGGTCTTTGCAGTTCTGAAATCTGTGGATGTGTTAACCAACACATGATATTCCTGATTTAGCTTGACTGCAATGGTATGATTGGTTGGTTATGGAGTCTGAAGCCACAGATCTCTGGCAGTACACATATATGGATGCTGGCTATAACCACTAGATACCCTAACAGGTTGTTGTTTTCATATAACTGGTGTTGTTGCAATTTTGACCTTTACCCACACTCCTGCCATCTAACGAGGACCTCCTTTACTATTAAATGCCAAATATTTTGCCTCTCTTAGTTGGTCTGTATGTGGGTGAGCTTATCTGTACATATGTATGTCCATGCATAAGCGTGTCTGTACATCAAATCTATCTGTGTATTTATTTGTGTGTGTGCCTCTGTTGCATTAACGTAAGTAGTTGTATTGAGGAAAAAGAAATGAGAACAACAGCAGTCCTCATCTCAGTGCTTAAAGGGACACTATAGTCACCAGAACAACTACAGCTTAATGTATTTGTTCTGGTGAGTATAATCATTCAGAGATATCTATATCTTAGGTCCACAGTCCTAGTCACACAGTTCTGCACAGTAGGCAGCAGTCAATTCAGTGCATCTCTATGAGGAGGTGCTGATTGGCCAAAATGGTGTTTGGCCCCGCCCACTTGCCAATTTAACCAATTCTCTACAAAAAAGCATTATATTGGCTAAAAATCGGCAATTCTGATGATGTCACCAAGCCAGCGCCGGCGGACCCGTGGAATGCTGAAAATAAGGTGAGTTTTAACCCATTCTGAGAGGGTTAAGGAGGGGGCAAGCCACCTAAATGGTGGGTTTTCACTATATGGTCAGGAATACATGTTTGTGTTCCTGACCCTATAATGTTCCTTTAACCCCTTAAGGACCGGTGACGGTTCAGGACTGTACTGACAGACAGTCTCCCTGCTAGTGTAAAAAAAAAAAAAATTGAAGGTACATGTTAATAAAAGAATATAATTATATATGTGTATATATATATATATATATATATATATATATATATATATATATATATATATATATATATGTGTGTAAGGGGCAAATAGCCGTATATGGAGTAAGGATCCAGCATAAGCATAGAATAGTATAAAGGTAGCAAGTCGGTTGTGGTGTGCCGAGACCGACGATACGGTGGGCCTGTAAATAAAGAGGGCCCACCAAGGAGTAAGAAAGTAAAGTAAATGGAAAGAAAAGAGAAAGTGTTGAAATGAGGAGTGGGTGGGAGGGTCATTCTGATGCTGAACTCAAGTGATATGAGTCAGGTAAGGGGTGTCCCTTATATAGGGGAGTGAATTAATTTAAGCCCCTCCCACAAAGTCGGTTGTGGTGTGCCGAGACCGACGATACGGTAGGCCTGTAAATAAAGAGGGCAAAAATGAATAATCAAAGATTTAATACAGTCAACAAATATATACAAATTAACCAGACATTTCCTTAAATGCATTACAGTATTTAATTCCTGGAAGAATTTTGAAGGTAGGAATCTAGGACCGGAAGTGGACACCATTTGTTGTGGGTAGGATAGTATGTTATCTCTACTGTTGGTCCGTGTTGACTCGTTTCGGAATGTGGTAGAGCCAATAGGTAATGATATATGTATTTACGTACGTGGGATCGTTGAAGACAATGATCTGTCTGAGTGGTGGTGATGGTAGTTGATTCTCTGGCCCGAGAAAGGCATAAAAGGCAATGTGCATGGCTGGTAATGGCCGACTTGGTAGTATAATTGAATGGTTGTAGATCTAATAGGTCCAATAAGGATGAAAAGTTGGATGGCTATTGGTAATCTCTGAGAGTATCGTGGGGGAATGGATTCCTGAAAACCTCTGAGTATATTCTTGTCTGGTATGATAGCATGAAGTTATGGTAGTTTTGGCCATAGGTTATCCTGTGTTGTTGAATGCCTGTAAAATATATAATTAATGGTGTGTGAGATAGTTTAAGGTGGCAAAAGAAGCAAAACCTAGGAGAAATGTTATGACACAGGTTGAGCTATGTTGTGTTCCAATGAGATTCTTTAAACCAGGTAAAAAGCTGTGTTATGTGTTCTACAAGTATGGGATGAAAGTGCTAGATGGGATAGTGCATGCTATGCTGCATGAGTATGTCTAATCCATGATTTTGTCTCTGGAACAAAAGAGTGTCCGTGACTCTATGGGCGACTGTAGGAAGCATATGATGAACATGCCTGGAATATAAATGAGACAATTGTCGGCAGGGATGTATACCCCCGTCTGGTACATGAAAGTGAAATGTGATAAGTGGCCAACCAAGTGAGCTCCCCAGAAATATCATGACCTTATGGATGAGTAGTGGCGTTTGTTGATGACATGACATGTGCCTAGTTGTCTGAGTAACAACGGATTTATGACCCTGACCATGATTTACCCCATGCCACAGCAGCTGCTACAATGGGGTAGATCTCCCAAAGGGGCTGAGGTGGTGGAAAACCTGGATTTCCAAACCTGGATGCCATGGCCAACAGCTCCAAAGCAATTGTTCCCGGTAGATCGCTGCCAAACCCGTGGTAGACGCCGCATCTGACCATCTGGTTGGAGAAGTGTCAGACAATCCTGGAAGGAACATGCTTTTACCATGCCAAGTGGTTAAGAAATTCCCCCCCCATGTGCAGGTCTGCTGTTGCTGAGGTGTCTAGGGACATCCTCTGATCGTCATGTTGGAAGTGTGGAAAAAAGGGGAAAGTTCTCTGGATGTGAAAGCGTGGTCTTGTGGTATGATTGTCATGGCAAAATTAAGGAACCTGGTAGGGATTGTAGTTCCTTGCAGTTGTAAGTACTAAGCAGGAGGTAGTGATTGATGTAGTTGAGAATGTTCCCCATTTGTCTTGTGGTAACTTGCGTGTATGGATGCCGACTCAAGTCATATGCCCAGTAATGTGATGATGGTGTCTGAGCCTTCTGTGTTTTATGGGGTACTGGGACGCCCAAGTGGTCAACCAGACTAAGCTGCCGTGAGGCTTCTAGTGAAAAATATGTTATCTTTGATCAACAAGAAGTCTTCTAGATAGTGTATGACTAAGGCCTCTGGATATGTTATCATAACCAGCACAGAGTATCTGCGAATATCGATAGTAGGCTAATCTGTAGCTCGAAAGTTGAGCAGGGAAAGGATTGCCCAATTTATGCCATGTAAGTGCCAGTGTGTAGGTGTCAGGGTACCTGTAGTCTCTACCCCTGAGACGGGTAGAGACTTAGACGTTTTTCCATCCAGACGGCATGATTCTCCCGTTCCTTGCGGTTCCCTCGCGCATGTAAACGCCGGCCGCGAGAGAACTATGCCTTTTTGTAACGTGACGCTCAATAGTCGACGTCATGACGCTATTCTAGCCCGACCTGTCAGTCAAATCCCGGACACGAATCAGGTCTCGGCGGAGGCGTGATTAGTCTCTAGAACCAGGGTATTTAAGGGAGCTCTCAGCATTTGCTCATTGCCCTGTCGTGGTTCTAGCCAGCCTAGTCACACAGTGCTCTTGTATTCTCTTGTCTTTTGGTTCTGACCCGGCTTTGTTATTACTTACCTGTCTTCTCCGTTTTCCTTGACCCGGCTTGTCTCTCGCTTACCTGTCTTCTCGTTCCCTCGACCTCGGCTTGTCCCTGACCATTCTATACGTAGTATTACGTTAAGTCCGGCCATTCTAAGGTCTGGTATACGTATCTGCTACTCTTTGTACTTTGCGTGTTGGATCCCTGTCCCGATCCTGACATTACGACAGGGCCAATGGATCCTGCAGGTACAAACTGTCAGCTTGGTTCTCCTGATCCTAGGTTTGACGCCATGGATCATAGAATGGATCAGATGGCACTAGCACTACAGGCGTTACTATCACGTCCTAATAATCCACCTGAGGAGATGCGTAATACTTCTATTCCTCCTGTGAGTTCAGGGCTAGAGGTAGCCACTGTAGGTGCTTCTTCCCGAGTTACCCCACCTGTACGTTATGCTGGTTCTCCTGAAAGGTGTCGTGGCTTTTTGAACCAGATCAGTATCCATTTCGAGCTACAACCCCGTTCCTACCCTACTGATAGGGCAAAGGTGGGATTTATTATCACCTTACTCATTGAGAAGGCTCTGAGATGGGCTAATCCGTTGTGGGAGAATGATAATCCATTAGTCTATAACTATAATGCCTTTGTAGCTGCTTTTAGAAGAACTTTTGACCCCCCTGGCAGAAAGGTCAATGCAGCTAGATTACTGTTGCGCCTTAGACAAGAGAACCGAACACTTGTGGATTACGCACTAGAGTTCAGGTCTTTGGCGGCAGAGGTTAAGTGGAATGAACAGGCTTATATAGACGTATTTTTAAACGGATTATCCGATGTAATACTTGACGAGGTAGCGACGAGAGAGCTTCCCGAGAATTTGGAGGACTTAATTTCCTTTATCTCTCGCATTGACGAACGTCTAAGAGAGAGGCAGAACACTCGAGATAGAACCGGTAGACCTTCCTTTAGACTAGCTCCTTCATTTCAAAGTTCTGAAACCAAAACTCCACAGTTTCCAGAACCTATGCAGATAGGCCTTACTCGCCTCTCAGAAGAGGAGAGACAGTAAAGGAGAAGGGAGGGACTGTGTATGTATTGTGGAGTCAGAGGTCACTTACGTTTGAATTGTCCCAATCGCCCGGGAAACGCTCGCACCTAAGTTTCTCTAGAGGACAGGCCTTGGGTGTTTCTATTTTGTCCTCTACTCATAACTACAAAGAACACAGGCTTCTATTACCCGTCTCTTTAACTTGGGAGAAGGGAACTTTAGAGACTGTGGCATTGATAGACTCCGGAGCTGCTGAGAGCTTTATCGACCAAGTTTTTCTCACCAAACACGCTATCCCATCCCAGTTAAGGAAGACACCTTTGGCTGTTGAGGCCATAGATGGTAGACCTTTAGTTGAGCCTGTGATTTTCCGGGAGACCACACCTCTTAACTTAACTACTGGTATTCTACACAAGGAGGAGATATCTCTACTACTCATTTCATCTCCTTCTGTTCCCATAGTCCTGGGATACTCCTGGCTGAAGAGACATAACCCCATTATAGATTGGAAATCAGGGGAAATAGTCTCGTGGGGTCAGGGTTGTCAAGAGAGATGTTTAAAGAGAGTGTCACCCCTTTGTATTGTTAACACACTTAATAACTCTACCGACTCTACTAAAGTACAGATACCGTCCTTGTATCTAGATTTAAAGGCGGTATTTGACAAAGGAAAGGCTGATACCTTACCCCCACACAGGTCTTTTGATTGCAAAATTAATTTACTTCCTGGTACTATGCCTCCCAGGGGCCATGTATACCCTTTGTCTACGAATGAGAACTTAGTCTTAGAGGAGTATATTCGTGAAAACCTAGACAAAGGGTTCATTAGGAGATCCTCCTCCCCTGCTGGGGCTGGATTTTTTTTGTTAAAAAGAAGGATGGTTCTTTAAGACCTTGCATTGACTACCGAGGTTTGAACAAGATAACCATTAGAAATGCCTATCCGACTACAAAGCTATCACAATTAGCCATGGTTACTCAATAGTTATAAACAGGGGGGATGATAAGGTGATTGGGATTTTACTTGTTTAAGACGATTCACTAGATGAGAAGAGAAGTATGATTTAAATGTTTGATCCAATATAGATTCACTATTTACTTTTCATTATTTGTCTGTATGTGCAGATTAATAATTACTCTGCTAATGCAGATTCACATTAGAAACTGTAAACTCACAGATAAACTTAAGATGTCACGGTATATTGGTATAGGCAAGTTGATATACATTAGCAAATCTATAAGCCATTTGCAAATTAAACTGCTATGGCCTATATATATTTAGACACGGTATTCTATAATATAAACAATTGTTATACTCATTGAATTTTGTTTTACTACCACAAGACAACACTGTGTGTAAATATGAAAATGGGTAAAGGGAAAAGAATGTTAATTTGTCAAAGTTTAAATTTATCACTATTTGGAAACAAATATGGAAGGATGTTCGCGGGGATAGATTAGATAGAAATCTGCTATGCACACTCATATAAATGTGCACAAATAATCTGCATGGGCACAATGGTACTATATTTGTATGATAATTTCATTCTCTAAAATGTCAATGCTGGTGGGGATACACGAATTAAGGTAAAATAAGACATTTTTTTGAAGCATGTAATTTATACCCATTGCTATTTTACTCTATTAAGATGTGGGGGTAGATGGGTAAGCAGCCGATTAGAATATGAAGTTGAGAAATCAGGGCACGATTACCTAATGGTGATATATATTGGGAGGTGATAAGTCGACTCTGGATAAGCGCTGGTCATAGGGGGCTTATCTGAATTAACTAGCCCCACAGTAGAATCCGATAAATGCCACGGGTAAACTCTATCTCCTATGGCCTATGCCTTTGTTGTTGGAAATCATACCAGACCCAATCATACCCTTAGTTCTTTTTCTGTATACAGATAATTGATAGGCATATCAAATTTTTTCCCTCTTTGCATTTATATAATGACCCTGTCTGGTTAACTGTATTGACACTAAAACACACAGAATACGTTAGGTGGGACCAGTTTAAGGGTATCCTGCTTTCCCCGACTTAAATGGAAATAAGACTCTAAGAGGCTGTTGTTAGTCTTCTCTGGGAGGTTGCTCCTCTTGGTGTAGTGATACTACATCGTTTCTGTCAATTTCTAGTACCATCTGAAATTCACAGTGTAAGAGAGAAAAGAGGGACAAGGAGGAAACGGGAAGAACTAGGGAACTAGGTTCTTCTATATTCGTTATATGTTGTCTGTGGCTATTGGATCAATTTTGATCCAATTCTGTTTTATTATGGGTGGTATATTTTTGTATTTGATTTGTTTTTTCTGTTTTTATTTTGGAGCATATGATATTTTGGAGAAACTCTTAATGATGGTAGCTGTCCAATTCTTTGACTTTAGACGTGGGGTCCAAGCACATCAAATACTTTTGAAAACTCCACATGAAAAATATGATTAAGTTTATGTCGTTAAATGCACAAGGCTTAAATACAAATAGAAAGAGGAGAAGATTGTATGCCTCGTTAGCTGAACATAATATACAACTGGCATTTATACAAGAAACTCATTGGTTAAAGGATCGTACCCAGAAATGGGGAGGGGACAAGTTTCCCACCATTGTTCATGCTTCATTAACGAATAACAAAAAAAGAGGGGTTGCAGTTATCTTTAATAGTAATCTCAATGTTGAAATTAAGTATATTGAACGGGATACAGAAGCTAGATTTATAATTATTGTCTGTGCCATTGATAATACGGTCTATACTTTAGTCAATGTGTATTTGCCGAATGTAGATCCTATGGCTAAATTTTTGTCTATAATGAGCCAAGTTGATAAAGTTCACAAAGGCCATCTAATTATAGCTGGGGACTTTAACTGTGTCAGTGACCCTAAAATGGATAAGTTGTATACATTTGGCACTCTAACTGATAAAATAACTATTAAGCAGGCTAAAAAACTCCATACTATCTGCAAACAATACAACCTGCATGATATATGGAGAATATTGCATCCAACCGACAAAGATTACTCTCATCAATCTTGTGTACATGGATCATATTCTAGGATTGATTTTTGTCTATTGGATGCAAATTCGATTTCTTTATGCAACACAAGTGAAATTAAAGACAGTATTTGGTCAGATCATAGTTTTATATTAATGGAGCTCGGAAATAAATCTCCCCCAGTTCGAAATACTTGGAGACTGAATGATGCTCTTATTAATGATCCAAAGAGCAAGGAGGAACTAACCCAATTATTAAAATATTTTTGGCAGGAGAACAGCTCCTCCGATACATCTCCAGCAAACAATTGGTGTACACATAAATCAGTTATGCGCGGATATTTAATTAAATTAGCCCACATTATGAAGATCAATACTGGAAAGACCTTAAGTGATTTGTATATTGAGTTTTATAATTTATCGAAACTTAATAAACAGAATCCCTCTGCAGAAATAAACACAAAGTTAAAAGGGTTACAAAAACAAATAAATCTAAAGGTTGAACAGAAAATTATAACAAATATTCATAAATTAAAACTAAATAATTACTATACGGGGAATAGAGCAAATAAAAATCTGTCCAAACGATTACAAAATTCCAACGCAAAAAATAGAGTCGAACAACTGACAGACGGTCAAAAGGTTTATTCGACCCCTTCTTCAATAGGGGAAAGATTTAACCAATTCTATGAGGATTTGTATAATTTAAAACTGTCCCCTAAGGTTAATGATATTAAAAAGTATTTACTTGACACGCAAATACCAAAAGTTACGTATCAGGACTTATTAAACTTAAATAAAACCATTTCGGAGGACGAAGTTCAGTTCCAAATAAATAGATTACCCATAAATAAAACTCCGGGTCCGGATGGTTTTACAAATTTATATTATAAACATATGCAGTTTCTATTGATTAAACCTCTAACGGATATGTTCAATCAAATAGCCATAAACGAGTCTTTTCCAACCGAACTACTACAAGCAAATATCATTCCTATACTAAAACAAAATAAAAGTAGTACCGATCCCAGCAACTACAGACCTATAGCGTTAATTAATGTAGACATGAAGCTATACGCGGCTATAATCGCGGAGAGAATCAAGTCTATAATTACGACCCTGATCCATCCGGATCAGATTGGGTTTGTACCGGGTAGGTTAGCATCCAGTAATACTAGGAGAATAATAGATATTGTAGATTTGGCCAATAGAGATCAGTTGCCCCTCCTGGCCCTGTCTTTAGATGCTGAAAAAGCATTTGACAGGGTCGGGTGGGGTTACTTAGCTGAAGTTCTTACTGCTTTCGGGCTTACAGGTTGGATACACAATGCCATAATGGCTTTGTATTCTGCTCCTTCTGCACGCACTGTGGGCCCCAACATTACTGCAGGGTGGTTTGCTCTTAAAAATGGTACGCGACAAGGGTGCCCACTCTCCCCCTTGTTGTATATTTTGTCCATTGAGCCTTTGGCTATTAATATCAGGAACAATCCACGAATTAGAGGTGTTCAAATGGATACTCTGGATGTTAAAATATCTCTCTATGCGGATGATGCGTTACTTACGCTCTCCGCTCCAGAGTCGTCTCTGAAATCCTTAATGTCTGAAATTGACAGATATTCCATTATTTCAAATTTTAAATTAAATATTAATAAATCCACAGTAATGTTCATGAATATGAGCAGTGAACAAGTCACTACCTTAGCCGACACTTACAAATTTATATGGACAGATTCAGAAATAAACTATTTGGGACTAGTTATAACTGCTAACCCAGCCGGAATAATGGAGAGGAATATTTTGATTTTCATTCGCAACATGAATCTTAAACTTAAAAAATTGAGAAATTTAGAAACTTCATGGCAGGGTAAAATTAATATTATAAACTCATACATTCTACCTAAATGGCTATATTTGTTCTCCATGATACCACTTAAAGTCCCTGTACCGTGGTTGGCAATGATTCAATCAAGTTTTAACAATTTTATCTGGAACTATAAAAAACCCAGAATTACTCAAAAGATCCTAACTAAAAAGTTGAGCAATGGCGGTCTAAATTTCCCTAGCATTGTATATAGTTACCAAGCGAATATTATTAGGCATATTTATCTTCTCCAGGATCCTAAACAGGTTTCTGAGCCCTGGTATATTATAGAATCCAAAGTGGCTCATTTGGATAAATTACAACATTCTTTGTGGACAACTACAAAGACTTCCCTTAAAAACTCTCCTCTAACTAGCTCGTTGATATTATCCCAGATGCTGGGAGAATGGCTAAACATTAAGAAAAAACTAAGCATAAATAATTCCATACCGAAAACATGTACGCTTGACATATTGGAAATACTGATAGAAGATTTCTCGTTAAAGCACTGGAATAATGTTGACAAACTGAGGATTGCAGACATTATGCAGGGAGATAAGATCCAGGGCCGCCATCAGGGCATGACAACCATAACAGTTGTCATGGGCCCGGCGGCCCTGGGGGGCCCGGCCGCCCGGGCCCCACGTGTGGGGCCCATCGGGTGGCCCACACACTTAGGGCCACCCGATGAGCCCCCTCCTTCAGGGGCCCGGTCAGCGCTATGGCCGTTGTATAGCGCGACCGGGCCCCTTAAAAAAAAAAAAAAAAAGCAGCCGCAAGTGCTGCTGGGAGGAAGTGCTCACTTCCTCCCAGCTCACTCCGCGCGGGAGGAGCGCACCCGCCCGCCCAGCCGTAAAGAGGGAGAGCCCGGCAATGAAGAGGGAGCAGCGCCGACTCCCATCATCCCCAGCCACCCTCCTGCAAAGAAAAGGTAAGAGACAGAAGGGTGGCTGGAAAATGAGCTGTGTGTGTGCATGCATGTATGTATGTATGTATGTATGTATGTCTGTGTCTGTCTGTATGCCTGTCTGTGTCTGTCTGTCTGTATGCATGTATGTGTATGTCTGTCTGTCTGTCTGTGAGATGGCTTTTATGGTGCCATCTCCTAAACAACTTTGGGGCAGTTTGACAAAAACTTAGACCTTGACCATTACCTGGGGGTGCTGGTGGTAGTGCTGGTAATTATAGAGCTGTTATGGGGTGAGGTGTGTCACCAGCATAAACTGGGCCCCTTGATAAAAGTTGGGTAATGTAAAACATGTCCCATAAGATGTGCAAGCAGCAATGTATGTATCTGTATGTATGCATGTATGTGTATGTATGTGTGTGTGTGTGTCTGTATGTATGTCTGTGTGTCTGTATGCATGTATGTGTGTGTGTGTGTGTGTCTGTATGTATGTCTGTGTGTCTGTATGCATGTATGTGTATGTGTGTCTGTCTGTGTGTCTGTCTGTATGTATGTCTGTATGCATGTTTGTGTATGTCTGTCTGTCTGTATGCATGTCTGTGTCTGTATGCATGTATGTGTATGTCTGTGTGTCTGTATGCATGTCTGTGTGTCTGTATGCATGTTTGTGTGTCTGTATGCATGTACGTGTATGTCTGTATGTATGTATGTGTGTCTGTATGCATGTCTGTGTATGTATGTCTGTCTGAATGTATGTCTGTCTGTATGCATGTATGTCTGTCTGTATGTGTATGTCTGTATGCATGTATGTCTATGTATGTAGGTCTGTCTGGATGCATGCATGTCTGTCTGTCTGTCTATGTCTGTCTGTATGCGTGTGTGTCTGTGTGTCTGGATGCGTGTATGTATGTCTGTCTGCATGTCTGTATGCATGTATGTCTGTCTGGATGCATGCCTGTCTGTCTGTATGTCTCTGTCTGTCTGTCTGTATGCGTGTATGTCTGTATGCATGTATGTATGTCTGTCTGTGTATGTATGTCTGTCTGTCTGTATGTCTATGTGTGTATGCATGTATGTCTGTGTATATGTCTGTGTATGTATGTCTGTCTGTATGTATGTATATGTCTGTATGCATGTATGTATGTCTATGTATGTGTATATGTATGTATGTATGTCATTATATATGTATATATGTATGTCTGTATGTCAGGATGAATGTATGTCTGCATATTATTATGAACGTAGGTCTGTGTGTATGTATGTATGTATGTCTGGATGCATGTCTGTGTGTATGTCTATGTCTGTCTGACTGCATGCACGTATATGTATGTTTGTGTATGTCTGTATGCATACATTTATGTCTGTATGCATGTATGTCTGTATGTATGTCTATGTATGTGTATATGTATTTCTGTATGTCATTATATATGTATATATGTATGTCAGTATGAATGTATGTCTGCATATTATTATGAACGTAGGTCTGTGTGTATGTGTGTATGGATGTCTGTATGCATGTATGTCTGTCAGTATGTCTGTATATATGCATGTATGTCAGTCTGTATGCCATTATGAATGTATGTGGGTATGGATGTCAGTGTCTGTATGTATGAATGTGTGTGTGTGTGTGTGTGTATGTATGTATGT
Source organism: Pelobates fuscus (assembly GCF_036172605.1). NCBI lineage: Eukaryota > Metazoa > Chordata > Amphibia > Anura > Pelobatidae > Pelobates > Pelobates fuscus. Next base: position 245,455,675 of record NC_086319.1, on the reverse strand, counting down.
ATGTCGGTGTCTGTATGTATGTGTGTCTGTCTGTCACTATGTATGCCTGTGTGTATGTCTCAGTATGTGTGTGTCAGTATGTATGCCTGTATGCGTGTATGTCTGTTTCAGTATGTGTGTCTGTTAGTATGTATCAGTGTGTGCGTTTGTGTCTGTGTGTGGACCCAGTGAGCGGTATTTGGAGGCGGGCCTCAGGGGGCCCAGACCCTGAGCTGAGTTAGGGGCCCCAAAATTTCTGGTGGCGGCCCTGATAAGATCGTACCTTTCCAAAGCATTATAGATACTCGCCATATTCCAGGCGGAGAAATCTTTACTTATCTTCGCTTAAAAAATTTCATCCACAAAAACGTTATTAAATCATCTAATATATTTGCAAAGAAATTGGAATTTATTTTTCGAAGCCAAGCCATCAGAAAGATTTCGTCTGTGGCAGCGTCCTTGTTGGAGCTGCTTAAAGAATCCCCTCACAGATTGATTAAAAGGTGGGAACTAGAATTAGATTTGCAGATTTCTGTAGAGGAGTGGAACTCCTCTCTAACTATGGTAAATAAATATATACACTGCCTTAACGTGTCTGAGTGCCATTTTAAAGTTTTATATAGATGGTACTATACTCCAGCCAGACTGGCCAGAATATATGATTCTACTGATCCAACGTGTTGGAGATGTGGAAGTCAGCCAGGTACTTATACACATATATGGTGGACCTGTCCTGCGGTTAAATATTTGTGGTTATGGGCGTTTAATATCTTTACAGCCATGACGACAAATAGAATTGAGGAGAATGCCGCTGCGGCCCTCTTACATTTAAACCTGACTTTCAACTCCCAGAAGGATGTTTGTTTTGCCATTCATTGCCTAGTCGCTGTTAAAATCATTATTGCGCGACATTGGAAATCATCAAAGCCGTTTGACAAGCGACTATTGATTGATCAGATCATGTTCCAAATGTCAATGGAATATGAGCTGATCAACAATTCGACTTTTATGTCGAAGAAGCAACAATGGTACAAAGATTGGTTAAAAAAATACAAGGGCTTATTTGGACACTCTTCTAGCTAGATAGTTTATTATATTTGTATTTTATTGTGAAGTATTTGTTGGCCTTACTAAGGGATAAATCAAATAGAATATAAAATAGATGTGGATCTAAATAAACGATTATGTGCTCTAAATTATCTTCTCCAAAATTTGGTGATGGTTTTTTTTTTTTTATTAATTTTTTCTTTTTTTATTTATTTTATTTTTGTTATTTATGCTGGTTCCTATGGGATCATTGTGACACTATCTTTCTGTACAATGTCAAATAATGTGTAATAATTTATTCAAATATGTATTTGTTTGTAACACTGTACATGAATTGAATCTCTTAAGACCCAACATAATTGTCTTTTATTGTGAAAAAGGAAAATGTTTCAATAAAAATTTATTAAAAAAAAAAAAAGAAATGCCTATCCGATCCCCTTGATCACCGAGCTTTTTGATCGATTAAAGGGTTCCAAGATTTTCCCTAAGTTAGACCTCAGAGGTGCTTATAACTTGGTGAGAATTCAGCAGGGACACGAGTGGAAGACTGCGTTCAATACTCGTTATGGGCACTATGAGTATACTGTAATGCCTTTTGGTCTCTGTAATGCCCCGGCGGTATTTCAGGATCTTATTAATGAAGTTCTTAGGGAGTTTCAGCAGGACTGTGTTATTGTATACCTCGATGATATACTTATACATTCCAGGGATATTGAGACTCACCACGGACAGGTCAGAAGGGTTTTGCACAAACTTCTTCAACATGGCTTGTACTGCAAATTAGAGAAATGTAGCTTTGACCAATCCCAGACTACCTTTCTTGGTTACGTGATTTCTGGAGAGGGGTTTGAAATGGATCCGGAGAAACTCCAATCCATTTTAGATTGGCCTTTACCTAAGGGTCTCAAGGCCATTCAGAGATTTATTGGTTTCTCTAATTATTACAGACGTTTCATTAAGGGTTACTCCTCTATTATTGCTCCTATCACCAATATGACCAGACAAGGGGCTGACACTAAGAATTGGTCTACTGAAGCACTTCTGGCTTTTAAGACTCTCAAGGAGCTGTTTGCTTCCGCACCAATTTTAGTTCACCCTGATACTACTCTACCTTTTCTACTCAAAGTTGACGCTTCTGAGACGGGTATAGGTGCCATCCTGTCCCAAAGGTTGGGTGTGGATAAACCATTACATCCATGTGGGTATTTTTCCAAAAAATTATCGGGTACTGAGAGCAGGTATGACATTGGTGACAGGGAACTCCTAGCGGTTATCATGGCTTTAAAGGAGTGGAGACATCTATTGGAGGGGACTTTGCATCCTGTTACCATTTTGACGGATCATAAAAACTTATCCTATATTGGGGAGGCTAAACGATTATCATCGAGACAGGCCCGTTGGTCTATATTCCTCACTCACTTCAATTACATACTCACATATAGGCCTGGTTCTAAGAATTCTAAAGCTGATGCCTTGTCTCGCCAACATGAACCTTCTGCCATATCTGAGCCGGTTTTATCCTCTATAGTACCTAAGTGTAATATCATCGCTAACACAACTCTCAAAATCCATTCTCCGCTTCTGGACCAGATCAGGAGCTTGCAGCATCTGGCACCTAGACTGACTCCTGCGTCTAGACACTTCGTTCCTCCTGAACTCCAACTGGAGCTCTTACAGTGTCTTCACGAGAGTAAGGTGGCTGGTCATCCGGGCGTTCGCAAAACATATTCCTTGATCTCTAAGGATTTCTGGTGGCCTTCGTTACGGAGGGATATTAAGGATTTTATCGGAGCCTGTGAGGTCTGTACTAAGACTAAACTACCTCATTCGCTTCCTTGTGGTCTCTTACATCACCTGGAAGTTCCAGAAAAACCTTGGTCCTGTTTGGCGATGGATTTTATTGTGGATTTGCCTGTTTCGAAAAAGCACACTGTTATTCTCACAGTGGTGGATAGGTTTACCAAGATGGCTCATTTTGTGCCTTTACCTAAACTTCCGACTTCACCTGAATTAGCGGAGATTTTTGCTAAAGAGATCTTTCGCTTACATGGGATACCTTCCGAGATTACTTCTGATAGAGGTTCCCAGTTTGTTTCACGTTTCTGGAGATCATTCTGTTCTCAACTAGGCATTAAATTGAATTTTTCTTCTGCTTATCACCCTCAGTCTAACGGAGCCGCTGAACGTACCAATCAAAAGATTGAACAATATCTGCGTTGTTTTGTTTCTGAACACCAGGACGATTGGGTCGGTCTGATTCCTTGGGCAGAGTTCGCACACAATAATCTTGTTTGCGATTCAACTCGCTCTAGCCCCTTTTTCATGAATTTTGGTTTTCATCCTTCCATTCTTCCGTCGGTTCCTTCTTCCCAGGGGGTACCGTCGGTTGATACTCATGTTGCCAATCTGAAGAAGTTGTGGGATCAGACTCGACAAATTCTCCTACATAATTCTATACTGTATAAGAAACACGCTGACAAACGCAGAAGGCTGGCTCCTAGTTTTGTCCCTGGTGATAGGGTATGGTTGAGTACTAGAAACATTCGTTTGAAAGTACCGTCTATGAAATTCGCTCCTCGCTACATTGGACCCTATAGGATCCTGAATCGAATTAATCCTGTTGCGTATCGCCTAGCGCTCCCCTCTGCCTTACGTATTCCTAATTCCTTTCATGTTTCCTTGCTAAAACCCCTGATCTGTAACAGATTCTCCTCCAAGGTCTCCTCTCCTCACTCTGTTCAGGTTGAGGGTCAGGAGGAGTACGAAATCAACTCCATCATCGATTCTCGAATCTCCCGGGGGAAAATTCAATACCTGGTTGACTAGAAGGGATATGGTCCAGAAGAGAGGACCTGGGTACCACAGGAGGATGTCCATGCTCCTCGTCTTCGCAGGGCTTTTCATTCCCGCTTTCCATCTCGTCCCGGTTCCTTCCGCCCGGTGGGCGTTTCTGAGAGGGGGGGTACTGTCAGGGTACCTGTAGTCTCTACCCCTGAGACGGGTAGAGACTTAGACGTTTTTCCATCCAGACGGCATGATTCTCCCGTTCCTCGCGGTTCCCTCGCGCATGTAAACGCCGGCCGCGAGAGAACTATGCCTTTTTGTAACGTGACGCTCAATAGTCGACGTCATGACGCTATTCTAGCCCGACCTGTCAGTCAAATCCCGGGCACGAATCAGGTCTCGGCGGAGGCGTGATTAGTCTCTAGAACCAGGGTATTTAAGGGAGCTCTCAGCATTTGCTCATTGCCCTGTCGTGGTTCTAGCCAGCCTAGTCACACAGTGCTCTTGTATTCTCTTGTCTTTTGGTTCTGACCCGGCTTTGTTATTACTTACCTGTCTTCTCCGTTTTCCTTGACCCGGCTTGTCTCTCGCTTACCTGTCTTCTCGTTCCCTCGACCTCGGCTTGTCCCTGACCATTCTATACGTAGTATTACGTTAAGTCCGGCCATTCTAAGGTCCGGTATACGTATCTGCTACTCTTTGTACTCTGCGTGTTGGATCCCTGTCCCGATCCTGACAGTAGGGTAGATGGTAGCCGTTTACTGCGTTGATGATATTGGTCTTACTTAACCAAGCTTCAACCCATGCTTGAGTGATAGCTGTAAAGATAGATCAATGGGGTTGTATAGTAAGAAAACTCCTCGGAGGGTATGAGGGAGTTGAGACTTGGGGTAGCGGAGGTGTGTGGTGCCAATAAGTCTATGGTTAGTCTTTGTTTAAGGGAAGATTCCTTGTGACAATACCAATGTGTTTGGTGCCATGCTGTAAATGGTGGAGATTGGAAGACCCCTCTGCAAATCTTGGCTATGAGTGTGTTTATAGCCAATGGTTTTGTTGTGCTGACTGTAAGTGAGGGCATGCGATATTCCTTGAAGGTGTGTTTATGATACCTGTATGGGAGCCCTTTGAAGCTCCAGAGCTTTAGTAAATCTACTACAAGTCTGGAAGGGTGATGAGTCAGTAGTGTTGAAAATGCATTAGTGTGTACAGATGGTGAGTACGTTATTTGTAAGTTGTATTGGGACACATGGTTTGTCATGTGCCCTGAACCATTTGAACATATATGCAACAGTCTATATGCAATGCAACTACTCATATCAATGGTCTCTGGTAGTTCAGAGGTGCTGGTACCTGGATCCTGAGAGTGCTTGTCCATTTGTTTGGGACAAACTCCCTTCTGTATGGGTACCTGCACAAATAAACATCTCTACATATTCCAAATGCCAACCCAACCAAGGGATGGTCAGTTCACAATTTACCTGGAATCCCTGGATCTGACCATCACCGATACATCATCATACATATATATGCCTTGCTTCCCCAATGTGCTGGGATCATACGTGCAGGGTTAACGTCTTGTGTGTCTTAGGAATTGATTGTACCAGGTAACCGAGTTTCGGTTGGTGCTGGTTGTAGAGTAGCATGAGGCCCAGCCTTGTGAGGGCTGTGGTGACCAACTCGAGATTGCCAGTCTATCATCATTTTTTTGGGCTCATGAGTTTATGAGTGAGGCTAGCATAGCCTGGGTGTCACCTGAGTTGATGTAGCTCGGCCTTCCCCTGCCTCCGTGTTGTCCGTTGATGTATGAAGGAGTTTGAATAACTCTGCTTTCCTTGTTGTAGCAGGGTAGGGGATTTGTCACCTCCTTAGGTCGATGGTAATGTGTGGGATCGTCCAGGATCTGATTGCTGCTGGACTAGCAACATCTCCTCTGATTGAAGGTGTATCAATTCTAGCCGGGGTGCTAGGAAGAGGTGATTCTTCACCATCTTTTGGAGAAATACTTAAATAACAATAAAGATTGCAATTATTATTTGTACCCAGGGTTCTTGTACTGGCTTGCTAGCTAAGCCGTAAGGCGAAACGATTAGGCTTGGTGTTTTTTTTTTTTTTTTTTTGGTGACTGGTGAGGCCCTGCTAGTTGCCAAGTGGCTTGAGAGGCTCTATCTATGCTTGGCGCGAGGGGATTTTGTGTGGCCACTGAATGTTGTGGCAGGATGTTGGCCTCTCGGTGACAGTAACCAGAAAATAGGAAGGGGAGTGACAGGTGAGGCCCTCTCTATGATACAATGCGAGGCGGCTAGCTCATGAGTGGCCCGAGGGGTGTAAGCCTCCGAGTGTGAGGCGGGGTGTTGGCCTCGCGGGACCACTAACCGAAGCATGATGCAGAGAAAAAAGGGGGTAATACCTATTGGGCCCTATAACCCTAATTGCCAGTACACTATTACTATTCCAGGGAAGGTAAGATATGAATAACTATGTGAGCAGGTGTATGTACCTGGTAGTATGGTATTGAACCTGACAATCCGTATAGGTTTTTAGTAGTAACTGTAACCTGAATGGATAAAACCATATGGCATAAGGAAATGTGGCATAGACCAAGCTTATCTTAATACGTCCAGTATATGTGAAAAGTAAAGTGCCGTGATGTGTAAATATTAAACATCGTAGCCATACTGGTTAAATATGTATCAATCTTAACCCATTAAGTGCCGTATGTACAAGTGAAAATGTGGTCTGTCCCCACCTTGTAAGTTGTATGTCCCCTTGCTAGGGGAAAGTCTGTTGTGTGAGCAGCGTGCTGTGAAAAATGAATGTGAACTATATTACCAGTTACATATATACAGATGCGTCTGCTACTGTGTAATAATATATGTATTTATACCAGATGTTGATATACTAATTGGTATGTGAAATGTTGTTTGTCTGTTGACCTATAGGTGTCAGTGTTTTGGTGTTTGTAAAACCCCATGAAAATTGTCAACGTACTTGACAGACCTGAAGGTGGCAGTGTTGATAGAACCACTGTTGGTCTTGATGTGAAATGTAAATTATTGTGAATTAAACATGAAGTTGAGCCCGTGCTGGAGTTTAATTTATGGTTATGTTTAAAACAATCTTATGTGTAATTTATATTGGCTGGTAAATTGTATATGACATGTGAATACAGTTTTGCTGTTGACCAGTAGGGGTCAGAAATGCTGATTGTATGTTAAAATAACCTTTAACCCCTTAAGGACCAAACTTCTGGAATATAAAGGGGATCATTACATGTCACACATGTCATATGTCCTTAAGGGGTTAATCCTACCGTTTGACAGATAGGAGTCAGTATAAAAGCGCAAATGCTGTAGTTAGTTTGTTTGCTTATGAAGTGAAATAAAGTCTGAGAAGCCTGTAGTATACCAATTGACCGGTAGGGGTCAGCATGTAGGCGAAAATGCCGTGGTTAGTTGGTTTGTACATGAAATGCAATAATGTCTGAGAAGCCTGTAGTACACTGAATGACCGGTAGGAGTCAGTGTGTAGGCGCAAATGCAGTGGTTCGTTGGTTTGTACATGAAATGCAATAATGTCTGAGAAGCCTGTAGTACACTGAATGACTGGTAGGAGTCAGTGTGTAGGTGAAAATGCAGTGGTTTATTGTTTTGTACATGAAAAGCAAAAACGTCCTAGAAGCCTGTAGTACACCGAATGACTGATAGGGGTCAGTGTGTGGTGAAAAATGCAGTGGTTTGTTAGTTTGTACATGAAATGCAATAATGTCGGAGAAGCCTACAGTACACCAAATGACTGATAGGGGTCAGTGTGTAGGTGAAAAATGCAGTTGTTCATTGATTTGTTCATGAAATGCAATAATGTCTGAGAAGCCTGTAGTACACAAAATGACCAGTAGGGGTCAGTGTGTAGGCGCAAATGCAGTGGTTCGTTGATTTGTACATGAAATGTGATAATGTCTAAGAAGCCTGTAGTATACCAAAAACCGGTAGGGGTCAGTGTGTAGGTGAAAATGCAGTGGTTTATTGGTTTGTACATGAAAATGCAAAAAACGTCTAAGACGCCTGTAGTACACCAAATGACCGATAGGGGTCAGTGTGTAGGTGAAAAATGCGGTGGTTGGTTGGTTTTTACATGAAATGTAATAATGTCTGAGAAGCCTGTAGTACCCTGAATGACCGGTAGGGGTCAGTGTGTAGGCGAAAATGCAGTGGTTCGTTGGTTTGTACATGAAATGCGATAATGTCTAAGAAACCTGTAGTACTCCCAAAGACCAGTAGGGGGGTTTAGACGAATGATATGCATGAACTTGCAATGGTTTTAGAACAGACTTAGACAAAATGCAGCCGTAGAGTGAGGACCTGACCCGTGCATGGTGCCGTGGGACTGATGCCTGGCGTAATGGGTAGGTCGACTTACGGTTTGTGAGTCACTTGGACACCATCCACGGTGATGGATTGAAGAAAGAAGGTGGTAGGCCGGAAAAGCCTGTGGCTGGATTCCTGACACAGCTCTGCTTAGAAAACCTCATGGAGTAATCAGGTAAAATGGCGTCTGGATGACCCGGAAGTGGAAATCATTCTGATGCTGACCTCATGTGATATGAGTCAGGTAAGGGATGTCCCTTATATAGGGGAGTGAATTAATTTAAGCCCCTCCCACAAATACAGGCCAAACGGCCTTAATACATATGATATATAGACAATATATATATATATATATATATAGATATATAATATATATCTATATATCATATATATATAATGTCATACTAAGTGTATTTTTATATTAAAATATACATATATTAATATAAAAATACACTTATAAATAAATTACACACGTATATATATATTAATTAAAAATAATAATTAAAAACAGATTATATATCTATATGAAATTTTATTCTAACTGTATTTTGATAATAATATATATATATATATATATATTAAAATACACTTAGAATGAAATTGTATATATATCTATGTATATATAAATAAATAAAAATAATACAAAATATACATATGTCCATATACAAAATTACATAAATAATTATATAAATATACACGTAGACTTCAAATATATAAGTATGCATATTTATTTAAATTCTAGGTGCGTATTTATGTAATATTTTTACATAATTAAGTAATTTTATTGATTGCAATTTGAGGGACCTGCCTGACAACCCAGGCCGAAAGTCCAGAGAATTTAATTTGCAAGCACTGTATTTTACCCTGTAAATTTCTATGACACCCTAAAACCTGTACATGGGGGGTACTGTTTTACTCGGGAGACTTCGCTGAAAATAAAAATGAGTGATTCAAAACAGTAAAACATATCACAGAGATGATATTGTCAGTGAAAGTTACTTTTTTGCATTTTTTACACACAAACAGCACTTTTACTGATGATATAATTGTTGTGATACATTTTCCTGTTTTGAAACACTAATATTTGTGTTCAGCAAAAGTCTCCCGAGTATAACAGTACCCCGCATGTACAGGTTTTATAGCGTTTTTGAAAGTTACAGGGTCAAATATATGGATCAAATATTTTTACATTGAAAATTGCCAGGTTGGTTACGTTGCCTTTGAGAGCGTATGATAGCCCAGGAATGAGAATTACCCCCATGAAGGCATACCATTTGCAAAAGAAGACAACCCAAGGTATTGCAAATGGGGTATGTTCAGTCTATTTTAGTAGCCACTTAGTCACAAACACTGGCCAAAATTAGCCCTCAATTTAGTTTTTTACTATTTTCACACACAAACAAATATGAAAGCTAACTTAGGCCAGTGTTTGTGACTAAGTGGCTACTAAAAAAGACTGGACATCCCCATATTGAATACCCTGGGTTGTCTACTTTTAAAAAAATATGTATATGTGTTGTGTTATTCAGAGGTTTATGACAGATAATAGTGTTACAATGTCACTATTGATAAATTTTAAAAATGTATGTTTTGAAACCGCAATATCCTACTTGTACTTATAACCCTATAACTTGCCAAAAAAAAATCATGTAAACACTGGGTATTTTTAAGCTCAGGACTAAATTTTGAATCTATTTAGCAGTTTTGCTCATTAGCTTTTGTAGATGAGTAAAAGATTTTTTAAGTAAAAGTTTAAAAAAAAAGTGTATTGTTTTTACATTTTTCATAATTTTTTTTTATTTTTTTTTTAAATTAAATTACATGAGATTATATAAATAATGGTATGTAAAAAAAGCCCTTTTTGTCCTGAAAAAAACAATATATAATTTGTATGGGAACAGTAAATGAGAGAGCGGAAAATTACAGCTAAACACAAACACCACAAAAGTGTAAAAAGAGGCCTGGTCACAAATGTACAACATCGCAAAAACAGGGGTTAAGGAATCAAATCTGTGATCCTCAATTAGTGCAACTGGGGAACTGGGGAATTTGATGTGTGTTATTGGCCACACACATCAAATACATTTAACTTTCCATAAACATATATGTAAAAGTCCATTTCCATTAACATATATGTAAAAGTCTATTTTGATTCACAAATGTGTTTCTTCACTTTTTTTTTTATTATAGATTTACAAGTCATCTATGGGAAAAAAAGGTCTTTATTATTTATGTATTATTAATTTGGCAGTGTAAAATATAGTTTTAAAGTACAAGTTAAAGGAACACTCCACCAAAATAAATGAATAATTTACTATTTAATAGATATACCCCCAATGGAAATATTTATTTATTCATTTATGCATGCTGTCATTGGGGGTATATTTAAAATAGTCTTGTGTATGTGTGTGCATCTGAGTGTGTTTGTCAGTGTGTGTATCTGTGTGTCTGAATGTGTGTATGTGCCAGTATGTGTTTCTGTGTGTATGTGCCAGTATGTGTGTGCCAGCATCTGTATATGTGGTTCAGTGTGTATCTGAGTGTCTGCATGTGCCAGTGCGTGTTTCTGTGTGTCAAGGTGTTCATACGTGTTTGTTTATACAAGTTTGGTGGCTATGTGTGTTTTTTTAGTTTGGTGGCTATCTGTGGGTGGGGAGCAGTAGCTGTTGATGCCATCTGCCTAAAATGCGTTATTGCATGTTGGGATGTCTGAGAAGGCAGTAAGTGGTGCTTTATGGGTTGTGGATTGTTCCTTTAAGTAATTATGTTCCAGAATTGATGTTGTATTCTCCTACTGAGCAGTTGTGATGCACTAAGAAATAAAAAACCATGAAACTTTGTACACTCTCCATGTGTTCCTTTATCATTGCATCACATCCTAATTTTAAGCATTTAAGGCCTTGAATAAATAGCACTGTCAATACAAAGGTATTAATATTTCACTTGCTGAGGGTTAATTACTTTTGAACAGCTTCTTTACAATTTTAATGCCATTTAATGTCAGTAGATAATTTAGGTTTTGTTTAAAGTATAAATTTGGGGCCAGATGTTACCTACTTTAAAATGCAGTTTAATCACCACAAATTTTAAATAAATGTATAACACCTGTGTTTTATGCACTCACTGCTGGGGTTAAATATAGATCGATTTTGTATTCGCTGTTGTAAAAATGAGGTATTATGCTTTTATGCTACTTTTTATTTAGAGATTCATATAACATTTTTTTTTCTGAATATTTCCATTGTACATACAATTAGTGAGTCATGAGAAAAAAACAAACAATATGAATAGACAATAGTTCAAATGTTCGAATATATAATTAAGAAAAGCTCAACTAAAAGTGGGTGAGAAGTAACGTGATGTGAGAATTACTGGGTGCTCTTTAAGGAAAAAATCAGTTTACACAACTGATACACAACTGATACACAAAATATATAGTAATAATCCCAAGGCACATCAATTATGTGCAAATCTTGGTGTGCCTTGGGATCATTACTATATCTAATAGTTCAAATGTTGCCTACTTTACCACTAAGTTTAAGACCATATTATTTGCTTGTGGAAAGTTCTTGACATACATAAACTGTTCAATAATAAAAATGCAATTGATCAGACCTATGAAGCATCAGTATTGTCTGAGGGTCATCTACATATGGTCTAAGGTAGTCACCAGAGCCTCCATATTGCTGTACATTGGTAGGCTGTTTATTTTCTATTGCTATCATTTGGCTTTTAAATTAAAACAATAAAATTAAAAAAGCGCAAAAACTAATTTAATAAACAACTATATATCTACATAAAAAGGTGTGAGCTGCTAGGCACATGAAAGGTGATTCCTAAAACCTTTAAATCAAATGTGATGGAAAAAAGTGTCAGCGCTAGAAAGTAAGCCTCTGAATGTTAGAAAAAAGATGAATAGGGGTAAAAATACTTTAATTCTTAAAGGACCACTCTAGGCACCCAGACCACTTCGGCTTAATGAGGTGGTCTGGGTGCCAGGTCCCTCTAGGATTAACCCTTTTTTTATAAACATAGCAGTTTCAGAGAAACTGCTATGTTTATACTGAGGGTTAATCCAGCCTCCAAAACCTCTAGTGGCTGTCTCATTGACAGCCGCTAGAGGCGCTTGCGTGCTTCTCACTGTGAAAATCACAGTGAGAGCACGCAAGCGTCCATAGGAAAGCATTGTAAATGCTTTCCTATGCGACCGGCTGAATGCGAGCGCGGCTCCTGCCGCGCATGCGCATTCAGCCGATGACGTAGCAAGGAAGAAGGAGAGGAGGAGGAAAGCTCCCCGCCCGGCGCTGGAGAAAGAGGTAAGTTTAACCCCTTCCTCCCCCCAGAGCCCGGCGGGAGTGGGTCCCTGAGGGTGGGGGCACCCTCAGGGCACCATAGTGCCAGGAAAACAAGTATGTTTTCCTGGCACTATAGTGGTCCTTTAAGTGCAAAGTCTGTTTCCCACCTCCAAGGTGGTGGATATAGAATATCAGGGTTAATAATAATGTTTTTGGTGTTGTTGCCAAGATACGATGTATTGTGTACCCACAGCTCAGTATTGTATTATTGTCCCATTAGAAGGATACTACAAGTGGGATATTGTGAAACAACAGTATATTCAGATTTGTTAAAAACCCTATAAAAAAAACTTTGGCACACATAAATGAGGTGGTTAAAATGTTGTAATAACCACGGTAAAGTCCAGTACAGGCAGATAGGCAGTGTGTAGATGAAAAAATGTATCACTCAGTCGGAGCAGCTGAATCGGTGTGAAATCCTTTCTTTAAGCCGCAGTATTGGAAGCCGGAATGGAGGGACGCTGTAACTCAACACCGCTGGAATATTCTGCTGGTACTGTTAAGTGAAGGCCTTTTCTCAGCTCAACAACGCGTTTCACCCGTACTTGGAGGGCTTTCTCAAGATAGGGAGGTAACCTTCTGTTATGATATATATACCTTGTGCAAACGCCAGTCAGTTTTTTCTTAAAGTTACATGTACCCTTATGTGGCAAGGCTTTTCATGTAAAGACCAGCTTAAATTTAGAACATTGGAAAGTTCACATAAAAGTCTAGGTACATATAATCAAATTTCACATACAATTTTTGTGTTGTATACTTTTATACACCATCTTCAAAAACAGTATATATATATAAAACATACTATTGCATAAGTAGTCGTAGTGAGATCAATGCAAATAGGATTTTAGCATCAATTATGCATTTCTGAAGTTTTTCAAAATAGTTTGCAAACATAATCATATGAGGAAAAAAAAACAATTTATTCAACACCTTTTTATTTATTGTATTATAATCGAAAGCCACTGCATTCTTAGTAATAGATTCCTATAGTGTAAAGAAAGATTTTATTTACGCAGTATGATCCTTGCAGAAAAGATAATTGTTATTCTATACTTCATATGAAATACAAAACGAAAGTTATGTTGATTTCTAAAGTCGATTAAAGTGCAGTGGCTTGCAATTATTGTGGAAACATGCATACATAGAGTTACTGAGTCTCTACTCTGTGACAAATAGGGGATATAAAAGAGCCTAAATAAAATGCATTAGACCGGATCTATAAACATGATGGTTAGGAAATATAATTAATGAACTGCACAAATGACTCTGTAGATAAGAACCAAATAACTACAAGGACGCGTTGATGAGCTGAGGAAAAACTTGCTGTTTATTAGATATACCACCAATGAAAATGTGTAGGCAAATACATTATGCATTTTTACATTGGTATATATATACATATATATATATATATATAAATATCCAAAAAAATACCGGCACTCCAGGAATTCTCAGTGATGCAAGTTTTCTTTTATTCAGTTCAGGACGTCAACGTTTCAGCTCCTCATGGAGCTTTCATCAGGACAACTTAAACAATGAAACAAGCAAGCTTATATAGGGAGAGTCTCAATTAGTGTACTTACATATTCAGGTGTTTCACCTCCATTCCCGCCATCGGACGGACCACAGCTGCCTGCCGTATCAGCACACTACACTTCCGGGTTCCTGGCCCACATGACCAGATCCGAGGTATCTGATTCGCCGACTGTCGTTACCGGGCAACCAGGGACGCCAACGTCACTTTAGTCAAACCCTTTACTTACGGACAGCGGCATGAGTCAAACCTCCCAAGCCCTTCAGTGTAATAATGTGTTGCCGTGGCAACCGGACCGTAGACAGTCAGGAGGGGAGGGGAAACAGGGGAATACGAGCAGTAACAGAGAATCATTAGTATCTAGGGAATGCTGGACAAAATATATATATGGCATATATACAAACCAATAAAGTGTTATATCATATCATATCTTAAGTGAACAGCCTGGTCATTGTTTCATTTATCACGTGAATACTATGCTGTGTGGAATATGTAATTGATGTGAACCGTAATCTCGTAAGGTCTATGTGTTCTTACTAGTGAAAGGCGGAATATCTGCCTATCTTGTGAAGTGTAAACTTGATAATGAAATATATCTAGAATAGTTGCACTTGCCTGCTATTGAGACCGAAATCTATATCTAAGTGTGTGATGCTCTGTCTGTGTACAAGAAAATTGTGAAAATAGTAAAAAGTGTTAAACATAAAACAAAGATGCAACAAGTGGGAGATGTAATAAAGTGCTATTGTATATAATATAGGGAAAATTCTATGAAGTAAAGAACTATATCAATACCTAGTGAAAATAATAAACATGAACGAATGACCTATATACAATAGGCCTAGTAATGATATGTAAATGTGGAACAATTTGCATAATCCCTAATTGCCGCTCTACCCCCATGGATATGTAAGTAACAAAAAAAATTGTTTTTATAATAACTAAAAAATCCTCTTTATATTAAATAAAGAATAAACATTTTTTATAAAAAGCAGTACTAGATTATTATTTGGACTACGTCCAATAAAGATAGAAAGTCCATCCCTATACCTCAGATAATAATGGGATGCTCTCTATCTTTCTATCTTTATTGGACGTAGTCCAAATAATAATCTAGTACTGCTTTTTATAAAAAAATTGTATTCTTTATTTAATATAAAGAGGATTTTTTAGTTATTATAAAAACAATTTTTTTTGTTACTTACATATCCATGGGGGTAGAGCGGCAATTAGGGATTATGCAAATTGTTCCACATTTACATATCATTACTAGGCCTATTGTATATAGGTCATTCGTTCATGTTTATTATTTTCACTAGGTATTGATATAGTTCTTTACTTCATAGAATTTTCCCTATATTATATACAATAGCACTTTATTACATCTCCCACTTGTTGCATCTTTGTTTTATGTTTAACACTTTTTACTATTTTCACAATTTTCTTGTACACAGACAGAGCATCACACACTTAGATATAGATTTCGGTCTCAATAGCAGGCAAGTGCAACTATTCTAGATATATTTCATTATCAAGTTTACACTTCACAAGATAGGCAGATATTCCGCCTTTCACTAGTAAGAACACATAGACCTTACGAGATTACGGTTCATATCAATTACATATTCCACACAGCATAGTATTCACGTGATAAATGAAACAATGACCAGGCTGTTCACTTAAGATATGATATGATATAACACTTTATTGGTTTGTATATATGCCATATATATATTTTGTCCAGCATTCCCTAGATACTAATGATTCTCTGTTACTGCTCGTATTCCCCTGTTTCCCCTCCCCTCCTGACTGTCTACGGTCCGGTTGCCACGGCAACACATTATTACACTGAAGGGCTTGGGAGGTTTGACTCATGCCGCTGTCCGTAAGTAAAGGGTTTGACTAAAGTGACGTTGGCGTCCCTGGTTGCCCGGTAACGACAGTCGGCGAATCAGATACCTCGGATCTGGTCATGTGGGCCAGGAACCCGGAAGTGTAGTGTGCTGATACGGCAGGCAGCTGTGGTCCGTCCGATGGCGGGAATGGAGGTGAAACACCTGAATATGTAAGTACACTAATTGAGACTCTCCCTATATAAGCTTGCTTGTTTCATTGTTTAAGTTGTCCTGATGAAAGCTCCATGAGGAGCTGAAACGTTGACGTCCTGAACTGAATAAAAGAAAACTTGCATCACTGAGAATTCCTGGAGTGCCGGTATTTTTTTGGATATTTATGATTTTTGCTACCAGAGCACCAGGTACCATAATATTGTTTTGTTGGAGTGCAAGAATATCTTTTCGTCTTTATATATATATATATATATATATATATATATATATATATAACAGTTTGCAAAAGCCTCAGCTCTTGTCTGCCTCCTTTGAAAACCCTCTTCTTCTAACCCCGCCCAGACTTTCTGTGGCTGTCCAATCACAGACTTTTTAATGCAGGTCAATGAGAAAAAGGCAGGTTCTCTGAAGGAATGTATGCCTCTTGAGTTTAGCTCCATTGAGCTAAACAAACAGTAGGTAACATAACTGATTGTCTAATTGACAGCCAGCGGGGCAATCAAGGTCCATTTATAAAATAATACATTTCTACTGAAATCTGCACTTTTTGTAAAATTTAAAAAAAGAGGACACACGCCACATTAAGCACTTCAGCATGCTAACATATCTTTGAGGTGTGTGGAGTGTCCCTTTAACCACAACATTTAGATATTCCTTATAATCATGTATTGAAATATTAGATTTCTAGCACTTGTGTAAAGTCTATGTAGCAGTCTCTTCCTTCTAGCTGTTTGTAGATATTGAAAAGAAATGCAGGGAAGCAACACCTTCAGTAATGTCCTCAAATCCTATTAGAGATTGGGTGATGTGAATAATAAGAGAACTGTAAAACAGAATATAGTGTAGTATTTACATTGCTAGTAGTTGTAGATAAAATAAATGAAGGGCACTTACAATCTCCTGGAGCTTAAAATCTGCTCCAGACATATGTGATTGGACAGTACAATCTCCAATTATGGAGGTGCTGACCTGGTCCTGGTCCTTGTCCTGTGTTGCAGGATACCTTTAGGCCAGTCAGCAGCTTGTAGCGGTCAATGTTGGTAGATGTCTTCTCTTTCAATAAGCTATAGCTTTATTTCTAAACAATCAATACACAGGTATGTTGAGAAGTGCATTTACAGGTTGCATTTCTAAGGCTCTATCCCAGCTCTCTCAGACCAGATATATGAATATAGAAAGGGTCTCATGAAGCCCCATTATTGTTCACCATTTTTAACCATATTCCAACCATATTTTACAAGAGCAGTTGTTTGCCTTGTTCTCTTTTATACCAAACTAGGTGCCACTTTTTCTTTACTGAATAAATGTAGTATGTGTTTTAAATCGCACAGCTGAGATTGAACCAGGTCATAATCATAGCCATGTTATAGCAATTTTAATATTCTTAAAATTTATATGTTTAGTAGGTTAAAAACAAATGCAATCATAAAAAGCAAAATGTTCCAAGAAGTGATGCTAATGATAGGATGTAACATAAAACTTTGAAGTACCAGTTGGAATTGTTGAATATACCATCATTATTCCCCACAATTGCGCATTTGCATAGTCATTTAAACTATCCATTCATTCTCTTGATTATGTATTAGCAAAATTAAAGCTTCAGAATGATGCTTTGTGAGATGCATTGCATCTCCATAGTTAACACTGGCTGGCATATACAATACTATAGAATTGTTTCTAAATTAGATCAGAGGTAACTTTTCTGCCATAGTTTTTATTTTCTAGTCAGACCTCACACATTACGTGTCCTTGGGCAAGACAACTAATGCTACAGTGCCCTCCTCTAATATTGGCGCCCCTGTTAAATATGAGCAAAGAAGGCTGTGAAAATTGTATTTATTGTATAAAGTTTTGTTGAAAAAAATACACAAAAATACTCTGCTCTCATGGATTTCAAACAACTGCACACACAACACAGGTTTATCCAAAAATATATTTGTGACATATGTGTGTGGCACCTGTGTTGTATTTGCAGGTGATTGATATCAGAGCAGAGTATTTTTGTCTATTTTTTAACAAAAGATCAAAAGGTTAAACAATAAAGACAACTTTTACAACTCATATTTACCAAGGGTGTCAATATTAGTTGAGGACACTGTATATATTTGCCTATATCAAATATTCAGAGATTGTAAGCTTGTTTGAGCAGGACCTTCTTTACCTTCAAATATATCCTTTCTACAATTGTATAGCACTGTGGAATATTTTGACGCTATAATATACAAGTAATATATTTTCTAATAATTAATGAAAATCTATTATTTTACACAGTGACAAGCAAAGCATGCAAGCTTAATGTCCTTATCTGGTTAATATAAATGAGTATGAAATTGAGGATATCGAAGACATCATTTGACAGTGCTTCATTACTGATTAATCCTTTCTGCCCCACGAGCAATTGCTTAAACAAATGGTATACCCTCCCATTGATTTAGTTGGACTGCAGACCCTATGTACCATGTAAGTTGCAGTTCTCCTACAGCTAGTGGTTAACCATATGGTAAATCCACAAGGCGATAATGGACACTCCACCAATGCAACATAAGTATAGGGAGGAGAAAGGGACTTTTTTCCAGAAGTGCCAGGTGGACTTGATACCCCTGGGATTACAGTGAGGGGAGGGTATTATAATGGAGAAGTGGTGCGGAGAATAGAAGCTATGGAAAGAACAACTGGCATGCCGCCCTATTATTATTATGTCGTCCTCTGCATATATATGGGAGACAAGGAGGAGACAATAGGCATGCTTTCACATCCATCAATATCATGCATGCACCCGATACCCAGGGACAGGGATCTGGACCCTTGGCAGTTTTAGCACCATCCTTGATACTTATGTCTTATGCCACTGTACATTGATGTGCGTAGGTGTATCATCCATTTATATCATGCCACCTGGCCAATTATGGTTAGGCACTGGGGGATGACAATGTCCATATCCCTCTTTACTATTACAGGCCCCATGCCATTAGTGGTAGGAGCCACAGCTGCCCAGTCACCAGTGTGTTTAACCCTCAATACTGGGCTGTGGGGAGAAAATGAGAGGTTCCATTACTATAAGGGGTTCCCCTATCATATTAATAGACTCTCCCATTGTTTGAGAAAACAGTGAGATTGTAGTGTAGTCAGGGCCGCCACCAGACATTTTGGGGCCCCTAACTCAGCTCAGGGTCTGGGCCCCATGGGGCCCACCTTCAAGCCCGCCCACAGGGACTGCCTCCAAATACCACCCACAGTAATACACACACAGACACAAACACACACACTGATACAAAAGGACACAGATACATACTAACACACACACACATGCATATAGATATATATACTGACACACACATACTGAGACATACACACATATACAGACACACAGGCATACATAGTGACAGACAGACAAATACTAACACACACACACACACATGCATAAGGACATACAGACACATACATATATACTGACATACATACAGACACCGACATACATACACACATACATACACACAGACATACATTCATAATGACATACAGACATACTGACAGACATACATACATTCATATAGACAGACATACATGCATACAGACACTGACATCCATACACACATACATACATACATACACACATACACACAGACATAAATTCATAATGACAAGCAGACATACATTAATACTGACATACAGACATAAATACATGCATACACACACATATACATACATTCACACTGACATTCAGACATAAATATATACATACATCCATGCATACTGACATGCATACTGACATACATACATACACACACACACACACACACACAGACAGACATGCATTCATTATGACATACAGACATACATTGATACTGGCATACATACCAGACATACATACATACATGCATACATGCATACAGACATACATACATTCATAATGACATACAGGCATACATACTGACAGGCATACATACTGACATACATACACACACACACAGAGCTCATTTTTCAGCCACCCTCCTGTTTCTTACCTTTTCTTTGCAGGAGGGTGGCTGGGGCTGATGGGAGTCAGCGCGGCTCTCCCTCTTCACTGCTGTCTCTCCTCACCACTTGGCCACTTTCTCCCAGCAGCACTTGCTTTGCGGCTGCATTTTTTTTTTAAAGGGGCCCGGTCGCGCTATTACACAGCCACAGCGCTGACCAGGCCCCTGAAGATATAGGGCCCATCGGGTGGCCCTAAGTGTGTGAGCCACCCAATAGGCCCCTACAGCGTGCAGACCCCGGTGCAACTGCACCGGCGGCAGTTCCGTCACTAAAAGTGGGGCCCTGGCGACCGTCATGGTTGTCACCTCCTGATGGCGGCCCTGAGTGTAGTGCTTAAAAAGTCCAAGTAAAAAATAAACCAGATCAAAAATAAACCAATGTGCAAAATATTTGCTCTTAAAGTGTCAGATTACTCGTGACACTCACATCACAAAACACTCTTAAATGTGCCCATGCAAAATATGCAGATTTGAGTGTAACCTTAAACGATATGTTCAAGAACATTTAATTATACTTCTAAAATGCTTAGTGTACTTATAAATAAATGTATGTGCATATCTGCAAATACAAAAAGGTAAAATGTATCAGTTGTGATCAAAGTACCAATAAATTCAATATTTGTGCCAATATTAGACTAATAAATACTTAGCAGCAGTTTAAAGTTCCCTGCATGGAGAAACCTCAAAAACAGAAAAACAGGAAAAACAATCAATAGTAAATACAGTTTAAAACATTAAAAACGGGGGGGGGGGGGGGGTAGGTGCAGCGCTTCAGTAATCCTTGACAAGGTATATGGGGAGAGTAGCAGAGAAGAAATATTAGTGTAATATTTAAAACTGTAGTGGTGATAAGATAAAATATGTGCACTCACACTTTCCTGGAGCTTCAATACAGCTCCAGTGTATGCACCTGGGCGGAATAATCCCCGACAATGGATCAAGTCAGGTAATTCTTCGAATTATAGGTGTGGTAGGGGATATCATGTAATGGAGCCGTAAAACCTGGCTCCTCTGATAGCACTAGTGGTATGATCCCCACTCAAGGATACAAGTGTAAATATAAATTCTTCTGTCCGTGTATATGTGGAGATAAACAAACAGAACCACAATAGTGTACACTGTAAAAAGGAGTGTAAGCAGAAATAAATAAGTTAAACCTACTCACATGCTAAAAAGCATGTTCTGGTTTGTTCAATCCAAAGCGCTTGGGTGGTATGATCCCCACCAGGGATACAGCTGCTTAAATAGGGTTAGGAATTTGAAAATAGCGGTTTTGTGACATCATACTCACATGTCCAATTAAGGTTTTTTTTTTTTTTTTTGGCTCCAACAAAATGGCATCTGCCTGGATAAGCTAGGGATCCAGAAAAATGGTGGACAGGTAATTTGTATACAAAGATAAAAGGGGCAATAGCTCCCTCTACATGCAAAAAACTGGAATAACACATATACTAAAAGAAATAAGAAGAGCTCCCTCTATAGACATAAAATAAAAATAAAAAATTAAGATAAGACACTAACACAACTTATATTAATAATAAATAATATTATCTATGCATAGACAATATTAGATAAAAATAATAAGTATAATTTAGGGGAAAATAACTGTGTAAAAAGGACCAAAATAATAAAAAAAATGGAGTACATGGTTATAATTGAATCTAAGAGCATATTTGTACATACCAACAAAAGTTTAAAAATATACTTAATATAATGACAAATTTAGATAATACAGTCTTAAGCAAATTAAATAATGAAAAATAATAAAAGTGTAATTCACATAAAAAATGGAAATAAAAATAAAATATAAAATAAAATTTCAGAATTTACAACACAAAACTCATATATGTAAAATATAATAAGCGAGTTGAAAAAAAAAATATAAACTAAAAAGGAAAAAACAATGAGTATAAAACAAAAGGTAAAATTGAATACAGAGCTATAGGCATTAAATATTAAAAAAAAAAAGCAGAGGAAGAGGAAATGAAATAATGAAATGGAATAATAAGATTAAAAAAAAAAAGGCTATAAAAAATTGTACAGATCAAAGTCTTAATTAGGCCGGTGGGAATTAATGTTTTTAGGTAAAATACCCATTTCATTTCACACTGCCAAGGATTTTTGTAATATTGCCACATCTCCATGGTAAAGTGCAAACATCTATAGCGTAAAATTTCATGAATTTGGGATTTTTATTGTGTATTTGAAAATTCGGGATTATTCTAGCTCCTAGTGACCGAATAATCTAAATTTTATTAAAGACAGGAGGCGAATATTTGCTTATCTTTCTTTACTGAAACTCCCAGCAGCAAAGAAACAGTTAACAGCAGTGTAAAAAAGTTTAACCAATCAGAGTGCATCACAGCAATATAAACTGTCATCAGGCTCCTCCCAATTCCTCTTTCTTGATGTAGCCGATCAGTCGTAGAGTCAACCATGTAAAAGTAGTCATTAAAACGATGAACAGGTAACGGTGAAGGTATCTTTAAAGATGAAGGTAGTGATCAACCCGCAGGTAGAGTCAAGGCAGAAGGCAAGCGATCTTCACACTAGGAGGAAGGAGAAACATCGTGAAAGTATGGTCTCTTTGGCAAAAGAAAAACCAAATAAATGCAGTGAACTGACTTCCAATTTTAGTGCAAGCTCTAACTATGGTAATAACTGAGTGGTATAACAGTAAATGACCATCTAGAATTTAATGAACTAAATATAATAGAAAAAAACGGGTTATAATAATAACGACCTAATGAGTATAGGTTAGCGAAAGAGAGGATGTAAGTCATAGTTAGAAATTGGAGATAGTACAGGATACTTACCTAGAAGGGTGGGAAAATAAATCTAGGGTGGGAAAATATTCGCCTCCTGTCTTTAATAAAATTTAGATTATTCGGTCACTAGGAGCTAGAATAATCCCGAATTTTATGGCAAGACAGGAGGCTTCATATTTGCTATTTTAACGCACAAATAGCAAGGACAGAGAAACGTGAGGAGAGTGTCTAAAATAAAAGGTACGGAAGGTGGATTCTCTAGACCAATCAGCGGAGGATAGAATTTCCGCTAAGGAACTTCCAGCTAAGAGTGCTGAAGAGGCGGCTGCGCCTCTAACCGAGTGAGCCCCGAAAGATGCATCAATGCCAGCCAGGGCTAGGAGCCATTTAATCCAGCTTGCAATGGTAGGGCACGAGACTGGTTTGTGAGGCCGTACATAGGATACCAGGAGGGGCCCGGTAGGTGCTCTGAGAAGGGTAGTGCGAGCGATATAGTGTCTTATGCACCGGGCTACGCATAGGAGTGGTCTCTCCGAGAAGTAAGGGTAGCTCACGGCAGATGAGTTGGTCTTGGTGCGTCTAGTGATGTGAAAGTGTACCCCCCCTCTGGTGTGAAATCGAGGGCGTGAAAGTCGAAAGCCCTGATGTCGGAAACTCTTCGGAAGGAGACCAAGCAGAGGAGGAGAGCTAATTTGGCTGATAATTGGCGTAGGGAGAGCGCTTCGTTGTCCGGCCAAGCTTCCAAGAACGTGAGCATGACGGCAACGTCCCAGAATTGATTATATTTGGGATTCGGGGGTCTAGCGATGCGGATGCCCCGCAAGAGTCTGCAGACAGACGGGTGTTTGCCCACCGAAGAGCCTTCTATAGGAACGTGCGCTGCAGAAATAGCAGACCGAAACACGTTAATGGTCCGGTAGGATTTACCCTGGTCGAATAGAGACGACAGGAAGTTAATAATATTAATTATAGGTGTTGAAAAGGGATCAAGGTTCCTTTCCAAGCACCAGCAACTCCATAGGCGCCATGCAGAGATGTAAGAGCGTCTGGTTCCTGGGGCCCATGAGTCCCAAAGGAGTCCCTGAGCAGTTGTCGAAAGGCCTGAGACATTCCACGATCCCCTGAAATGGTCCAAGCCACTAGTTGGAGATGGTCTTGGATCGCCAATGGGTGAAAGTTGCCTATCGAGTCTCTGAGGAGGTCGTGGGTGCAGGGTAGCAGCAGGGGAAAGTCCACTGACATTTCCAGTAGGTAAGGGTACCATGGTTGGGCCCGCCATAGCGGGGTCACTAGAGTTATCTTGACACCCTGAGTTCTGAGAAGTTGTAGCGTGCGTGGAATCATGGAGAATGGAGGGAACGCATATGCCCCTGACATCGGCCACTTCTGTAGGAAGGCATCGACTGCAAGGCACGCTGGGTCCGGTAACCAGCTGTAAAAAGCGTCCGTCTGCCTGTTGAGGCGAGATGCAAAGAGGTCCAGGTTGAATGGTCCCCGGCAAATCTGGAGATGTTGAAATATTTGTGGATTCAGTTGCCAATCGCTGGAGTCCCTCCAGTGGCGGGAGAACCAGTCTGCGACGAGGTTGTCTGATCCCGGCAGATATTCCGCTCGCAGGGAGATATTCCTGTCTAGGCAGAACTGATATAATTCCTTGGTCAGATCTGAGAGCATCTTTGATTTGGAACCTCCTAGATGATTCACGTAGCGGACTGCGGACACGTTGTCCATCTTCAGCACAACTGAACAGTTGTAGACATCTTTGGCGAAGCTGCGGATTGCAAATGAGCCTGCAATCAGTTCGAGGCAGTTGATGTGAAGTGCGTGTTCTGAGTGGGACCAGAGTCCTCCTGTAGAGGATTCCGAGCAGGTTGCGCCCCATCCGAGCAAACTTGCATCTGATTCCAGGATGAAGTCTGGTTGGGATCCGAAAATGGCTCTTCCATTCCAGGCATCCATATGTTGTAGCCACCAATGGAGTTCGAGCCGGACCTCGTCTGTGAGTGTGATCTGTTGGTCGTAGGACGTCGACTGGTGTAAGTATTGGGTCTTTAATCGTTGCAGTGCCCGGTAGTGCAGTGGGGCAGGGAATATAGCCTGTATTGAGGCGGAGAGCAAGCCGATGGTGCGGGCTAGATCCCGTAGGCGAAGGTGTGGTGATATCAGTAACTTCCGAATGTCTCTTTTTATGGATTTTATTCTGGGTGCCTGAAGTTAAAGGACTGCTTGAACGGAGTCTATCTGGAATCCCAGGAATTGTATCGTCTGGGACGGTGTTAGAGATGATTTCTGGTGATTGATCACGAAGCCAAGATTCTGCAATAGGGCGGAGGTCATGTTTGTATGATGGAGGAGGGTTTCCTGGTCCTGTGCCATGAGAAGGATATCGTCCAGATAGATTATGGAGCGGATTCCTTGGGACCGCAGTAAGGCCATCACTGGTTTCATTAGTTTGGTAAAGCACCAGGGTGCGGAAGATAGGCCGAAGGGGAGGCAGGTGAACTGCCATAGTGCCTGTTCCCAACGAAACTGAAGAAGGCAGCGGTGTGCTGGTGTTACCGGCACCGTGAGGTATGCATCCTTTAGGTCGAAGCGAGAGAACCAATCTCCCTCGGAGAGTAGGTCTCTCAATAAATGGATCCCTTCCATTTTGAAGTGACGGTATACGATGAAATTGTTCAGATCTTTCAGGTTGATGACTGGTCGTAGACCCCCTGATTTTTTCTTTACCAGAAACATGTTGCTTACGAAGACCTGTGGGCCCACAACTCGTTCGATCGCACCTTTGGTGCATAGATCGTTGAGTTCGCTCCGTAGAGTCGACTCGTCTAGCAAAGACATTTTTATTCGGGTAGGAAGGGAATTTTGAATTGGTTCGACTGAAAAATCCAGGTGGAACCCGGACACCGTTTGAAGGATCCAAGGATCCTGAGTTAGTTGAGACCACTGTTGGGAAAAAAGGGTTAACCGGCCTGCAATAGGAATAAGAGAATAAGGAAGGTCCATTACCTGTAGCAGAGCGACCGCGTAGGGAAGCGGATCCACGTCCACGGATTGCTCCGCGAGAGGGAAAAAATTGTCTGTGTTGGAATCGGGTATTGCCCGAGTTCCAGGTGTCTGAAGGTCGAGGCCTGTAGCCTGTGAAGGCGGCTCTGCCAGTCGCTCGGCCTCTATAGCGACCAGCTCTTCCGGAAAAACGCTGAGAGCGAAATACCTTGCGAATAGAGGATTGTGCCTTTGTTAGTGTTGTAAAAACAGAGACGTGTTTACTTAGTTCTTTTATGAACTTGTCTCCAAATAACATGCCTTGAGCCTCTGGACCAAGTTCTTTAGTGCCTAGTTCGGCAAGTTTAGCATCAATTTTATAAAGGACGGCTTTCCGCCGCTCTGTTGATATTGCCACATTGGCATTGCCTAAAAGGCATAAGGCCCTTTGTGCCCACTCTCGCACCATATGTGCGTCAAATGTGCCACCTGATAAAGCCTCGTCTGCAATAATGAAGATTTGTATGAGCGGGCCCGCTACATCCATCAACTTGTCTTGAGCAGTTTTAAGACCCTGTTCTAGACCCTTACGGGGGTCTTTCCCTGATTTGGTTAGAAAGGTCACAAGGAAGGGGTCGAATTCTGGTGTATTGGCCACCTTGTCTGGGATAGTGGGGCGTGGGCATTCAGCCCTTAATTTGGCTCTCACTTCTTTTTCTAAAGGCCGACGGAGCCACATTCTACAATATTTGGCAATGTGGTCTGGGGGTGTCAATTCGGCCGATCTAGGGTGCCTAATGCACCTGGGGTCAAATATAGGGCGTCCAGAGGTGTCAAATAAGGTATCCATGGGGTCAGACTCCGATTGGAGTTCCTCTAGAGGTATGAGGGGTTCATTAGTTGTAGAATCGGATGGATAAAGGTCTCGGAATGTCTTATGAGGCGGAGCCTCAGTATCAGAGTGTTCTGCGTAGTATTCGTCTAATACTTGGAGGTTAAAGTTAGAGGTAGAACCCTCAAATGCGTCACAATCATGTTTGGGTTTTGAATAGGGCACTTTAGGGTGTTTAGCAGGGGCTTTGCCTTTACCGGCGGTGGCGCTATCGCCCTTCCAAGGGCGTTTGCGAGGGGCTCCTTTTTGCTCTGAAGTGTGAGAATCTTCGGAGTCTGAGAGTTGGGTAATGGTCGCCGTAGGGGCTGGTATTGTCTGCTCGCTGAAAGCCGCTAAAGCTTTAGGAATAGATTCAGTGATGGCATTGAATAGTCAAGCCTTAAGTTCGGCAGAAACTGCTGGTTCTTGCACATCAGACATAATGTCAATAACAGTGGGGTCACCACAAAAGAAAATAATATTATATACAATATATATATAGTTTAATTTTTTTTTTTTTTTTTCATTTTTTTTTATTATTTTTATTATTTTTAATTTTGGTATGCAGACAAACTAATTACAATGAGGCGGTGGACTTATACAGAAAGTAATTTTGTAACAGTGGGGTTCATCCACAATATATCAATGGGGTTCACCCAGAGAGAGAAGGACAATAAAATGTCCAAAATCAAATAACAGGTATGTGCCTGTGTTATCAAATAGGGATTACCCTGTATAGAGGCAGAAAAAAGGGGGGTCACCCTTGAAGGAAGGCTAGAGGGGGTCACCCTCTGAATAAAGGCTTGAGGGGGTCACCCTCAGTATCAAGCAAGGATTTTTTAAGTTGAAAAAACCTGTCAAGAAAAAAGGGAAATTTTGAGTATGTATCTTCAATGATTTAAAATAAAAAGGTCTGGGGCTTTAACCCCTTAATGACCAAGCTTCTGGAATAAAAGGGAATCATGACATGTCACACATGTCATGTGTCCTTAAGGGGTTAAGGGATAAAAGTACTTACCGAACAGCTGGGTCGCGTTCTGCAGTGGGAGCCGAAATGCGAGTGAACCGCCGCGCATAAAATTTCCGCAAGATGGCGCTGAGAGGAAGCCCGGGAAAAAGTTAATAGAAATGGCCGCGGCAAGAAAAGGGCGGGAAGCATCTCTATGGAAACGCAATGCAACACACGAAGTGTGTGAGGGGAAAAACAGAGCGGAGCGGACCGGCAAAATGCCGGGCGCTGCGGGGAAAAGTGTGTCAGTTAAACAGACAGTAAAAGAATTATAAGTATGGTAGAAAAAATAAGAGAGGCAATTGTGTTTATAGGTTGACTGGGGAGTCAGCCCATGTCACCTAAGCAGAGTGTAAAAGCACAGAAAAGGCTGAGAAAAAATACTAGAATGAGTAAATGAATAAATATATATAATATTAAAGCAATATACTCATATATATATATATATATGGCTAAAATAGAGCATAAATAGGAGTATAATTAGAATAGACTCACCTGGGAGGCTAAGCAGCAAAGAAAGAGGAATTGGGAGGAGCCTGATGACAGTTTATATTGCTGTGATGCACTCTGATTGGTTAAACTTTTTTTACACTGCTGTTAACTGTTTCTTTGCTGCTGGGAGTTTCAGTAAAGAAAGATAAGCAAATATGAAGCCTCCTGTCTTGCCATAAAATTTGTGGACACTGTATGGCTAGCAACCCTTTTAGAATTTTGGTTTTAAGTTTTCTGGTTGTCATGCCTACGTATTGGAGACCACAAGGGCACTCCAATACGTGAATTAAATTTTTAGTATTACAAGTGATGACATTATTTATTTTGTATTCTTCGTTAGTGATATTTGATTTAAATTTAGTAGCACTATTACAGGAATTATCTGTGTATTTGCATACCGAACACATTTTACATTTGCAGAAACCTTGATTTCTTGGCAGGTGAGTGGGGCGGGCAGGCAGATATATGGTGTAAGTAGATATATAGATATATATTAGGGTTAGATAGGTAGATAGAGATATGGATATATAGTAGATAGATCTGCGAGTGTGTACCTATAATAGTCCAAATGTATGCTAGTAGCACTCATGGTCAAAAAAATTTCATTTTCTATATTAATACATAAATCCAAAAACAATGGTAGACATTTCACTTCATCTATGTGGAATTTCATCAGGACATATAAATCCAAAAAACAATGGTCATTGTTCAAGTTCATCTATGTAGAATTTCACCAGGACCTGATATCCTTCCTTCCATCTGGATGCTGGATGTCAGTTGGAATCATTCATTCATAGTCATAAGTTTATGGGTTTTGATATCCACGGTCACCAGTTCTTGTTTTGGACAGGTTATTATTCCTCTGGGTATCTGATAACTGGAAGGGCATATGTGTTGATGTCTTGGATCTTGTTCCTGCCATTGAGCTAGGACTTCAGGACCTGCCTGACTCCCTAGAGATACTTGGATCTTATTTGCCTCTCCCTCATGGTTGCCATGTGTTTGTGGTACCCCCAGGTACTTGTAGCTGTTTGCTACAGTAAAGAACAGTAGATGTTTTTGTGTTTATATACTAATAACCCTTCTCAGTAAGGTTTTGTCTGATAACATGATAAAGACTATGAATAGAAAACTGACAGGGAAAAGATGAAGACACAGAGCTCCAGCATTATTAGTTTGTACTTTTAGAAAGCAGACTTGCAAGCAAATGTGAGTGGCTAGGCACAAACATGGACAAACAGTGAGAGATTGAGGGACATTGAGTAACTTGACTGTGGGAGAGAAAATGTAACAAGGTGGTGGTTAATGGCATACAGGAGGAGAGAGGGATGAAGACTGAACAAAAAGGTAGATTAATGAAGGAAGTGACTATTAGTCTTACTCACTGGCGAATGAAAAATTGAACTTACATTAACCCCTTAAGGACGAGTGACTGACGAGGTCCGTCACTCAGGGTAAACCCTTAATGACGAGTGACGGACCTCGTCCGTCACGCGGTAAAGTTAACCCTAGATCGCCGCAATTGCGGCGATCGCGGGGTTAATGGTGCTCCGGTCTGCCTCTGTATTAGAGGCAGACCGGGAGCACTGCATCGGGCTGTCCCAGTACATGTGCCCGCTCTGACAGCATGTCAGAGCGAGCACATGTGCTGTGTATACTCACCTCCACCTCCCTGCACTTCTGGGTTCAGTGTGAAGTGCAGGGAGACGGATCTTCAGTGATCCTGCCCCCTGGTGGAAAAAAAAACATAGTAAAATTAAAATCCCACCCCCCTTTACCCATTTTAATAAAAAAATAACCCCTTCCCTGCCAATTGATCACTGATCAATTGGCAGGGATTACATTTTACTATGATCTGATTTTTTTTTTTAACCCCTGAGGGTTAATTCTTTTTTTTATCCCTCAGGGGTTAAATGTATTTTATTAATTAATTTAAATATTTTAAAATGATAAATTTAGCTAGCTGGGGAGGGTGGAAGTTAGTGGGGGATTGGGGGATTTAGTGTTAGGCTAACTAGGGGTTAACATTAAAAAAAGTTTTAAAATAAGCTTTAAAAAGTTAAAAAATTAAGTTAAAAAAAGTTTTAATAACGTTTAAGTAAAAAATAAAAAAAATAAACCCTTTACCCAGTCCAAATAAAATTAACCCCTTCCCTGCCAGTCGATCACTGCCTACAATGATTAAAATACAGATCACAGTATTATACTGTGATCTAATTTTTTTTAACCCATGACGATTAACTTTTATTTATTTTTTAACCCTCAGGGGTTACATTTATTTAATTAACTAATTTAAATATTGTATAATTAAATATTTTGCTAGCTGGGGTGGGTGGGAGTTATGGGAAAATGGGGAATTTACTGTTAGTGCTGCTTACTGCTAGTTAGGGGTTAACGGTAAAAAAAAAAAAAGCTTAGAAAAATGTTAAATCTGTAAAAAAAAGTTTTACGAAAGTTTAGGAAACTTTAAAAAAATTAATAAGCAAAACAAAAGTTTAAAAAGTAGTTTTAAAAAGTTAAAACAGTTTTACAAAGTTAAAAAATACATTTAACCCCTTAAGGACACATGACATGTGTGACATGTCATGATTCCCTTTTATTCCAGAAGTTTGGTCCTTAAGGGGTTAATAACGCTCATTACCACGACACCTGGTACAAGCTAGCGGAAAAATGATCCCACGCTAAGGTTCAAAATATGCCTTTTGAAATACCCTGGGATGTCTTATTTAAGAAATGGTATGGCTTTATGGGGTATTTGGATTATATAGCCTGGTAAAATACTCTAAAATTCGACATGGGCACAGCGTAAAAATTAAAAGTTTGAAAAAATATGGAATGGCTGTGTCCCAAATGTGCCCCTCCGATGTCCACATTTACCTGGCAAAGGTACATACGGGGGTATTTTTGTACTCAGCAGACATAGCTGAGCAACATATGAAGTATTATGCAGTGGTAGTACACATAAGGTTTGCAAAATATACTGTGCAAACTCACTTTGTGTGCCAAAAAGGCAGAAAAACGCTTATTACCACTACACCTGGTACAAGCTAGCGGAAAAATGATCCCACGCTAAGGTTCAAAATATGCCTTTTGAAATACCCTGGGATGTCCTATTTAAGAAATGGTATGGCTTTATGGGGTATTTGGATTATATAGCCTGGTAAAATACTCTAAAATGGGACATGGGCACAGCGTAAAAATGTAAAGTTTGAAAAACAATGGAATGGCTGTGTCCCAAATGTGCCCCTCCGATGTCCACATATACCTGGCAAAGGTACATATGGGGGTATTTTTGTACTCAGCAGACATAGCTGAGCAACATATGAAGTATTATACAGTGGTAGTACACATATGGTTTGCAAAATATACTGTGCAAACTCACTTTGTGTGTCAAAAAGGCAGGAAAAAACGCTTATTACCACTACACTTGGTACACGCTAGCGGAAAAATGATCCCACGCTAAGGTTCAAAATATGCCTTTTGAAATACCCTGGGGTGTCTACTTTAAGAAATGGTAGGCCTTTGTGGGGTAGTTTGAATTTAAAACCTGCAAAGATACTTGGAAATTGCACATAGGCCCAGCGTCAAAATTCAAAGTTCGGTAAAAACTGATATGGCTTGGTCTCCTATATGGCACTGTAGCTTCACAAAATAGTGCCAAAGACATTCATTGGGGGTGTCTTTTTACTCAGAAGACTTAGCTGAGCATAATTTGGGGGTTTTGAACTTAGTGGCACATATGAAATATACAAAATGCCCAGCAAAAATGCAATCCGTATGTAAAAAAATGCCCCAAATATTTTTTTACCACATACTTTGGCATATATTGGCGGAAAAATGGGGGCATGCTAAGGCACAATATGCACCTTATGAGATACCCTGGAGTGTCTACCTTTACAAATGGTAGGCCTTTGTGGGGGTTTTATGAACAGTCAAACTACTATAATACCCCAAATGGAAGCATAGGCTCATTAAATCCATCTCTCAAAACTCTACTGTGAATACTGAAAAGGGCAGGTCTCCTGTATGGCACTGTAGCTTCACGAAATAGTGCCAAAGACATACAATGGGGGTGTCCTTTTACTCAGAAGACTTAGCTGAGCATAATTTGGGGGGTTTGAACTTAGTGGCACATATGAAATATACAAAATGCCCAGCAAAAATGCAATCCGTATGTAAAAAATGCACAAAATTATTTTTTACCACATTCTTTGTCATATATTGGTGAAATAATGGGGGCATGTTAAGGCACAATATGCACCTTATGAGATACCTTGGAGTGTCTACTTTTACAAATGGTAGGCCTTTGTGGTTTTTTTTTGAACAGTCAAACTACTATAATACCCCAAATGGAAGCATAGGCTCATTAAATCCGTCTCTCAAAATTCGACTGTGAATACTGAAAAGGACATGTCTCCTATATGGCACTGTAGCTTCACAAAATAGTGCCAAAGACATACAATGGGGGTGTCATTTTACTCAGCAGATGTAACTGAATACAAAATAAAACTTTGTACAGGAATAGCACACACCAACTTTACAAAATACACATGAGAAGTTCTTTGTTATAAGTTTGTGTGCCAAAACCCCCCAAAAATACAATTTTACTCCAATATTTAGCAGAGGTTGGCGGTGAAATGGCTACGTAGAAAGTGTCAAAACAACCTTAGGTAAATAGCCTGTGGTGTCTACTTTATTTAAATATATACTTTTGTGTGGCAATTTTGTTTTCTTTTATGGCTATTAAGCTTACAAGACAAACATACCAAATTCTAAAATCGCTCCACATTAAAAGTTTATTTTACTCCTTGTGCTTTGTGACCTGTAACTACCAAAAAAAACTGAAAATCCCAGACACATTATATATTCTGTAAATCAGAACAACTAAATTAATTTATTTTTAATTACTTTCCCTAACCTGCACTAATTGTGCACACATTATTATTGCAAAAACTGTAAAAAAAAATCTATTTTTTTCTTTTTTTTTGCATTTTTCTGTATTTTTTAATAATAAATAAGCATTTATATATATATATGTTACATCAAATTAAAGCCCTTTCTGTCCTTTAAAAAACGTTATATAATATGCGTCGGTGCAATAAATAAGTAAAATGCAAATTGCAGTTGAACGCAAACAGCAAAAAATGCAAAAAATGCCGTTGTCATTAAGTGAAAGACAAGCTTCTGAAGCCCTGTCATTAAGGGGTTAAATCAATTTATGGCACATAATTCCTGTGAGATTAGTTCATAATTATAAAATTGTGAGGAGGTCTTTGTAATACATTTAGTGTACAAGTAAGATAAATTGGCGCAAAAACTTAACAAATAGACAATAAATAAAAGCAGCAGCACCAGCAATATACCCTGGTAAAATGGTACTAAGTAATACTGAAAAAAGAGAAAAGTGCTAGTGCGCATAGAACATATAGAGACACCTCCAGAATATTCAAGTGACTCTCCAAATGCAAATAGTGGTAATGACAGAAACCCAAAAACAAGTGTGTGCACCCAAAACACTGACACATATATACTTATAGCCTGTCAGTGATGGCAGCTGGGTTCTGTAATCAGGGAGACAAAAAAGCAGGGAGGGGGGACAATAGGAGGCACTCCTAGTGCAATAAAGTTAAAAATATAAACATATAGACACATATAAAAATCCCTGTAGGTAAAAAACTCACAAGTATAGAGTGGTATAAGCCCCACTCACGGCTATCTTGCCCAGGGAGGATCAGCCCCTTGGGTACGTGGGATCCACAGAAAAGCTCTTAGTGACCACTGTGTCAGACGCAAAAATTTATTGATATAAAACAAGCTCCAAGCAGTAAACCATAAAAAACGGATAAGTCCACCGCAAGCTCACCACACCATATGGAGATCTGTAGCAGTGACAGAAGATAAAACGAAAGTCTTTCTCCTGTTCAGAAGTGCCTCTCGCCGGTGGATGTTTCCTAATCACTTCCGTATGCGTCGATCCCGTGGTCACGTGACGCGTTTCGCCCCGCCTCTCGGGGCTTTCTCAAACGAGCATATTCTCCTCCCACAAAAGTACGTATTTTATATCGGATGTCCTCAGGCCGTGATCCAATCTTCCTTTTAGTCTTTCAATGTTCAAATTAGAGTCCAATATCCCTCCATTATGAAACATCCGATATAATCCTAAAATTCTAAAAAATTATTCTATAACACATATTTAAACACATACTATAAGCCAATCTAAGGCATAATCATACACCAAATGAATACAGTCCTATGTAAATAAAAACTTCTCTAACATTTAGAAAAAAAATTCCAACAACAGTTCCACATTTGAAACAAAGGGGATGATCTCCTAAATGAGAGTATAAATCTGCACATCCTATGGAGATATGTGAAGAGGGATATCCCAAGGAATTAACCCCCACAATAACTTTATCTATATTATATAATAAAAACCACATAATAAAACATACAGTAATATAATAGAAAAATATATATGAATATCAATATGAATATAAATATATCTTCCTCTCTAGGGTATAAAATTCTATATAAAAAAAAAAAAAAAAAAAAAAGGGCCTCTACAAAAAATTACATAACTCAAAATCCTTATTAAGACCGGACGGGGATAAAGTATCAAGTAAAAAAATCCAGCGCATCTCCTCCTGTCCGATCTTACAAATAAAATCTCCTCCCCTCCAATCCCTGAACACCCGTTTGATCCCTACGAATTCCAGTCCACTGGGATCCTGATTATGCATATTTTTAAAATGTTCAGAGACACTGTGGCACTCCAGCCCTCTTTTGATGTTATATATGTGTTCCCTTATACGAACATGGAGAGGACGTGTAGTCCTCCCCACATACTGTAAGTGACACGGGCATTGGAGGAGATATATCACGTTATTTGAGTGACAGCTAATATGTTCTCTAATGCTAAATTCTTTATTATTCCTTCCTGATTTAAACATGTGACCTGTGATGTTACCTCCCTATACACATGCACACCCCATGATAGGGGTTGTGCTGCTGCTAAATACTTTCTGGAGTTGGACCAGACATTGGGGCAACAACAGATTGATTTTCTTATTGATTGCATCAGATGGATGCTAAATTCTTTATTATTCCTTCCTGATTTAAACATTAACTCCGTCTTGACATCTCCCTTATTAACAGTCCTGCATGCATAGCACATCTTGCACTTATAAAAACCTTTTGATTCCCCTAAAAACATACCAGGTGGTCTCTTTGTTTTTTCCTTATGAAAACTATGTACTAAAGCGCTTCTTAGACTAGGCGCCCCTCGAAAGGTGACTTTAGGTTCAGGTGGTAACAGGTCTCCCAACTCTTTATCCGTTCTCAATATTGGCCAATATTTCTTTATTATGTGTTTGACCGATCTATGCTGGTCATTAAAATCAAACACTAAAACATCTTTAAAACCATCTGTATCTTTATTCTGTTCCTGTACTTGATCTATAAGTTCCCGCTGTGTTCTCCCTTTCACCTCGTTGAGAGCTTTTTCTAAAATTTCTTCTGGATATTGTTTCTCTTTAAATTTTTTCAGAAGATCCTGCGCTTGCTCCTGATATCTAGTTTCTTCCGTACAGTTTCGCTTCAATCTTAGGAGTTGGCCCTTAGGTATATTATTTAACCATGGGGAATAATGCCCACTGCTATAGGTAACATATCCATTGACATCTACCTTCTTAAAAAAGGTTTCTGTCTTGAGGACTCCTCCATCAACAAAAATTTTTAGATCTAAAAAATCAATGGACTTGTAGCTAAAAAGACTTGTGAGGTGAATACCCCACATATTATTATTCATAAAACGTAAAAAATCGTTAAAATCCTTTTCTGGTCCATCCCAAATAAAAATCATATCATCGATGTACCTGCGATAGGCTCGTACCCGTGCGCTCCAGTCATGCTGCCCATAGATATAACTCTGTTCCCAGTGGGCCATAAATAAATTGGCATAACTGGGCGCATAGGTACTGCCCATCGCGGTCCCCCTAAGCTGTAAAAAAAATTGGGAATTGAACCAGGAATAGTTATTCTCTAGAGTCCATCTGATGCAATCAATAAGAAAATCAATCTGTTGTTGCCCCAATGTCTGGTCCAACTCCAGAAAGTATTTAGCAGCAGCACAACCCCTATCATGGGGTGTGCATGTGTATAGGGAGGTAACATCACAGGTCACATGTTTAAATCAGGAAGGAATAATAAAGAATTTAGCATTAGAGAACATATTAGCTGTCACTCAAATAACGTGATATATCTCCTCCAATGCCCGTGTCACTTACAGTATGTGGGGAGGACTACACGTCCTCTCCATGTTCGTATAAGGGAACACATATATAACATCAAAAGAGGGCTGGAGTGCCACAGTGTCTCTGAACATTTTAAAAATATGCATAATCAGGATCCCAGTGGACTGGAATTCGTAGGGATCAAACGGGTGTTCAGGGATTGGAGGGGAGGAGATTTTATTCGTAAGATCGGACAGGAGGAGATGCGCTGGATTTTTTTACTTGATACTTTATCCCCGTCCGGTCTTAATAAGGATTTTGAGTTATGTAATTTTTTGTAGAGGTCCCTTTTTTTTTTGTTTTTTTGTTTTTTTTTTATATAGAATTTTATACCCTAGAGAGGAAGATATATTTATATTCATATTGATATTCATATATATTTTTCTATTATATTACTGTATGTTTTATTATGTGGTTTTTATTATATAATATAGATAAAGTTATTGTGGGGGTTAATTCCTTGGGATATCCCTCTTCACATATCTCCATAGGATGTGCAGATTTATACTCTCATTTAGGAGATCATCCCCTTTGTTTCAAATGTGGAACTGTTGTTGGAATTTTTTATCTAAATGTTAGAGAAGTTTTTATTTACATAGGACTGTATTCATTTGGTGTATGATTATGCCTTAGATTGGCTTATAGTATGTGTTTAAATATGTGTTCTAGAATAATTTTTTAGAATTTTAGGATTATATCGGATGTTTCATAATGGAGGGATATTGGACTCTAATTTGAACATTGAAAGACTGAAAGGCCGATTGGATCACGGCCTGAGGACATCCGATATAAAATACGTACTTTTGTGGGAGGAGAATATGCTCGTTTGAGAAAGCCCCGAGAGGCGGGGCGAAACGCGTCACGTGACCACGGGATCGACGCATACGGAAGTGATTAGGAAACATCCACCGGCGAGAGGCACTTCTGAACAGGAGAAAGACTTTCGTTTTATCTTCTGTCACTGCTACAGATCTCCATATGGTGTGGTGAGCTTGCGGTGGACTTATCCGTTTTTTATGGTTTACTGCTTGGAGCTTGTTTTATATCAATAAATTTTTGCGTCTGACACAGTGGTCACTAAGAGCTTTTCTGTGGATCCCACGTACCCAAGGGGCTGATCCTCCCTGGGCAAGATAGCCGTGAGTGGGGCTTATACCACTCTATACTTGTGAGTTTTTTACCTACAGGGATTTTTATATGTGTCTATATGTTTATATTTTTAACTTTATTGCACTAGGAGTGCCTCCTATTGTCCCCCCTCCCTGCTTTTTTGTCTCCCTGATTACAGAACCCAGCTGCCATCACTGACAGGCTATAAGTATATATGTGTCAGTGTTTTGGGTGCACACACTTGTTTTTGGGTTTCTGTCATTACCACTATTTGCATTTGGAGAGTCACTTGAATATTCTGGAGGTGTCTCTATATGTTCTATGCGCACTAGCACTTTTCTCTTTTTTTGTAATACATTTGTTCAGTACGATGGCCAAACCACGTCATTTGTGAGTTTTATTGTTAAATGTATTTGTGATATGTTTGATGTCCATTATTCCTTTTTATATTCCCTATGTTTTCACCTCTTTAATTATTAATAAAGATTTATCTTTGACATACCAGTTATGCTTCATGGACCAATTCTCTATTCACTTTTCATGACGTTTAGTTTTGTCTTATCTGTATTTTTCATTATGTAGGCAGTGGTTTAACTTGTTACTAAACTTTCTGAAACAAATGTCCAAACTTCATCTACTTAATATTCAATTAAGTTAGTTTCAATTTTTTGAGAACTTGCCATAGTAAAGAAGTTCAATAATTCTCTTTTTCATAAATGTTCTAACGTCTAGTTCTTGACAGTGTAATACGTTTATTTATAA
Source organism: Pelobates fuscus (assembly GCF_036172605.1). Classification (NCBI taxonomy): domain Eukaryota; kingdom Metazoa; phylum Chordata; class Amphibia; order Anura; family Pelobatidae; genus Pelobates; species Pelobates fuscus. The sequence continues at coordinate 245,417,239 of NC_086319.1, read as the reverse complement.
TGCCCTATGACTATTTAAATGCAGATTGAAAGTTATTTGGTAGCAGTCATTTCCATTAAAAATAGTTCTATACTGCAGTATGATTCTTAGTTGTTGAAATTACTCATGCAGTTTTTTGCTCGTCTCTGTTTAAAACAACATGACATTTTAGTTCTCAATGTGTGTACTTTTATGGAGTGCAACCTTTACATTTATAATGTTTTAAACTTGAACAAATTTAAATGTAGTCCAATGCATTGCCAGCCAAATATTTTGTAACTTTACTATTACGTGACTAATGCTGTCTAAACTTGGTAATCCAGATACTTGCATACTATAAGGCCCGAGGCACTCAGTCAACATTATACTGGCTCAGCAAAGATAATTGACAAACTTTGGTGATACAAAGGTTTGCCATCTGAACTCAAATATGCATTTAACACCAAATGGAGCATTATCCTACTGTATTAGATACATTTTATTGTTGTTCAGTGAAATGTAAAATTATATTAATATTGTTGTACACACTTTGGCTTAATATGTTGCTATTTTGTCATAAATGTTGCAACTTGCTTTGTAGTAAATTACGCCCCCTAGCATCACTATAGACAAAACAAGAGTGATTCTTTGTGTCTGGATTTCTTTTCTGTTTGTTACATTCCTTAATATTTTAAGATAATAATATGATAAAATACATAGTTAAAAATACACTATAAGCAATGATACAATGTTAGCTTAGTTAAGTGGTTTTGGTGAAAAGATCATGTCCATGCAATCTTACTTTAATTTTCTGTCATTTGGGAGTTAAATGACTTTGCTTATGAAGCAATTGCCACACCTTCCCTGCATGTGATCTTCACAGTCTCCCTACACATTTCCTGTAAGGATAGATCTAATGTGTAAATGTTCTTTATTACACAGTCTGTTTTAATTTGGAATTTCTTATCTTCTGCTCTGTTAATAACCTGCAGCATGTTAATGTTTAATGTTAATGTTTAATTAACAGAACAGGAAGTCAAAACGTCTAAAGTAAACACACGGTGCTGTAAAAGGTGATTGAAAACTAAACCATTTTTTCATGTTGCTGTGTGAGTCATAGCCAAGGGAGGTGTGACTAGGGCAACAAACAGAAACAAAAGTGATTTAACTACTAAATGCCAGATAACTGAGCAGTCAGACTGCAAGGGCATGATATATGCACTAACATCACTTCATTAAGCTAAATTTGTTTTGGTATTTTGAATATTCCTTTTGAGATAGACAAAATAATCTATATATATTAAATAGATTGACCTAATAAGATAAATATGATATAGATAGGATAGATAAAGTAGACAGAGTTAATCTTGTATACAAAAACAATCATGGAAGGTTTTCTGTGATATATAAACCTGAGAGCAACTATAAATTAAACATTTAGTTATGTACTAAAGTGAGAATTCAAAGCAAATTAAAAGTGAATTTTAAATTCAAAGTAAAGATACCCAAATGCAAACATTATCTAAGTCAGTTATGCTTCCAGTTTGGCTACTGTGGCCTTAAAATTTAAAAACTCTCTGAATTCCCCATTGAATTCTCACTGTCGTGTATAACCCTGAGAGAGTCCAATTATCATAAATGCAATTATGAGTGAATACTAAAAACAATATACTGCAGAACAAATATGGAAAATAATTACTAGTTAAATCAACCCAAACTTGACTAAATCTTAAACTTATTTAACGCTAAACAAAAATGTGTAAATATTATTTGTGAGAATATGTATTTTAATGAACATGTTATATCTAATAGTGTACTAGCACTCAGTCAATAACATATACTACAACTGTTCTACTGAAATTCTGAAAAAATATAGCTCTTTCCCCCCTTAAAAAATAATCTTAGATGAACATTCATGGAAGAGAAATTATTAACAAGAACAGCTCTTATTAAAACAATTGAGCAAAACAAGCAATCCGGGGCAAAATAAAATGGCAGCATAAGCAATGTGCTCTGTGTCGGAGACTCAGTAAGAAAACAAACAATCATCTTATATAACCCAGCCACCCTGCCCTCGATCTACCCAGATTAGAGTTAAAGCTCACTGAGTATACTGGAAATGATGTCATCTCACAAGGCGAACAAGGAGTCCCATGCTGGCAGTTGAGATTTGCATGGGAATTCCCCTTCAAGATTTTGGTCTTCAAAGTATCATGATATTCAATGCTCAAGCCACATGCTGACCTAAAGTTGTTCCTTCAGGGCCTTGGAGTAGATATCATAGTTACATAGCTGAAAAGAGACTTGCGTCCATCAAGTTAAGCCTTCCTCACATTTGTTGATCCCCAAAAAAGATGTGAGGAAGGTTGAACTTGATGGACGCAAGTCTCTTTTCAGCAATGTAACTATGTAACAGGTCGATCGTGGGGTGAGGAAAACCTCTTGAAGGTAGGATGGCCAGCTACCGAGCAACCTGCCAGAGCCCCTTATTACCCTCTCATCACTCCAACCAACCCCCTTCCACATTAGCACTGTTGTTCGATAAGTACAGGATTATGTATCATAAAACTGTTGTGGTTATTATCAACAGATTGTGTACTTTTCTTTCTATCTTCTGTCTTTTCTTCCCTTCCCTACTTAGTAATTTGGATTCTGGTCCATCTTTGTTTCACCTATTACAACTACTTATACTTTTAGCTACATTTCAGGATACAGAATCCACAGCTATGCCACATCATTGTAGTCCATTATAAAGTGCTCTGAATTGCCCAAATCTGGATTCTGATGCAAACATGGCTGGAAACAAAAGGTGCCCAAAGGAGATACAATAATAATAAAAATTAAAGAGATTTATTTAATTAATAATCTCACAGCCCATGTGAGAAATACAATGAAAACTTTTAAGATAAGAGTATGATGAGTTAGGCAAGAATGATGTGGAAGAAGCTGCAGGAGTGTGGCTGTAGAGCTCGGAAGGGAGACTCCCCCCCCCCCCCCCCCGCCCCCTTTGTTTTTCGCTCCTTCATTTTTCTTCCTTCTCACTATGGGTGGGAATTTCTATTACGTTCAAAATTTAGAGACACTTAAATGCTTTTGACTCGCAACACTTCTATCATGTAGAAATGTAAATCTGATATTGTAAAAGACATGTAAAACAATGAGTTCTGTATCAGATGTTGAACTATGCTGCATTCCTATGTTTGCGTATAAAAAACAAGGTATGACTTTGTATCAAGATCTCTTAAATAAAGAACTTTTAAAAAATTACACAGATAAACATTCTCACACTTTATCTTGGTAAAAAGACAGATATGTAAAACAGTAGATAGAGGTATTAGCCAGGTTTCTCATTAGAAGGCAAGTAGACTTGTACTCTTACTGGACACACACATTTTCATACATCAATTTTAAATGGCATATCCATTAGTGATGGCTGCACAGTATCGCAGATCTGGTTCATCCTCTGCATACTTTAGCCACCATTCATTACTGTAACATGTTATCTATTTTTTTAAATGTTGTTATGGTTATGTCCAAAGTACATAATAATGTGTAACTTTCTATATGATCTACAAAGCTTGACTATTTCATATCACTGAATTACTCTCCCAAAATATTTTTAAGAATACTTCTGAGACTAATTAAGCCATTAAATGAATGATGACATTGACAGCTAGATTTTTTAAATGCTTTATTCAAACCAACATAATCACAGAGCTTGTAAGATCTACAACTGGCAAATGTTTTCATAGATGACCCAGTGGAATAATAACTAAGACTCTGGAAGCCAGATTTACATACTTCCTACTAAAATCTCACTGAAGCCTATCAACATCTTCACACTTAATCAGTCTGCTCTAATTTCTGGGTGTTACATATCTCAAAAACAATAAGTCACCTGAACAAATACTCCATCCTTAATTTCTGGGGCCTCTTTCTTCATAAACTAAGCAATGTGTTATGTAAGAATATTTAAATATAAAATAAGATATACAATATTCTGTCTTTTTGGACATCCAGGTTCCGACTACCTGATGCAAATGAAATGAGTGGCGTAAAAAATCTAATCAAGCAGTAGACTAAGCAATTTTGAGGTTAATATCTAAACTGAAAACATCATATGAAGTCATTTGGGGTAGGCCCTTTTATTAGGGATCCCATTTTTCACAATTGTTTATTTAAATTTATTTAAACTGTGCATTTTCCACAAATGGGCCAAGTTCTTAACATGCTCATTTGTTCGCAACATCTTCATCTTCTCCAGAAAGCCACAATTATTATATCTAAGTCAGTATGTAAAGTGGTGGAAGAGAGGGATAGGAAATTGAATTATATGAAAACTCAAAGTTTGTAAATTATGATTTAAAAGTAAGGTTCATTGTACAGCACTGTGGTACATATTAACTCTTTACAAAATAAAATCATATAGATAAATGGATCCCTTTTATAAAGGCTTTAAGATTTATTTTGTTACGAACTGCAGTTTGTCCAAATCTTTGATGATCATGTGATCATGCAAATTCCCAGATGTAGCGGAATCATGAATCAAAGGAATTGCACAATGGATGAGCATGTGCATTTGATTCATGATTTCGATTTTTGCCTGTGGTGACAAAATTGGATGATTGATGGGAAAAAACATGATTGATGACTAGGGGACTATAACTAAAAATAAGGATCAGTATAAAAAATAAATTAATATTTATATATCATATATTTAATAAATGCATAAATATATATATATTTTTACTACTCCTTTATTGATCACTCTTTCTCACTTGATCTGTGAATCAAATGGTGGGAAATTGGTGTATGTTGCATTATGCTGTTTGGCCCATTTTGTCACTGTTTTGTCTGATTCTTTTTCCTGAATCTTTTTTTGTTAACGAAATTCAGATGAGCTAAACAGCTATATTGCTGTAATTCTGCCGCCCCCCTCAAAAAATATTTTCAGTGTAGTGGTTCAGCTGAACCAAATGCACAAATCTACTTTAAAAAGCACAAGAATAATTGATTGCACCAGGTAGCTTGTCACAGACCCCAACAGACCACTAAGGAATAGAGAAAATAGCCAAGGGTAGGGAGGGAGAAACTAGATTGTTGAGGCCGAAACAAACACTGATTCCTTCACGCAACACAATTAGCTATCTATATACATCAGATACCACTCAGTAGTCATTTTTATGGGGTAATAAATTATTAAAAATAATATTTTATAAAAAGTATCAAAATATATAAATAATTGTACTAATATTACAAATCTATATTTTGGCACTGTAATTTGGCAATTTAGTAAGCTTAAGGACCTCCTACTATTTTTATACAAACAGCTTTCTCTTCTCTCAATGAATAGAGGAGAAAAACAAATGTGTCTTTATGTTACCAGAGAGCAATATGGCCTTAGTATTGCTTGCTAAGCTGTGATTTGTAATAACAGAGTTAGCCAATATGTCTGACAACTCACATTTACTTCACATTCTTCAGAGCTATGCACACACAACCATACACAGCTACCCACACACAGCCATACACATGACTCCTAGCTTTCCACATGTCACTCAGCTACCTAGATATCCCTCACTATCACACATTCTGCTCGGCAATATACATCACTCAGAGCTATTCACTACATCACTAATAACTACCCTCACACAGCCTAACATATCAGTCACAGGTAGTCAACACACACCTCATAGAGATTTAGTTTGTTTGATAAATAAAAATGACACTTCCCTTACAAAATATTAAAAATAACACTTGGAAAGGATTCACAGGTGCGCAATAGGGAGAATAGGAATGGAGTGACTGATGCCACTGTTCTCAGATTACAGCATGTCGGTAATGAAACTAGCATGTTGATGTCACAGAGGAGGTTCTCACTGCATGGGGAAGTGTCCCCAGCAGGGAAAATGGAGGAATGCATCTTGGAGGAGCAAAGGGGGAGATGAGGTGGGTGTTACACAATAGTAACATTAACCTTTGTGAGGACATGGCGGCACTGTATCGGAGGTATCGTGAGTGAATAGCTCTAAAATTTACATAAAATACATAATCTATCTCTGTGAGATAAGGTGTATTCAATGCATTTGAGCATGGTTTATGTTAAAGTGAACCTGTTATAAAAAGACATACTCTTCAGATTTGTATTTTTGCATATGAGCATTCTTATTTACGTTTTCTCAAAGTGTAGAATGTTAGGCAAATAAATGGTGACTTATTTATCTCACATGCTAGGAAACTGGAACAAGAATATATAATACTAATCAGACTTGCAAATATAGGCCAATTGTCCCAAAATCCATAAAGGTTTTGCAGACACAAGTCTTTAACCCCTGCAACATAGAACATTGAGTGTAAACATTTTAATTTTCATGTTTCTTGCAGTCTGAAATCTAGTCCAAAAAGCCTCACTTACCCTCATCTACACTCCAGTTATGATTAGCAGCCTGAAGAAGAACACATTTATCTGCCAGAAGCCACTGGTTACTGACAGTGGTGGAACTAATACATAGTGCAAAGTTGAATTTGTGAGAAATGTTTGTGTGTTTGAATGTAAGACAGCATTGAAAGTCATGTTTCAGTGTTTGCAGATGACACAAAACTTTGTAAAATAATACAATGTGAGCAAGATATTACTTTGCTGCAGAAGGATTTAGATAGACTGGGGGACTGGGCACTCAAATGGCAGATGAAATTTAATGTTGAAAAATGCAAAGTTATGCACTTCGGCGTAAAGAATACACAAGCAACGTATACCCTTAATGGAAGCGAATTAGGGATAACAACACACGAAAAGGACTTGGGAATTGTTATAGACAACAAACTATGCAACAATGTGCAATGTCAATCAGCAGTGGCCAAGGCCAGTAAGGTATTGTCATGCATGAAAAAGGGCATTCATTCTCGGGACGAGAATATCATTTTGCCTCTCTATAAATCACTGGTAAGACCACATATTGAATATGCTGTGCAATTTTGGGCACCTGTTCTAAAGAAGGATATCATGGCACTAGAAAAAGTGCAGAGGCGGGCTACAAAATTAATAAAAGGAATGGAACATATCAGCTATGAAGAAAGGTTAACAAATTTAAACCTATTTAGTTTAGAAAAACGTCGCCTGAGAGGGGATATGATAACATTATACAAATATATTCGGGGCCAATACAAACCATTGTGTGGAAATCTATTCACAAACCGGACTTTACATAGGACACGAGGCCATGCGTTTAGACTGGAAGAAAGAAGATTTCGTCTAAGGCAAAGGAAAGGTTTTTTTACTGTAAGAACAATCAGGATGTGGAATTCTCTGCCTGAAGAAGTGGTTTTATCAGAGTCCATACAGATGTTCAAACAGCTACTAGATGCATACTTGCAAAGACAGAATATTCAAGGATATAATCTTTCAATGTAGGGTAATAACTGCTTGATTCAAGGATAAATCTGACTGCCATTCTGGGGTCAAGAAGGAATTTTTTGTCCTAGCTTGTTGCAAAATTGTGCTTCAAACTGGGTTTTTTTCTTTTTTTTTTTTTTTTTTTTTTTTTTTTTCTTTTCTTTTGGATCAACAGCAAAAAACAGGTGTGAGGAAGGCTGAACTTGATGGACGCAAGTCTCTTTTCAGCTATCTAACTATGTAACTATGTAACTATGTAAAAGACAGAATATTCAAGGATATAATCTTTCAATGTAGGGTAATAACTGCTTGATCCAAGGATGAATCTGACTGCCATTCTGGGGTCAAGAGGGATTTTTTTGTCCAAACTTGTTGCAAAATTGTGCTTCAAACTGGGGTGTTTTTTTTTGGCCTTCTTTTGGATCAGCGGCAAAGGGCAGATGTGAGGAAGGCTGAACTTGATGGACGCAAGTCTCTTTTCAGCTATCTAACTATGTAACTATGTAACTATGTATGTTTTGTTTTTTTTTTGAGTATGCGTCTGTGAATGTGATAGTGTATTTGTATGTACTGCTGCCATTTGAACGCAGGGGTGTGTTTGTGTGTAGTATTGTCATTCAAATGCCGATGTGGATTTCTGTTTTTTTTTTTTTATATATATATATAACAGATTACAGCTAATACATCTGAGTTTAAATATTCCATCTTAAATTATTACCTTACAGTTAAGTTATTTCTTGGACTCTAATCTAAACTTTTAGTAAACAGATTCTAATAGCCATAGTTACTTATAAAACTAATTAGATGACAAAAAGAACATGAAAATAAAATAAAAGAAAGCTCATTTTGCAACACACTGCACCTCAGTTTCTTATTAAGTACCATAATAATCAGTTAGTTCCACTGGTCCTATTTAATATAGCAAAAAGAGCCTAAACATGATTCAATAAGGTTAAACTATGACCTAGCAAGTTACAGTAAGTTAAATTAAATTCATTGAATTTCAGTTACTGCATGGCGGTGGACCATCTAAATTAAAACAAAACAGCTAGATATGTTGAATGTATATCATATGACCCCATGTAATGATTTATCCATGGTTTCCATATTTTGAAATATTTTTCCTTATTATTGTTTGCTCCCCAGTGTAATTCCTCAATTACGCTAGTATCTTCTACCCACTCCATCCAATTTTCTGCTGTCGGTATTGTATTTTTTTTTTTTTAAATGGGATTAATGCATTAGCCTCGTTAATTAGAAACCACAATAATTTTTGTTGATTTAGATCAGGAAAGACATTAGGCCACCCAAGTAATATCTGTGAGGGAGATAGACCATAAGATAAAGGTAAAATTTGTTTGATTGATATAATTACTTGTTTCCAATATTGCTGAATATTTGAGCAAAACAACATATATGTTCAAGAGTGCCTTCATCTTGCCCACATCTCCCACACTTATTATTTACCTTTGGGAAATAACAATGCAGTAATACTGGCGTTCTGTACCAACCTGTTACCCATTTGTAAAAGGATTTCCTTTTACTCGGATTCATCATAACTTTTCAAAAAATATACTACCAATCACTAGCCGTTAATTGTATATGTAAGACAGCTGTTCATTTATTCTGAAAATGAACAGGTGCCTCATCTATTAACCTATTTTGAATCATAGCATATATCTTGGACAGAGAATGAGCCCCTTGTATATTAGAGATACAAAAAAGTTCAAAAGAAGAGAGCTCTCTCAGTATCCAATTAGGAAAAACTTCCTTTCGTAAGAAATTAACAAGTTGAGAGTATATTAATATATATCCAACAAAGTCAGCGATTTAGAAGGGCCCAGTAGCTCGCTAAGAGTAGGAATTATATTGCCTCATAATAATACATTCAAATTATTCCCAGATTCACCTATCAGACGGGCTAGCATTAAACCTCCTTCCCCATTTTGGAAATCAGGGTTTCCTGCCAAAGGATATAGAGGTGAAATAAATGGGGATAATTGCCACTTATTTTTATATTTCCTCCAGAGATTTAATAATAATTAATAACAAAAGATGAGATGTGGGATTAAGTCTATAAATGTAACAGCTTAGCCAAGGAAGATTGTATAAGGACACTTTTGTAAAGCTCTGCTCTATATCATGGTCGTCGCATTTCCGTATTAGTCCATTCACTCAATCTAGTCAGTAAAGCCTTAGCATAATAATGATATAGATTGGGGAGAGACAGCCCACCCTTATCTCTATGGCTCATTAAGATTTGGTAGGCCAAACTGAGGTGTTTATTACTCTAAATAAATGACACAAACATTTTCCTAAACTTTATAAATATTGACTATTGACTGCAGAGAAATAGGCAAAGTCTGGAATAGGTATCATATCTTCGGCAAAACCATCATTTTTATTATATTTATACGACTGAGTATGTGGTAAGTTCCATCTAACTAAATCACCTTTAATTTCTGTCCAAAGTGGTATATAATTAGCCTTTATAAGACAAGCAATTAAGGGTGTAAAATAGACCCTCGCATATTTAAGCCCTCCAGATGGCCAGTGGAATTTGTGTGCATCTTATACTTGACCTTAAAACTTCTGGTATATTAATTCCCAAAATCTCGCATTTAGTAGTGTTTACCTTAAAATTAGATATTGAACTAAACTTTTATATTTAAATTTTTACTTGCGTCACAGATTTTATAGGATCTGTTAACGAGAGCAGAATTTAATCCGCAAGAGCGGAGACCTTCAGTTGTCCTCATTGGAATAAATATCCTCTTATAATTTGATTCTTCCTACCAGCATTTAAAAAAGGTTCCATGGCTAAAACAAAAAGGGGGAATAGAGGGCATCCCTGTCTTGTTCCATTTCAAATAGAGAAAAAAAATTTAAAACTGTCCATTTACCTTTACACTACCAGTAGGGCCATTATAAAGAGCCTCAAACCAATGTTTAAATCTGCACCCAAACCCCTATACCGTTAATACAGTAAATAGATAGGACCAGTCCACCCTGTCAAAGGCTTTCTCTGCGTCTATGGCCAGAAGCCCTATAGATTTCTTGAAAGATTTTGCACCATGTCTGACACTTAATATTTTAGTGGTATTGTCTCGTGCTTCTCTTCCTGGCACAAAGCCTGCCTGATTAGGGTGGATCAGTCTAGGCAAAAGGGGTTTGCACCATTTTTTTCGCATAAAGTTTTAAATCCATATTTATCAGAGAAATTGGTATATAACTCCCACACAAGAGGTATTTTCCTTGTTTTGGAATAAGTGTAATCAAAGTTTGTAACATTGGTGGAGTTAATGTTATCCCAGCAGCTATTGAATTAAAGGCCTTTAAAAAATATTCTGCCAAATAAGGCTGTAACAAGTGATAATAACAAATTGTAAGACCATCTGGACCTGGACTCTTTCCTAATGAGAAGGATTTAATTGCCCTTTCAAACTCTCTACCGGTAATAGGAGCATCCAAAGATTCCAATGATTTAGACAATATTTTCTCTATTATATTTGAGCTAATATATGTGCATATAGAATCTTTAGTATATTAAAGAGAATGGTCCAAGTACAGATCCCTGAGGTACCCCACTGGTAACTAGACCTTGCTTCAAATATACTCCATTGACAACAACCCTCGGTTACCTGTCATTTAGCCACTGCCTTACCCATTCAACAATATTGGAATCCAAACTTAAAGATTGCAGTTTATTGATGAGCCTTCTATGTGAAACAGTGTCAAAAGCCTTACTGAAATCTAGGTAAGAAATGTCTACTGCACCACCCTGATCTATTATTTTAGCTACCCAATGAAACAAAAAATCAATAAGATTAGTTTGATATGATCTCCCTGAAATAAACCCATGTTGACTCTCTTCTTGAAATCCATGTGATTTTAGATGTTCAACAGTCCTATCCTTTAACATGGTTTCCACCACTTTCACCACTACTGAAGTAAGGCTTACTGGCCTATAGTTGCCCGAATCCTCCCTACTACCTTTTTCTTGTGAATGGCTACAACATTCGCTAACTTCCAATCTTCTGGGACTACTCCTGTTAACAATGATTGGTTAAATAAATCTGTAAATGTTTTTTCTGGTACACCACTAAGCTCTTGTAATAAATTTGGGTGTATCGCATTAGGCCCTATCGACTTATTTGTCTTTACTTTTGACAGTTGAAAAATAACTCTTCCTCTGTAAACTCACATGTAACAAATGACCCATTTGTCTTTTTCATAACTAAAGTCCCTCTCCTTTATTTTCATTTGAAAATACTGAACAAACATATTAATTGAAGTAGTCAGCTACACCTTTATCCTCTTCTACATACATTCCTTCTTTTGTTTTTAATCTAACTAATCCTTGTTTTACTTTCCTTTTCTCATTTATGTATCTAAAAATGTTTTATCCCCTTTTTTACTGACTCTGCTATTCTCTCTTCTGTTTGTGCTTTGGAGGCTCTTATAACTGGCTTAGCCTCTTTCTGCCTAATCTTATAGATCTGTCTGTTTTACTCACTCTGGGTTTTTTATAATTACTAAATGCTAACTTTTTGTTGTTTTACTATTTTGGCCACTTCTGCAGAGTACCACAGTGGTTTCTTAATTTTTATGTTCTTCCTGACAAGCCGAATGAAATTTTCTGTTGCTTTCAGTAGTACAACTTTTATATAATCCCATTTTTCCTGAACTCCTTTTAAACTGCTCCAGTCTGATAAGGACTCCTTTAAGCATATTCTGATTTTAGAAAAGTCTGTTTTTCTAAAATCTAAAACTTTTGTTTTTGTGTGGTGTGACTCAGTCACTTTTCTTATATTAAACCACACTGACTGGTGATCACTACATCCTAAACTTTCACCTACAGTAATATCTGATACTATATCTCCATTTGTTAACAGTAAATCTAGTATATCCTCCTTATGAGTTGGTTCCTCAACGACTTGTTTTAGAGATAATCCCAGTAGAGAGTTTAGAATATGTGTGCTCCTGGCAGAAGCAGCTGTTTTGGTTTTCCAGTTCACATCCGGAAGATTAAAGTCACCCATGATAATAACTTCGCCCTTCATTGTCATTTTAGCTATTTCCTCAACTAGTAGATAATCTAACGTGACGGAACGCCGTCACTGAGTGCCATATCCTCATGTGCCCGCTGTCTATTTCTATGGGGAGAGATATGTGATGGATGGTCTGATTTATTTGGCGCGGGCCACAAGCTTGCGGCAGCATTTTTGTGACTGTCCTACATGTGTCTGTATATGCAGCTGTGGGTCAACAAAAGGGTGGGGGGCACCAGCTCTGTAAAGTAGAGTTAAGTGAAATGTATTGCTCTGTGCCTCTCCCCATCCCTTTTGTGAATGTATTGTTTGCCTGTATCTCTCCCCCTCCCCCTCCTCCTTTTCCTGTCACAGCAGGACATGGTCACAGGGACACTGTCAGCTCAGTTTACAGGGGCTGCTTTGTCCCTCTTCAATCCCCCCATCAGCTTCTTGGGATTTAAACCCCTTGTGGATTGTGTTGGAGACCCCATGTAGGGGTCTGTGGATGTAAAACCTTGTGTGGCAAAATAAACAGAGTCAGTCAGAGTTAGACACCCAGAACTGTGTCCTCGTCCAGTTACAGGGGGGAAGAGAAGGTGAATCACTATGCCAAGTTGTTGCAGCTGGTGGAGCATGCAGCGGGCAAAGTCCTGGTAAGGACTAGAGTTGCCAGGACTTAGTGCTGTCCAGTCCCTGGGAGTAACTAGAGCTAGTTCCCCTTTCCAGCCACAGTTAGGAAGCGACCCTTGGCGGAGGTACCCAGCCGGGGCACAGGGAGCTCCGCCACAAGTGGTGGCAACAGTGGGATGGCTTCCTAGCGACTTGGGATGCCTGCATGCCTCCTGGAATTTGTGGAGATGGAGCGAGCTGGCACCTTTGCAGCGTCCCCATACAAGGAAGAGAGTGACCTGGAATGGAGGGATGTGGTCCGGAAAGAACTCTGGTATGATTCCCTGTAGGAAGCTCCATTTCAGAGGAAGGAGAGCCTTCCTGGCATAGCGCACCACTTGTGGGGAACAACCCATGACAGAGTGGGTAAGGCAACTTGAGTCCCTGGTCGAGAGGGAAGTGATCCTGGACAACTCGTACCGGGCGGTATGGTAATAGCCCAGCAAGATACTCAGTTGGCAGAGGGCGTACAGCCGGAGGGGGAGAACTACAGTGGCCCTGGCCTGTTGTGGAAGGCCTTTGAGGAGGACGTCATCTTCCACAGTCCTACAGAGTCAAGTCATGTTACAGTGCCCAGGAGCTATTCGGCTGGGACCAGACCTCACCCGACTGGTTGCCATGGAGTGGGAGTTGGAACAAACTACCTAGAACTGATAGATTCTGTTCAGCCACAGGACATTAATACAGAGCAAAGAATGAGCTGGGTAACCCCAGAAGAGCAGAGAGGCTGGAGGGCTGACCCAGACCTACAACGCTCCGGGTTGGAGATCCTTGCAGCTGGCCTCTGCCCTCACCTTTCCCTTCTTCCTGAACCTGTCCATGATCAGGCTAACCCAGCTGAAGCACTGGCCATGGGGCAGAGTGCCGCTGGCCTCTAACCATGGCAGCTACCCTGATTTGCCGTTGAAGAGAAAAAAGTTATTTGTTTAAATAAAATGTAACAAAGGAATAAATAAGTAGACAAATTGAATTGGGGGCGAAAACTCCTATTGGTTAGAAAAAAGTATCACAAATGCTCAATCGCCATACTGTGCATCAGAGCTGTACAGAGCCACATATAGTATGCATAAGGAAGACCTGCTTAGCACATTGCTATATTCGTTGAGGGTTTGCTTGGTGTCCCTCAGGGGGGAAAGCAAGCTCTCAACTTAAGGTTTAAGAACCTTGTAAGCATGGAGGCTGGCATTTTGTTTTAAGTTACCAAGATCCAAGAACATAGATCTTCTAAGGGGGTTCTAACAAGTTTGCATGGACTGTCAGTAATCAGTAAAAGGTGGAAGGTACTGGTCACTGATTGAGCATAAATGAGAACTTGTCTCTGTTAATCAGACCATCATTCAATGCCTCAGTGAGCAGAGTCTTTAATTCAAACGGAATATTGTGTAGTAGGTTCTGGTTTCAAATGGCAGTATGCCAAGAGGTAATTTCTCAGCCATTGCTATATATTTCTTATGATCCATAATGACTATGTTGCCTCCTTAATTGATTGGAGATAGTCTGTAAATCCTTGCTGCTGTATGCTACTTTATCCATTTCTGCTCAGTTTTGAGTGCTGTACTTCAAGGATTTTGTAAGTAGAGATTTAGGTTATATATATATATATTTTCCCTTCATCCTTTCCTTTGTTTGGGTTTTTTTCATGCAGTTTTTGTTGCTTTTAAAAGTGGATCATCTGAGCAGTATAACATACACTACATGTTTTCACAATAAATTTAGATTCACTATAAGCATTTATTATTTTTTAAGTATTCACCCATCAGATTACTATCCATAAAGACTTTTTTTATTATATTTATTTTCCTTTCTTCAATCCCATTTTTTTTCTACTTTTTAGGATATTTTGGTTTTCCTTTACTGTATTTACTGTATGTGGACATTATGCTCAAGGCATTCTTTTTTTTCATTATGTTACAATTTTTAGTAATATGTACTGCGAGTGATACTTTTAGGGTCCTAACCATTACCTATAAGCAAGCCATTTGACCATTTTTATTTATCTTTTTTTTTTCTCATCTGCTGTATTTGGGGAAAGTTGCCTTTTTCAATTAAATTTTTACTTACATTTCAGAACCTTTGTGAAATATGACAAGATAAAACAGTCTGTATACTGTATAAAGCTTTTCATTTCCCAAATATTTGTATAAAGGATATTGAACAAGTGAAAGTTACATAATTTAAATTGTTTACATTTGTCTGCAAAGCAATCCATTCACAAAATTGTTCTGCTATATGTTTTGTATTATACATCCCTTTCTGCAAATAATGAAAGCTAATATTTTTCAGACGGGTTAAAAGTCACAATTGCTGGACAAAGTGATGTAACCCATGTGGGCTTTTGATGCCATCTGATGGTTAAAAAGAGAAAATTACATTTCAATAGAGGCTAGAATAAAAAAAGAAACTATGACAGTGACTTTATAAAAACTTTAATCTTAATCCTTTCAGTCCTTCATTCTTCATTCAACCTTCATTGAAAAGCAATTCATCTCTTGCCCCCTCCAGCACAGAAGGGATTAAAAAATGTACAGATAAAATGAATTTACCACCCAGTGCAACTATTCATTCACAATGCAATTCTCTTTTCTGCTGATTGAAGCTTTGATTTTTTTTTTTTTTTATAATGCTGAATGTTTTAAACCCTGAGATTTAGACTTACAACACATGAAGGACACTTGACAGGTAAAACACAATTTCAGAAATTGGAGATGAAAATGCATGTATAGAAGCTAATTATCTTAAGAAGACTCTTCTTTTTGAATCCATTAAAGCAGAAAGTGAAGAATAGATGGTAGGGTGAAATTTCCTCACTGCTAAATCTAAAAAAAAAAAACAAAAAAAAAAAAACACCTACTGGATATTTAACTCTATACAGTGACATAGTAAATTAGAGTTACTCCAACATATTTTATATCATAGTGGAATGTGGAAAGAAGATGTTTCAAATGAAATCATGCAGAACATGCCATTATGACATGCTGGCACATTTGTATTAAATCTTGGTTTCTGAAGCAGAATGCAATCAACGTGGAAGGGTTAATGGGATTAAAGTTCAATGATATAACGACTTAATTGAGGGAAAAAGCTGCAAGGCACCTTTAGTTTATATCCTGTTTGAGTTGAATTTAATAATTGTGAAAAATGTTCTTTTAAAAAAATAAAAGGAAAAAAAACTGCTTTCTAAGTGAAAGAGTGATAGAAGAATTTGCATGCAAACTACCAACCTAAAACAACAATTTCTCAGAATAGAATGCACATCATGAACTGATAAATTTACATATGTTCTAACATTAAGTCTACAAACATGTTTTTAAAGGAAACACTATAGCATCAGGAATACAAACCTGTATAGTGTCCTAGTTCATAGTTAGGTTAGTACCTCCTCTCTCTGTTTGAAATAAAAATTTATAAAAATATATTTCACTCACCCTAAGCACTGCTGACCTCTCCAGATCCTCTGACTTTATTGAGAAGGTACCGCTTCCCCATTGCATGTCCAATCCAATGCTCTTCATTGATGACCATTGGGTACTGATGCACATGCGCGGTGAGCACAATACACCTAACCAATGCTTCTCATAGGAAAACACAAAATCCAATGCTTTCCTATGAGCTCCAACATCATGTGACCAAGTTTTAATCAGTCATTGCAATTGACAGTTATTAGATACATGTTTAACCCTTCAAGGTAAATGTTGCCATTTCTGAAAAACAGCAATGTTTTACCTTAAAGGGTTAATACTACAGGACCGCTGCAGCCAGTTTCTCAATGAAGTGGTATGGTTGACTTTTGTGGTCCTTTAAGGGCATTCTGTTGCAAAACACTGAGGTAAAAATAGTGTACGTATACTTTACTGTTATAATTTACTAAGTAACCCTGGCTGTATGTGTTTAAGAGTATTAACTCAAATATGGGTTACATGAATTACATTTTCATTATATCAATCTCTAGACTTAATTTATAAAAAATATACACCTTCTAATGGTACAAGCTACACTTGCACCTATAGTGGAGTGCTAAAGTGCAAAAAATACATGGGGAATGACTTAACCCCATTTATAACAGGTACATACAGTACGCAATTCAGTGCATACAAAACAAAAGAACACAGATATAGTGCAGATGGTAAAAATGTGTCAATGATACAGTAGCGTAAAGTCAGACCATTCACATATAATGGAGCCTATATACATTGGCTCCATATATATCAGGCAGCTATGCTCTTAGGGCAGCATCACACCACACCTTCATAGTGATATATCCTCCAATAAAGAAAAGCCAATATGGTATAGTATGTCAATCAAATCAAAAGACCAGCGTAAGGTAGATGTTGAGCTCACCTTATCCAGAACCAAATATCTTGGCTTTAAGGTATATAGGTGAAATGCCACTATAAAGGGGATGGCACTTCCCCAAAATGAAGATTCCTGTGGCTGGAAAGGATATCTTAAAATACTAAAACTATTTATTAACAAAAAGGTTAAAAACAGTAGATAAATAAAATAAATGATTAGGCAAATACTGTCTACACTGTATTTGGATATCCAACATCAGCCAATACGCATTTCACTCTCCTCTGAGCGTCTTCAGTCAGCTGTTAGTCAGTCTCAAGAATCTGCCATCTTTTATAGCATAAAAGATGGCAGATTATATATAGGGTCAGCTGTAATCAGGTTCAACCAATTGGAGTGTCTCAGGCCATTGTATTTATCTGGATGCACATGTGGTAAATTAAATACTTTTGGCTAGAAACAGCCATTTACATTTACCTCTTATCCTATTGGTCAGCCAGAAAGTCCATCAATGTTTCCCCTTATTATCATTGGTGGTTCCATGGATATTGCTGGGGGTGTGCTGTCACACCTCTGTGGGTGGCGGAAGTGAAGGTGCGGTATATTCTGCTCGACACAGCCGCCAACCATATTGTGCGCGCCACCTCCCCATCCCTATCCCATTGTGAGGCTGTCCCTTCCATCTTGTGGAGGTCAGGGGGCTGACATCGCATGCCGCTATGCATTTGGCTCCACCCACTGACATTTGCCCACCACACCCCCACCTGCCTACCATCGGATGACCAATCGGGGAGCCTCGTTTTCGACCCAGACAGTGCCTAGAGCAATAAAAAAAGAAGAGAGCAGGGGAAAATCAATCTGGGGGGATAAATGTATAGCTAACGATAGAAAATATAACTAACACAAATGTGACCATATAGGAAATAAAAATAAATATAAAAATGGAAAATAAATTTTAAATTTAAAATAAATAAAGATATTAATAATCAGGAAAAATACTAAAAATACATAAGAAAGAAATAATAATAATAAATAAATAGGAAAAAAATAAATAAATAGTAAATAAAAAATGGATAAAGAAAACTGGACTTTCCCATACAGATAGTAGGTCTAAGAATGCATTAAAATTATACATCTAAAATCAACATATACATGTAACAAGATATATATGGAAAGGCATTGACTCTGAAGAGCATAATTAAAAATATGGACAAAGGATGAAATAAATTGATAATAATGCTTATATGTTTAAAAATCTTTATGAAATTATATAATTCAAAGTCAATATTGAGGTTGTAAGGTCCCGAGCTTGAATATCCACTTAATATCTTGTTGTCAAAACTTCTTCATAAAATCAAACCCTTGCCAATTGCCTAAAACCTTTTGGATACCCGCAAATTGGAGGCCTTTAGGGTTATTGTCATGTTGTGCCTTGAAATGTTGAGATACGTAATGTCCGTCATAGCCCTTTTTAATATTTCTAATATGTTCTATCCATATATGAATATTCCTTTTGGACGTACCACGTGGGCACTCCATCAAATATATTATATTAACAGAATGGCAAGTAATAAGGTTCTTTATGTCAAATAACTCATTTTGTTGGGAGCTTTTAAATTTCTTTATATCTTTTTTATTATTTGTATTTCTACCGGCTAGGCATATTTCACAGCCATAGAAACCATTTCCCTTATCTAAAAATGTTGTGGAACGTGCCTTTTTAATATGATTTTTTTTTACCAGTAGTTCTTTCATACTTTGTGTACCCCTAAAAGTTAATCTTTGTTTGTCTAGTAAAATATTGGTTAATGAGGGATCCTGTTTTAAAATCGACCAATGTTTCGTTTTTTTTTTTTAGTTCTTTATGTCCATATCAATAATTGCAGATAATGGGTATGTCTTGTCCTATATTCTTATTGTTCCTTTCTTCCTTCACGTCTAAAAGGGTATCCCTTTTAGAATGTTTAATGCTTGTGTATAACAAATGTGTAATTCCTCTTCCTTATATCCTTTTTCCCAAAAATATTTTTTTCAATCTAACTGCTTGTTTTTAAAAAAACTTCTACTTCTGTGCAATTTCTTCTAACACAAAGAAACTGTGCATTAGGTATATTATTTAACCAAGGGGCATAATGGCAGCTGGATATTCCCATGAAGCTATTCACATCTACCATTTTAAGGTGTGTACTAGTTTTTATTTTTATTATATTGTATTATCTTTATTATATTTAAATCTAAAAAATGTACTAACTGTTTACTATAATTGGTCGTAAGTTGTATGCCCCAACTATTGGTATTTAATCTAGATATTTAATCTTGTAAACAATCCTACGAGCATTGCCATATTAAAAATAGGTAATCTATGTACCGGCGACAGGTAACAAGGCCCTCCACCTAGCCATCACCTTGTTGTAAAAAATTACATTCCCAATCCACCATGAAGAGGTTGGCGTAGCTGAGTGCGTACCTCATTCCCATCACCATTCCACAAGCCTGTAAATAAAATGTATCATTATACCCCAAAATAATTACTGGTTAAAATGAGCTCAATACCCTCCGTAATAAAATCTATTTCTGCAGATTGATCTAAAAAGTATTTAGTGGCTGCACAACCCTTATTGTGTGAGATGATTGTGTAGAGGGAATTTACATCAGCCGTAAATAAAATAAAATCCTCCTTCCAAACCAAATCTTTAATATATCTCAGAATACTGCCCGTGTCCTTCAATTAACTGTGTGTATTTTGGACAATCAGTTGTAGACATTTATCTGTGTATTCTGACAGTGTACATGATATTGACTCAATTCCTGTCGTGTCTATTTTTTAAAAAAAGTATAAAAAATAAATCTGTATGTTTTTAGTTGGGTCTGATGTTAACACTTCATATGTCTTTGTGTCCCCCAATAGTCTCATGCATTCCTGGTCATATCGAACTTGACACTGAACTTGATCTCGAACCAGAACACCATTGAAGTAAATGGGGACCCGAACTTTTGGGCACAAAAATGGCTCTAAAAAACTCCTGGAAAGGGCTAGAGGGCTGCAAAACAGGACTGCTCTGTGTCATTTTATAGTTCTTTTGAATTTTCCCACGCTGTGTAATTTGACTCATAACACTCTGATTGGTTACTTAATCCACCAATCAGAGTGCTCTGTGTCATTTTACACAGCGTGGGAAAATTCCAAAGAACTTTCCCACGCTGTGTAAAATGACACAGAGCACTGTGATTGGTTAGAAATCCAGCCAATCAGAGTGCTCTGTGTCATTTTACACAGCGTGGGAAAGTTCTTTGGAATTTTCCCATGCTGTGTAATTTAACTCATAACACTCTGATTGGTTACTTAATCCACCAATCAGAGTGCTCTATGTCATTTTACACAGCGTGTGGGAATTCCAAAGAACTTTCCCATGCTGTGTAAAATGACACATAGCACTCTGATTGGTGGATTTCAAGCCAACCAATCAGAGTGCTGTGGCAGGTAAATGTAGAGATTTACCTGTCAGTCTCTTTATTTACCTGTCAGAGCACTCTGATTGGATGGCTTAAACCCACCAATCAGGGTGCTCTGAGCCTAATTGCAGGGTGGGGCAAGGCTTTATAAGCCTTCCACCGCCCTGCAGAGCTCAGTCTGTGCGGAGCCCTCCATGGGTGAAGAAGGATTTATTTATTTTTGCGCTCGTTTTTTTTTTTTTTAAAGTGCGTCAGTTATTCTGGATTTTTATTTGACCTTTTTTGGGACTGAAAAAAGAAGATTTTAGAAGAAAGAAAACATAAAATGGCAAGTTTTATTTTTTTACAGGTACTTAGCTAATGGTCCCAAATGGTTTGGGACCTATGGCTGCTCACTGTTTAATAGACACGCCCCTACTTGTATAGCGAGTAGGGGCATAATTTACTTATACTAAGTGACCAGCTTCTATAGAGACTGGGTCGCTTGCTGCACTGGCCAATCACAGCCCTGCTATTAGTAAGCATGGCTGTGATGGCTACTAAGGGCACACGAGTCAAACTTGTTGATTGGCTGCCCTGCAGCCTATCAAAACATGTCATTAAATCGCCGAACACCGAACTCCAACCCGAGCATACAGTAATATGTTCGGGTCCGGGGTCCAAAAAACGCAATGTTTTTTTCGGGTTTTCAGTTCGGGTTCGCTCATCTCTTGTTATTACCCTACATTGAAAGATTATATCCTTGAATATTCTGTTTTTGCAAGTATGCATCTAGTAGCTGTTTGAACATCTGTATGGACTCTGAAAAAAACACTTCTTCAGGCAGATAATTCCACATCCTTATTGCTCTTACAGTAAAAAAAACCTTTCCTTTGCCTTAGACAAAATCGTCTTTCTTCCAGTCTAAACGCATGACCTCGTGTCCTATGTAAAGTCCGGTTTGTGAATAGATTTCCACACAATGGTTTGTATTGGCCCCGAATATATTTGTATAATGTTATCATATCCCCTCTCAGGCGACGTTTTTCTAAACTAAATAGTTTTAAATGTGTTAACCTTTCTTCATAGCTGATATGTTCCATTTCTTTTATTAATTTTGTAGTCCACCTCTGCATTTTTTCTAGTGCCATAATATCCTTCTTTAGAACAGGTGCCCAAAATTGTACAGCATATTCAATATGTGGTCTTACCAGTGATTTATAAAGAGGCAAAATTATATTCTCATCTCGAGAATGAATGCCCTTTTTCATGCATGACAATACCTTACTGGCCTCGGCCACTGCTGATTGACATTGCACATTGTTGCATAGTTTGTTGTCTATAACAATTCCCAAGTCCTTGTCGTGTGTTGTTATCCCTAATTCGCTTCCATTAAGGGTATATGTTGCTTGTGTATTCTTTACGCCAAAGTGCATAACTTTGCATTTTTTAACATTAAATTTCATCTGCCATTTGAGTGCCCAGTCCCCCAGTCTATCTAAATCCCTCTGCAGCAAAGTAATATCTTGCTCACATTGTAATATTTTACAGAGTTTTGTGTCATCTGCAAACACTGAAACATGACTTTCAATGCTGTCTTCAAGATCATTTATAAACATGTTAAATAGAAGGGATCCCAGAACAGACCCCTGAGGGACACCACTTGCCACCTCTGTCCAGCTTGAAAATTTACCATTAATGACAACTCTTTTTGTACTCTGTTTTTAAGCCAATGTTCTACCCAAGAACAAGCATTTTCATCTAGACAGATTTCCTTGAGTTTGAACACTAATCTATTGTGTGGAACTGTATCAAATGCCTTGGCAAAATCCAAACAGATCACATCCACTGCAACACCCTGATCTATACTTCTACTTACTTCTTCGTAGAACGCAATCAAGTTAGTTTGACATGACCTGTGCTTCATAAAACCGTGCTGATTTTTGCTGATAACCATGTTCTTCTCATTCTTCTCGAGGAATTCTTGAATATTATCCCTTAATAACCTTTCAAATATTTTCCCAGCCACAGTTAAGCTCACAGGTCTATAAATTCCAGGCAAGGATTTAGAACCCTTTTTGAATATAGGAACCACATCTGCCTTCCTCCAATCCTCCGGAACACTTCCTGAAAGAAAAGAATCTTGAAAGATTAAAAACAGAGGTTCACTTATTTCTACACTTAGTTCCTTAAAAACTTGTGGATGGATACTGTCAGGCCCTGGAGCTTTCTTTATATTAACTTTCTTTAGTTGCTGCAGCACCTTGTCTTGAGTTAACCAATTATAATTATTTTGCAAGTTTTTAGTAGCAATCATTTGCACATCTATTGCCATGGGTTCTTCCTTAATGTATACGGAGGAGAAATAGTTATTTAAAATTCCTGCCTTTTCCTGGTCTTCATTAACTAACACCCCCGTTTCAGTTTTTAGTGTACCTACACTTTCATTTTTGTTTTTTTTAGAATTTTTGTACTTAAAAAAATGCTTTGGGGTTGGTTTTGCTCTTTTTAGCTAACATTTTTTCATTTTGAAGTTTAGCAAATCTAATCGCCTTTTTGCACGCATTATTTGCTTCCTTATATCTTTTATAAGATGCATCTGATTTGTCAGATTTAAATGCTTTAAATGCCCTTTTCTTATTTTTAATCTCTTGTTTTACTTCTCTACTAAGCCACATTGGTTTTAATTTGTTTCTTTTATATTTATTGCCCAATGGTACATACTGAGAATTGTACCTTTCTAATATTTGTTGGAAGATGATCCATTTATCCTCAGTGTTCTTTTCACTAAAGAGTTTATGCGAGTCAATATATTGTAAAGCTGCCCTTAACTTATTGAAATTGGCCTTTTTAAAATTATATGTTTTAGTATACCCCATGTGCTTTTGTTTTTTTGAGTTTATTTCAAAGGACACTATATTGTGATCACTATTTCCAAGTGCTCACCTACTTGAATGTTGGTCAAAAGATCAACGTTGTTTGTTAAAACCAGGTCCAGACAAGCATCCATTCTAGTCGGTGCTTGTACAAGTTGTGACATGAAGGGGTAATTTAACAAGTTTAAAAACCTAATTCATTTTGCTGAGCTATTAGTCCCTCTGTCCCAATTTATGCCTGGGTAATTAAAATCTCCAATAATGAAAGTGTTACCCAGATTTGCAGCTTTCTCAATTTTCTTAAACCGCTGTTGTTCCTCGTCAAATTAACATTAGGTGGTTTATAACATATCCCAACCAATAGTTGGTTTCCCTTCTTTTCCCCCAAGCAGATATTTACCCATAAAACTTCCACATTTTCCTCATCGCATTCCACTTGCTTAAGATTTAGCTTTAAATCATGGTTGAAATACAAACATACCCCACCACCCTTCTTGTTTTTCCTATCCTTCCAAAATAGCATGTACCCTTTTAAGTTAACTGCCCAGTCATGTGTCTCATCCCACCATGTTTCAGTTATGCCTATTATATCATATTGTTTAGTGTATGCTACTGCCTCTAGTTCCCCCATTTTGTTATTTAGGCTCCTTGCATTAGTAAACATACATTTAATATTATCATGAGTCACTTGTACTTTTTGTGAATTATCAACATTGCATACCTTCTCTGTTCTGAGCTTGCCCCTCCCCCATCTCCACCCCCCTTATACTGAGTTAAAGCCCTTCTCCTACTACTAGTTTAAAATCTTCTCCAGCCTTCTAGCCATCCTATCCCCCAGCACTGCAGACCCTCTACCGTTTAGGTGCAATCCATCAATACTATAAAGGTTGTACCCAAGCACAAATTTGGCCCAGTGCTCTAAAATCCCCAAACCCCCCTTCCTGCACCAAGACTTAAGCCACCTATTGACCTCTCTAATCTCCCGCTTCCTTTCTTTTTCTTTATCTGTTACTATGGAACTTGTCTGTCCCTTTTTCCTCTTCTGTATGCCCATTCCTCCTTTTCCTCCCCTTGCTCTGGGATTTGTTGTCTTTTGTTCTGGGATTTTTGGAAGAAGGAAGGTTTGTATTTTTCCCTGTTCCTCGCATTCCAAAAATCTTCCTATCTAGGTGTTGCTGCTAGTGCCTCAAATCTATTAAACGTGGATACATGTGAGAGTCTCCTCAAATTATTCCTGAACTTACTTTGTGCCATGAGAAATTCGTCTGACTTTGCTCTTTTTGCTGTCCTTGCTGGGGTTTTCATAGTCCTTGTATTTTGTGTTTGTTTTCTCTGACTCTCTCTATTTCTAACCACTGTATCTTCTTTTCTTGTATATTCGCTTTTTTTATACCCATCTATTGGTTGGACTACATTGTGTCTTTCTCTTGTTTGTATGAACTGAGATTTTTTTTCCGTATTACTGGTTATTACGATCACCATTATTAGTCCTCTTATTTTTTGCAGAATGAGCGGACTTCATTCCTTCTATAATCTGTTTTGTCCCTTATATATTTTTTCTTTTTTTCGTGATTGTGTCTATTCCTACTTTATTGATAATGTGTTAAATGTTGTCATTAATTCTTTTGTATTTATATGCATTTCTGTGATTTAATAAAAAAAAAAAAATCTAATTTAATTAATAAAAACACCATTTTGGATATTTGCAAAATCAAGAAACATAGATAATTGACAAGGATATTGCAAATTTTAGACTAAAACAACTAAGTTAGAATAATGGGTGAGTTGAAGAAGTAGTTTTTTTGTTTTGGTTTAATTGCAATTACTGTGTCAGGTCTCCATGAAAAAACTGTAACTGTAACTGGGATGCTTTGGATCGGCGTATATGACAGCGTGTTCAAGGTCCTGCCAATATCCAGCAACTTCACACAGTTATTGAAGAGGAGTGGACCAACATTCCACAGGCCACAATTAACAACCTGATCAACTCTATGTAAAGGAGATATGTTGCTATGCGTGAGGCAAATGGTGGTCACGCTAGATACTGACTGGTTTTCGGACCCCCCCCCCGGACCCTTCAATACAGTAAAACTGCACATTTTAGGGTGGCCTTTTATTGTAGCCAGCTTAAGGCACACATGTGCAATAATCATGCTGTCTAATCAGCATCTTGATATGCCATACCTGTGTGATGGATGGATTATGTTGGCAAAGGAGAAGTGCTCACAAACACAGATTTAGACAGAATTGTTAACAATATTTGAGAGAAATAGGCATTTTGTGTACATAGAAAAAGTCTTAGATCTTTGAAATCAGCTCATGAAAAATGGAGGCAAAAATAAAAGTGTTGCATTTATAATTTTGTTCAGTGTATGTAATGCAACTCTGGGTGCACTAGTAACCATTAACTCAAATGTTGTGTTTATTATTCTGTTATATTCAATTATTATTTTACACACTCAGAGTGGCATTTTGGCTCCAACCAGTTATAACGGATCATGTGACAGGAAGTAAATTACAATTCAGTCATGAATTCCATAAGAGCAATAAACAATAATAACATAAAATCTTCTTATATTGTTGCAACATCGAACATTATGAAATATTTATGGTGTAAAAATAAAAGCAAGAGGCAAAATTAATGTAATCACAATGGATGAAATAGTAGGTAATTACATTAGACCTTATAGCTAGACCTTAGAGTGGAGGCATATCAAAGCAGACACAGTTAATTAAAAGATAGTTAATTAAATGAAAAGTTGTGACAAAAAGTAAATTACAAATCAATCATGAATTGCATAATAACAGTAATAAGACCCTTCTACTTTAGTACAAGATAGAAACAGTATGACATGAAAATGTACATAGCCAAAAGGCAAAACCATATTACAACAATCAGAATAAAATAAATAAATGATTATATAAAAAGGTAGTAACCAAACTTTGTGACTGATACTTACAAAAGCAGATGCAATTAATTAAAGATGTAGTTAATTACACAAAGAGCTGTGACTAGCATTAGTGATAGATTTGAGGAAACATAAAGGAGACACAGGCAACAGCCCCTAGTGAAGTATATGAATTACACTGTACAGAATGGTGTCAGTAATGTGACACTACCCTTCTTGAAAGCTCAAAGCTATCACTACTGAATGGATAAAGGAGAATGTGTCACCAGGGTACACACCTGCTGATATGATTTGAGCCTCATTTATTGGCCCAATCCCATGTGAGTGAGACCATTATTGTATTTTACCGTATAAGTGCCCAGCTTTACCCACCATATTCCTTTTCCTGTGTTTTTTCCTTCCACATTCTCCATACAAGCTATAGTGACCATAGTGACACCCCCATTATAGGGGTAAGTGAATATTACTTTTATATATCACTCCACTCTGAAAGGCTAAAGGCTGTTTGTTCACCGGAAGGCTGTTTTCACTTTTCTTCACGTTGATTGAGTGGTGAAGGGAGATACCCACGAGAGTGTAAGAGCAGCATGAGATTTGTTATAATTTTTATATTTGTCCAAGTGCCTTCATTACACACAGTTTTCTATATTTTAGACATTACACAATAATTTGTGTCAAACCTCTAAGATGAATAATAAATAGTAAAAGTACAGTCTATTAGATTAACAAAGCCAATATTATAAAGTAACAATGCAATACATGTGAAAATTTTAAAAATGAATGAAAAATGCAAAACATTTTAAATACATATTATTCCAAACAAGCTGATCATGTATAAAGTGATATGCTAACTTGTTTCATATCAATTAAACAGTGTGAAAAATCATGTTGAGAAATGTATAATTTCTAAACAAGTAAAGAAATCATGAGCAATTGTGAAATACCAGACTGGAATATTTGTCTGTTCACCAGTTTCCATATGGTAGCAAAGTGAAAATATGCAAACCGCATTCCATATTAGAAAGCACATTACAATATGACCAAAATAAATTAACAGAACTGCAAAAATTAAGCAGAAGATTACAATGCATATGTAAAATATCATGAAATATTTACCACATAAAAGATTGATTGCAAACGAATGTACTGTAGGGCATCCAATTTTCTTATCCAGAATGCCTCACATTATTTTAACCTTTTAATTCAGTCACATCTTTATCTAAATTGTGGAATTGTGGAATTTGTTCAATAATTGTTAGATGTGCCTCTGAAAAATGTGCTGGAACTTTAAGTCCATGTATATTCATGTAGATAGTGGACATGTGCTTATATGGACACTTTAAACACTTTATTGAAGTTGTTATAGTGCATGCCCCCCAATCTTATCCCCAAAACCCAATAATAAACTAATTAGAAGACTTGAAAGTGCATCTTAAAGCCACACCTCCAAGCCCCCCCGCGTATGATAGCCATTGATTTTACATCCTGAATACCGTAACATACTGTGATATCCCGTGTGTATGCACAGTGCATCACGGTGGGCCACAGAAAATCATTAAATACAAGAGTTTTCTATGGAGAAATGGTAGGTGCATTGTGGCGAGCACTGTGCATTCCCCTATGTTCTCCAATGTTCTTCTATGAGGAGTGTTGAATTGGCTCATCATCCTGGAGGCATGCAGAAGCACAGAGGGAGATTCCGCTCCGGAGAAAAGATGTCATTTTTTTTTCTTATGTTTTATTATATTTTTTGTTTTTGTGCAGATGGGACGAGGGCAAAATGATAAGGGGCACCAGGATTGTAGCATTAGAAATACAGATATGTATCTCGTTTTTTGTTTTTTTGTAATATTTTGCCAACATAAATAAGTCTATATGGACATTTTAAAAAGTAAACTACACATGATAAATCATTGGTGAGGTAATAATTGTCCTCTGATGGTTAAAAAGTGCTTTCTTTAAACACTAAGTTGCATTAGACTAAGTATTTTTCCCAGATCATAAAAAAACTAAGCTTTAATCATTGGGTTACTGCTTGTTAGATGCTGCAACATAAAAATCTGTCTGAAATTGTCTAAAACAATGCCTGCTGAAATGCTCAAATCTACCATTACATTTTAATAGTTTGTGAAAAAGTGATCTATGAAATCGACAGATATATAGATATATTGATATAGATATATAGATATATATAACCTGCACTCACCTGAACATGCATAATTGGGGGTGCTGCTGGGGGCCAATTTATACAATACACAAGATCCAGCGCACTCATTAATCCACTAAACAGCAACTTCAATGTTGACAGATTTTATTAGTCTTTTTTTTTTAAACACCTAATCTAGGCTAAAATAATGGGGGTTTAGTTACATTATATGATCATACATTGCATAAGCCTGCCACAACGTCAATGTACCCTATCTTTGGCAGGTCCTACTCTAACAGCCTATATTTTATATAATATATAAATATGAGGGCACTTGACAAATATATATATATATATACATACATACACTGGGAAATTGTTTCATACTTACCGATTGTAAGAGACTCAGAGAGGCTGCCGTCTTATCGGCTTCTTGAACTTATGCTGTCACTTAATACATTTTAGCATCATATTGTGTTCTGTATATTCCAAATCATCCCTCCTGCCCCCCCCCCCCCCCAGAGTTTTATAGCTTGGGCATTGCCCTGGAGTAGTGCTGCCATGGCCATGGCTGGGAAAATGGAAAATTGTTTCATACTTACCGATATTTTCCTTTCCCGGTAATGGGCCATGGTAGCACTACTCCAGGGTTAGCTCCTCCCCTCACTCCTATTGGGCAGGACTAAATTTTAGCCCATAAAAGGCCACATGAGCATAATTCCCCAGTTTGTAACAAGCCAACGACCAGGTAGGGTGCCTAGTGCTGCCATTGTCCATTACCGGGAAAGGAAAATATCGTTAAGTATGAAACAATTTTCCATCTTCCCAGCCATGGCCATGGCAGCACTACTCCAGGGCAATGTCAAAGTTATAAAACTCTTGGGGGGGGGGGGGAGGGTGAAGGGAATGGGATGATTTGGAATATATAGAACACAATATGATGCTGAAATTTATTAAGTGACAGCATAAGTTCAAGAAGTCGATAAGACAGCAGAACCAAATTGAGCCTCTCTAGAGGATCTCACATCCATTCGATAATGAAGGATAAAGGAACCAGTTTAGCCTCGTAAGCCTTAGTAATGGCCGCGAGACCAGCTACCTAGAGATGATCTTAGGAGATGTTTGCAGGCCCTTATCATGTCCTTGAGGGAGGATAAAAAGCCTAGAGGATCTCCTCCAGCTGCCAGTTCTGTCGAGGTAGACCGATAAACAGCAAACCACATCCATGGTGTGAGACAAACGTTCCTCCTCAGAAGACGGAGATGGGAAGAAAGCAGGCAAGATGATCTCTTGGTTCATATGAAATGATGAAACTACTTTAGGACTGAACTCTGGAACTGGTCTCAGAATCACCTTATCCTGTTGGAATGAGATGAAAGGCTCGTCTGATGAGAGTGCTGCCAATTCTGAGGCTCTTCTACCTGAAGTCAAGTCGACCAGAGGAGATGTTTTAAGAGTAAGGAACATAACTGGAATCTATGTTATGGGATCAAATGAGGAACCCAGTAAGGCTGACAGGACAAGTGGCAAATCCCAAGGTGGACTGTACTTGATAAGAGGTCTGATCTGCGAGTCACATCAGAGTCTAGTGCCCATCTCACACCACATAAAGCTGAAAGGGCTGAAATGTGGACCTTCAGAGTGTTCAGGCTGAGACTCTTGTCCAGGCCGTCTTGCAGAAACCCCAGGAGATCCACAGCAGAGAAGGACCCTGGAGAAATACCTTTGTTAGATGCCCAGTCAGAGAAGATGTCCCAAATACTGTAATAGGCAGCCAAAGTATTCTGTTTCCTTGCCTGAAGCATAGTTGAAATCACCACATCTGAGAACTCTTTCTCTTGTAATCGCATCCTTTCAGTCTCCATGCCATCAGCTGGAGGGTTTGAGGAGCAGGATGGAATATAGGACCCTGACACAGCAGGTCCTCTTTCCCAGGCAGATGAAAGGCTCAGCAACAGTGGGAACCAGGGTCTCTGTGGCCAATACAGGAGAACTGCAATCACCACCGCACGTTCCCTTTGAATTCTCCTTAGGAGGGTGAAGATAAGGGGACTTGGGAGGGAAACACATACTCCGTCCGGAAATTCCATGAACAGCTGAGGGCATCCCAGCCTTCCACTAGGGGTTGATGTTCCCAGGAGAAGAACCTCTGAACCTGTCTGTTCTGGAAGTTGGCCATCATGTTGATCTCTGGAAGACCCCATCTGTGAACCAACTCCTGAAAGGCCCATTTTGCTAGACACCATTGTCCTGGCAAGATTTTGTCCTATTCCAGCTATTCTAAAGTGGACGTGCAGAGGTAATGACGTGATGACGTTGCGTACGTCATGAGGAGGGGTGTGAGTTGCGAGACCTCTCCTTGCTTGACTACTAAGTTTTCTCCGATTTGAGATAATGACAACTAGACCCACAAACACCTATACAGCGTCGTAAGTCTGCAAACGACTTTGGCTGAGCCAGGGAATACAGACTCCTGTTTATGGCTGCATGCTCGAGCCCCACATAGATTCCTTCGCTGCCATGAGCATATGGTGCACTATTTAATTTGTAAAGTTATAGAAGACTTGTGGAGGAAAACCATTCCTCTGCAATATAATGTCTTTGGGGTGAATTTCAGACAGATAAAGCGGTTTGAAAAACAAAACAAAACCGCAAGTCCCAACTTTAACTGAAGCACAGAAGACAGATAAGACCCTTTTATATTTGCTTTCATATATTTGTTGTTGTATATATTTCATTAAGTACCCTAGAACCTTCAACAGACTCCTCTGATGCAGTGAGCAGTCGGTGCAATGTTTAATTTAAAATGGCACAGTGGACTCATGGATGCAAACCATCCCTTTGCTATATATAATTACACAGCTGAAACCCTTAAATTTCAACCACAATGTCTTTTAGATGAATTTCAGATCGATCTAATGGCTTGGTAAAAAAAAAAAAAAAAAAAAATTGTGGTGGCATGAGGGGACCAGGGGGGCAGATGGTGGTGTTAACACTATTGGGTCAGGAATACATTTTTGTGTTCCTGACCCTATAGTGATCCTTTAACTAGCATACAAAAAAAAATACAAAAAAAAACAGGGGACAGAAAAAAAAATAAAAGAAAATAAAAGGGAAAACTAAGAGTGAAGAATGGAAGAAAAAAAGGAAAGAAAAAGAAAGTAGAAAAGAGAGGAAAAAAAATCTGCAAAAAAATTGGCAATTAATAATGTCTACCAAAAAAGCATCTCAAGAACTAAAACTAACATCAAAAAAAGACAAAAGAGACAGCAAACAAGATAAAAATCTCTACTTATTTTTCTCCTTACTCCAAAGAGGCAATAAATCATACATTTACAGACTCACTGTCCAATTCAGATCTTCCCATAATGGAAACGAGCAAAAGAAATGAAGAAGTAACAAATAAAGTCTTGAAATCAAGCTTACAAGTTATGTTGGAAGAAATTAAAAGAGAAATTTTATCAAACTCAACAGAAATGAAAAAGTGATATTGCAAAATTGACCAATAAATTTCAAATTTTAGAAGATCAAATGGGAAATATGGATTTCCAGCTAAAAAAAAACATTAAATGAAGATGTAATACAAATGACAACGAAAATGAATTACCTTGAAAATAAAATTGAAGATCTTGAAGACCGCTCCTGCAGAAAAAAACCCTAAAATTTCAGAATTTTAAAGATATAGGCAAGCAAGAAGACCTGCTCCAAATATTACATGCCTATGTCATAGCACTGGGTCTCACTTTTAATGAATACGATGAAAAAAAAAAAAAGTCGACAGGTGCCATAGGCTAAATAAACCTTAAAATGTAGCCTTGAGTCACCTAGAGATATAATAGTCTACTTTCTTTCTTATGAATTTAAAGAAAAAGTCCATAAAGCTAAGAGAGGAAAAGTCATAAAAGAAGTTTTATACTCTAACGTAATTGCCCTCAGAGATCTATCTTATAAAACGAGAATTAAAAAGAAAATGTTCTTAACAAGCATAATATAAGATAAAGATGGAGTTCTCCAGCCAAAATGATGATTTCAACTGACGGTATTGTCGAGACTTTTGACCATCCTGATAAAATCAAGAATTGGCTAAAAAATAAATAATTAATCTGAAAATTGTGATATAAAGCAGAAAAGGAAGGGAAAGGGGAGATGAGAGAGAAAGCAAGAGAGTAGGAAGAAAGAAATGAAATAGAAAGGGCAAGGGAAGGAATAAAAGAGGAAAAAAGAAAGGAGTGAGGAAAGATTGGAAGAGAGAAGAGATGAAGGAAAAGAGAAAGGAAGGGGAGAAATAAGTAAAGTAAAAGGAAATTCACTGGATGATCTACAAGATAGAAGAAAGATAAAGATGGGAGAAAATAGGAAAATCAGAAGGAAGATGAAGTTGAAGAAAAATAAAGAAGATTGTAGAAGATTGAGTATAAAGTCACATTATTATTAAGGAAAATTGTTTCATACTTACCGTAATTTTCTTTTCCTGATCATTATTCATGGCAGCATTTACTCGTGGGTTAGTTCCTCCCCTCACAGCAGAAAGGACAGGAAATAGAACTCTGAAACTGCTATAAATAGATCCCCCCTTCCCATCAGGCAGTCTTTGTAACTAGTTTAACAACTCTTATAGTATATGGGTGGGAACATAATGCTGCCATGAATAATTATCAGGAAAAGAAAATTATGGTAAGCATGAAACAATTTTCCTTATGCCTGATCAATCATGGCAGCATTTACTCGTGGGGAATACCCAAGCAGTATATATTGAGGGAGGGACAGCTGTTCAAAAACAGCTAATAGCTATAATACCATTATTGAGCTGCATAAACCTTAGAAGACTAAAAAACCCAAACAAGAATCAATAGGATATTGTCATAAAATCTGTTCAGAAAAGTTAATATACCCTAGAGGCTGCAAGGCCAGCAACCTCCTGGCATTCAAATGTCTGAAATATCCTGAATAAATATAGAGCCAAAAAGGCATTAAGGCCTGACTCACAACCCACACATAGAACCAGTATTAGAGTGGACTCATAGAGGATGTGTCTTATATCATTCACATATATTGTGTTTCCACTAATACATCAAGCATATAGTGAACAGATACACTGAAGCAATGTCTCCACACCAACTTACACATAAAGCATGTAGAGTACATATACTGAGGCTGTGTATTCACAGCAACTCAGAGCATATAAAGAACACAAACTGAGGCAGAGTCTTCAGATCAACTCATACATACACAATATAGTGGATACATATACTGAGGCAGTGTCCACACTGCAACTCTTACACAGAGCATATAGTGTATACATATACGGAGGGTGTGTCCTCATAGTAACTCATACATAGAGCATATACTGGACACACACTGAGACTGAGTCTTCAGACCAATTCATACATAGAGCATATAGTGGATACATATAGTGAAGGTGTGTCTTCATAGTAACTCATAAATAGAGCATATATTGGAAACATACTGATGCTGTAACAGAAACCAGTTCATGTACAGATACTGAGGCCCGGTGGTCTCCTGTGCAGCATATTCTTCCAATGTCTGCAAATGCCTGCTTATTTGCGATAATGCACAGATAACAGCAATCAATGCCACATACCTTGATAGAAACAAGGGAGTGTGTGGACTTAGAGTTTTAAAACTGGTCATATACATGTGTGTACTTCAATCAGTTATCCAGGAAAGTTCTCTTACCTTGGATATTTCTCTGTCTTCAGGACTGTGGAATTCCAGCAGACTTTATACAGCCAGGATATCCATTATTAGCACTCTTTTTTCACAATGCCTCATTGCATCATAAGCACTCTTTTGCACCAAGCATCCTTTCATGTATAAACTTACCTAAATGCTCACCACACAAACCTCCTAAATGTGACCTATTTGTTAGAAGGAAGCCTAATGTAAGCAGCTGGGAGGGACTGAAAGAACAGAGACCCAGGTGCCTATACTAGTTTTAATCTAAATTGCTGTGAACAGCTGCAGGCCTGTGTTTCAGCGGCACAATGGGGATTTGAGAGATAGGTTAGACCCCTGGTTGCTGAAGTAGGTACCCAGGCTGGCAACTTTTACAGATGTGTTGTTTGCTGGGTCTTCAGGGATAAGAGGCTGAACCCTGGCCTGGCTTCATGTAGGCAGTATATCACATTCGGCCCATGAGGGGGTACACAAGCTGGCCTGTTGCTGGGTCTTCAGGGATAAGAGGCTGAACCCTGGCATGCAGTGAACCATTTTCATCCCCTGAGGGAGAGGTTGTTTCCTACCCCCGGTCACTAAAGAGGGTACCCAGGCTAGCCACTTTTACAATAGTGCGTTGCTGGGTCTTCAGGGCTTAGAGGCTGAACCTCGGCAGGGCTATAAAAATATTGCCTGGTGAGCATAAAAGAAAAAAATCTAGGCCTGCATAAGCAGACTCCTTCCAAACTACTGTGAAGGACAGGAAAAAAGACTGCCTGATGGGAAGAGGGAGGATCTATTTATACCAGTTTCAAGATGGACTACAAATTTCCCATTAATGTTATATTTTTATTTTAAAACTCACCTATAATATCACTGTAAATTGTCAAACAGTAATGTTTTGAATTGAATATGGGGTTATTTAAAGTCACACAAATATCCACATTAACTTGACTGTTAGAATTTAAGAAAAAAGGTGATAATGGGTAGTAGAGCAGAAGAAGTGAGAGTGGGGGAAGGAAAAAAGGGTAAAGAAAAAAAAGAAATAAGGGTGAAAAAGAAAAATATTAATATCTATAGCAATATTATAAGTAAGATAATCACCGGTAATTAAGATTAAAGCATTCATAAATAAAGAATATATAGAAATGCACATGAACCACTAATTGGATATATATTTGGCCCATTATAGGTCATACTGAATTTTATATATATGTACCGTATATACTCGAGTATAAGCAGAGTTTTTTAGCACATTTTTTGTGCTAAAAAACCCCAACTCGGCTTATACTCGAGTCAGAGTCTGTATTATGGCAATTTGCATTGCCATAATACAGACTGGGGGGAGAGGGGTGCTGGCAGAGCTGTACTTACCTTTCCTGCAGCTCCTGTCAGCTCTCTCCTCCTCTGCGCCGTCCGTTCAGCACCTTGGTCAGCTCCCAGTGTAAGTCTCGCGAGAGCCGCGGCTCTCGCGAGACTTACAGTGTGAGCTGACAGAGGGAGCTGACCGGACGGCGCGGAGGAGG
This sequence comes from Pelobates fuscus, assembly GCF_036172605.1. Lineage (NCBI taxonomy): Eukaryota > Metazoa > Chordata > Amphibia > Anura > Pelobatidae > Pelobates > Pelobates fuscus. Next base: position 245,381,331 of record NC_086319.1, on the reverse strand, counting down.
AGAGAGCTGACAGGAGTTGCAGGAGAGGTAAGTACAGCTCTGCCAGCCCCCCTCTCCCCCCCACTGAACTACCAATGCCACTGGACCACCAGGGAAGCAGAGCCCCCCTCCCTGCCATGTAGCAAGCAGGGAGGGGGGACAAAAAAATAATAATTAGTAATAATAAAAAAATAATAAATAAATAATAATACAATAATAATAATAATTAAATTAAATGAATAAAAATAATAATAAATAATAATTAAAATAATTAAAATAATTTAAAAAAAAATTGCTCACCCCCCCAGCAAGGCTCTGCAACACACACACACACACACACACACACACACACACTACACTCATACACACAGACTGCATTCATACACACAGACTGCATTCATACACTCACACTGCATTCATACACTCACACTGCATTCATACACTCACACTGCATTCATACACACACGCTGCACTCATACACACACGCTGCACTCATACACACACGCTGCACTCATACACACACGCTGCACTCATACACACACTGCATTCATACACACACTGCATTCATACACTCACACTGCATTCATACACACACACTGCATTCATACACACACGCTGCATTCATACACACACGCTGCATTCATACACACGCTGCACTCATACACACACACTGCATTCATACACACACACTGCATTCATTATACACACACTGTAAATAAATATTCAATTAATATATTTTTTTTAGGATCTAATTTTATTTAGAAATTTACCAGTAGCTGCTGCATTTCTCACCCTAGTCTTATACTCGAGTCAATACGTTTTCCCAGTTTTTTGGGGTAAAATTAGGGGCCTCGGCTTATATTCGGGTCGGCTTATACTCGAGTATATACGGTATATATATATATATATATATATATATATATATATATATATATATAATTTTTTTTTTTTTTGCTTTCCTCTCTCTCCTCCTTAAAAAAATTCTAGTTATATCGATCTCCCGACCCCCGACTCAATCCCCTCCTTCTGTAAAAATTTTACAGGTATTCCCAAATCTTCTAATTTGTGTGATGATTTGGGAATGCAAGGTTTTAAGACCTTGGACAATTCTAATGTTCAACGTAGGGGAAGTTTTTATATTTCACCTTGTGATGTCTAAGTTTGTTAATTATGGAATATGTATTGGAATGATCAGTTCAAGTTTATCTACTATAAATGGTTTAAAGGAGAGATATAAAGATGGAATCAATCTATATCAATTTGTAAGGGAATGCTGAGATTTATGTCTGTTAATGTACAAGGTTTGAACTCACATTGGAAAAAACATATTTTATGATGCTTTCGTAAACAATGGGATCCAAAAAAGGTTTTATCCAAGAAACTCACTGGATTATTTCAGAAGTTCAAAAATGGGTGGTAACAAATATAAGCATGTCTATCAGTCATCACTTAGCAAAAAAAAAATGTGGGGTTGCGATTATCTTTGATTCTAATTTAAAACATGAGATATTATTTCAAGACAGTGACCCGTTGGGCAGATATCTAATAGTCTGCAATATTGAAGATATGGTATATACTCTTGTTAATGTTTATCTACCAAACTTCATTACTCTCTAAAATTATGAATAGAGTAGATAAAATCGCAAAAGGAACTTTATTAATTGCTGGTGACTTCAACTGCGTTTTTGATTATAAAATGGATAAAAGATGACAGGTTCAGTCGAAGTCTGAAAAACTAATAAACAAACAAACAATCTAGAATTGTAACTAATATATGTAATGCACATAGTTTATATGATGCTTGGCAGATTATGAATCCTGATATTTGCGATTTTACCCATTTATCTAACGTCCATAACTCTTATTCAAGAATTTACTTATGTTTAGTTGAAGCCAATACATAAAATAGCATTAATAAAATTCAAATCAAAGATAATACCTAGTCTGACTATAGTTCTGTAATAGTGATGTCCCGAACTGTTAGTCGGGAACTGTTCGCCGGTGAACATAGCTTGTTCGCAGCGAACGCGGCGGGCGAACATATGCGATGGTCGGTCCGCCCCCTATTCGTCATCATTGAGTAAATTTTGACCCTGTACCTCACAGTCAGCAGACACATTCCAGCCAATCAGCAGCAGACCCTCCCTCCCAGACCCTTCCACCTCCATTATGAATAGGGGGCGGATCGACCATCGCATATGTTCGCCCGTCGCATTCGCCACAAACAAGCTATGTTCGCCAGCGAACGGTTCCTGGCGAAGAGTTCGGGACATCACTATTCTGTAATAATAGATTTAGGGAAACCTGTGCCTAAAGGTGGAAGTACTTGGAGACTGGATGACTCTACTTTTAAACTTAAGGAAATCCAAGAGAAAACAATAGAGCTATCCAGGTTTTATTTTGGTCAGAAAATTCAACTCCTGATATTAAACATTCAACACTATGGGATACTTAGAAAGTAGTAATGAGGGGTTACCTTATTAAAATTGAAAAACAATTAAAAAAATAAGAGATAAATATCTTGCTGATCTAAACATTGAATATCTTAATATGTCCAAAATCAACAACAATCAACCATCTAGACAGCTTATGATAAAATTATCAGACTTACAAAATATAATTAATATAAAAATAGAGGAAAAGATTAAAAGAACTATTAATAAGCTAAGATTAAATACTTATTATGAGGGGAACAAGGCCAATAACAATTTAACTAAAAAATTAAAGAAACATGATGCGAAAAATAGGGTAAATAAACTATCTGATGGTCAAACTATTTATTCCTCTCCAGATAAAATTGGTCAGATATTTAACCCCTTAAGACCGCAGGACGTACTATGCCGTCCTTATTTTGGTGGCTCTAAAAGCCGCAGGATGGCATAGTACGTCCTGCGATCTTATGTACTTACCCGGTCGCCGGCGATCCCACGCCGGCGATCGCGGTATGGGGGACTTACCTGGGAGCCCAGGGAGTCCCCCTGTGTCCTCTTCAGCCGCCCAGGGCCATGTGATCGCGAGGTCCTTGCGAGGACCCCGCAATCACATGGACGGCATAGCCATCCAAGGCATTGCCAGCAGGGGGAGTGTGGCGAAACCAACCTCGCCACTGGGCCCTGGAGAAGCCTGTTTGCTAGCCTCCTACCTACTGACTATGGCCCCTGGGTTATTTGGGGCATATTGTACTGTATATTGCTGCTACTGGCCCTTTTAACAGCATCTATGGACATTTTGGGACTACTGTCCCTTTAAGACTGTGAAGCATATTCGAGTGTACTGCCTGTAATATTATATATGTATTTATAGATGTGTTAAGTGTATCCTGGGTGATTTGTATGCAACATTCATCTGATTGTTCGGTAGAATCACTCCATTCAGTATATTGAGTGAAACTACCGAACAACCAGACCACCCAGGAATGAGTGTGCCTCCAATTACCGGTTGCAACAATGTTGCAAACAGGTAATTGGCAATCAGTGCAGTGTGGTCTTTGTCCTCTGGGTGGCCGCCATTCGGGAAACAAACACGTGGCGGCGGCCATCTTAAACTACCGAACAGCGGTGTTTTGCCGTCGAGTGTCTGGAACTAAAATCGGACACTTGACTAGGCAAACACCGCTGAGACCTCCATACTTCCAGAAATTCGTATGGAAACTACCGAATGACCCGCCGTTCGGTAGAAAGAGCCCCATAAACAAGGGAATTCATTCAAACCCTCTCCAGGCTCTATAACACAGGCAATTCGCCTGTTTTCATTCCCTTGTTTGTGACCGACCGCAGGGCCAAAATGCATGGAACTGTTTTCGGATACTTTACCCATGCGGTCGGTCAAATCTTTGGAACCCCATATCTCACGAACCATTCATCCGAATTACTTGAATTTTGGATATGTTGTCCCCCTGAATAAGGGCTATCCAGCGATGCTGGATTTAAAGGTGTACCCCCGGGTTTTGGGGTACATCCAGAACTTGGCTGAAAAAGTGTACCGGATAATTGAGTTTAATGTTATCTGAGGGGAGGGGATGTGTGGGCTGAACCATGTATGTGATTGGTTATTTTATGCCTCCCCCTGGGTGTGGCCTGTATGTGGATTAGTGTAATAAAAGCCAGGCTGGATGAGCCAGTCCAGAGTTCCTGTTTTACCCTCAAAGTGATGTGTCGTCTCATTATTGGGGGAAGGATTTAATGTATGCTGTTCCAGTTGACTGCTAGGAGTACAAGCCGATTCGTATGGTTCCTATTCAATGGTCTACAGCATTCATACGCTTGGGAGAATTTAAAGGTTTCTCGGATTCGGTGATTATGGTGTCTGCCAGAGTGCTTGGAGTCCTCAGGAAGCGCTAGGAGCATCCATTAACGGAGGTACCAAGTCGGGGTGCCAGGTGATCCGTTACATTGGTGGCAAGCGGTGGGATGGCGTCCTAGTGCGAGGTAAAGCAGCTCGGAGACACAGTACGTTTGGATTTACAAATTGAGGGCAACGCTAGCAGTCGTGCAGCGCCCCTGGGAGCAGACTAGTATGGAAGGTTCTGGCTCTGGAGATGATTGGCTGGCCGAGGTGAGGCAGCGAGTGGCAGAGTATGGGGATGATATACCCATGGAGACACGCCGGGTGATCTGGAACCAGGTCATGGCCGAGCGAAACACAAGGCTGGACCGAGAATTCCGGTTGGCGAAAGAGAGGAAGTATGCTCAGCAGCAGGAGCGTTACAGCAGCCGAGTAGAGGCTGCATCCGAGGAGGTTAGCCGTCTTTCCCTGAGGCGGCGGGAGGAACCCGAAGTGGGGGTCCTCATAGACTGGTCCTGTGAGGAACCACAACAGGCAGGTAGAGATGGGACCAAGGTCTCTCCACCGGGCCCACCGGGATGCTGGGCAGCCGGCCCAGATCCCCAGCAGCAGCCAGAGTTGCCAGGTGGGGAAGCAGGTGGCCCTTACTCACAAATGTTGAGGGGCCTCACGGATTGGTCCTGGGAAGACCCACAGATGGCAGGTGGAGATGGGACTGCGGTCTCTCTACCGGCCCTACAGGGATGCTGGGCAGTCGGCCCAGATCCCCAGCGGCAGTGTGCGTTACAGGGAGCTGAAAGTGCCGTTCTTGCTCCCCAGCGGCAGTCTACGGTGCAGGGAGAGGAGCCTGTTATCCCCTCTCCCCAGCGGTTGAAGGTGTGTAAGGGAGAGGAGTTTGTTACCCCCTCTCCCCACCGACAACCTAACCCACCAAGGGGAGACAGTAAACCCCTCACCAGCGCAGATGGGACCGTGGTCTCTGTGCCCAAGTTACAGGGAGCTGAAGGGGCCATCCTTGCTCCCCAGCGGCAGGTTACAGTTCAGAGAGAGGAGCTTGTTACACCCTCTCTCCAGCGGCAGCCTAACCCACCAAGGGGAGACCGTAAGCCCCACACCAGCGCAGATGGGACCGTGGTCTCTGCGCCCAAGTTACAGGGAGCTGAAGGGGCCGTCCTCCCTCCCCAGCGGCAGTGTGATTTGTTGGGAATTGGGAGCCCAGTCTCCATTCCCCAGCGGCAGTGTGAATTGCAGGGAATTGGGAGCCCAGTCTCCATTCCCCAGCGGCAGGCTGAGTTACAGGGGGCAGAGGTAGTTGGTCCTATCCCCCAGCAGCAGAGTGATATGCCGGGAAGGCAGTGTGAAGTGCAGGGAGAGGAGAGCAGCGTCCTCCCTCCCCAGCGGAAGGCTGAGTTACAGGGGGCAGAGGTAGTTGGTCCTACCCCCCAGCAGCAGCGTGATTTTTTGGGAATAGAGAGCCCAGTCTCTATTCCCCAGCAGCAGGACACTGAATTGGGAGGAGAGACAGTCGGTCTCCCTCCACAAAGACTGAAAGTAGGCATGGGAGAGGAGATTGTTACCACCTCTCCCCAGCGGCGGATCATCAATGGGCAGAGTGTTCTAATGGGAGAGGAGCTGGTTACCACCTCTCCCCAGCGGCAGCTTAATGTACCAGGGGGAGACTGTAAGCCCCACACCTGTGCAGATGGGACCGTGGTCTCTGCACTTCCAGCACAGGGGGTAGGGACGGTCGGTCCTGCCCCCCCACAACAGGGCTGTTTAGCCAAAGGGGAGACAGTCTGTCTCCAGCAGCAGAGCTGTGTAACTAAAGGGGAGACAGTCGGTCTCCAGCAGCAGAGCTGCGCAGCTAAAGGGGAGACAGTCGGTCTCCAGCAACCAGGCTCCAACCAGACTACTCCTGTAGTAGTGCTGGCACCAGGGCAGAGTACCGCTGGTCTCTGCCCACTCAGCAACCCACCAAAACAGCCTACCAGTCCCCCACACAGCCGGGGTGAGGCACCTGGACCTGGACAAGTTTTTCCATTACTCAGGTGTAGTAACCATTTATTGTGGGTGGGCTGTACTGCTGTTTCTGTTTTGTGGGTGGGCTGCTGGACTAACAAGGGCACTGACCGGCAAGAGGTCAGGTACCCTGTTAGTCTGTTTGGAAAAGGGGAGAAATGTGGCGAAACCAACCTCGCCACTGGGCCCTGGAGAAGCCTGTTTGCTAGCCTCCTACCTACTGACTATGGCCCCTGGGTTATTTGGGGCATATTGTACTGTATATTGCTGCTACTGGCCCTTTTAACAGCATCTATGGACATTTTGGGACTACTGTCCCTTTAAGACTGTGAAGCATATTCGAGTGTACTGCCTGTAATATTATATATGTATTTATAGATGTGTTAAGTGTATCCTGGGTGATTTGTATGCAACATTCATCTGATTGTTCGGTAGAATCACTCCATTCAGTATATTGAGTGAAACTACCGAACAACCAGACCACCCAGGAATGAGTGTGCCTCCAATTACCGGTTGCAACAATGTTGCAAACAGGTAATTGGCAATCAGTGCAGTGTGGTCTTTGTCCTCTGGGTGGCCGCCATTCGGGAAACAAACACGTGGCGGCGGCCATCTTAAACTACCGAACAGCGGTGTTTTGCCGTCGAGTGTCTGGAACTAAAATCGGACACTTGACTAGGCAAACACCGCTGAGACCTCCATACTTCCAGAAATTCGTATGGAAACTACCGAATGACCCGCCGTTCGGTAGAAAGAGCCCCATAAACAAGGGAATTCATTCAAACCCTCTCCAGGCTCTATAACACAGGCAATTCGCCTGTTTTCATTCCCTTGTTTGTGACCGACCGCAGGGCCAAAATGCATGGAACTGTTTTCGGATACTTTACCCATGCGGTCGGTCAAATCTTTGGAACCCCATATCTCACGAACCATTCATCCGAATTACTTGAATTTTGGATATGTTGTCCCCCTGAATAAGGGCTATCCAGCGATGCTGGATTTAAAGGTGTACCCCCGGGTTTTGGGGTACATCCAGAACTTGGCTGAAAAAGTGTACCGGATAATTGAGTTTAATGTTATCTGAGGGGAGGGGATGTGTGGGCTGAACCATGTATGTGATTGGTTATTTTATGCCTCCCCCTGGGTGTGGCCTGTATGTGGATTAGTGTAATAAAAGCCAGGCTGGATGAGCCAGTCCAGAGTTCCTGTTTTACCCTCAAAGTGATGTGTCGTCTCATTATTGGGGGAAGGATTTAATGTATGCTGTTCCAGTTGACTGCTAGGAGTACAAGCCGATTCGTATGGTTCCTATTCAATGGTCTACAGCATTCATACGCTTGGGAGAATTTAAAGGTTTCTCGGATTCGGTGATTATGGTGTCTGCCAGAGTGCTTGGAGTCCTCAGGAAGCGCTAGGAGCATCCATTAACGGAGGTACCAAGTCGGGGTGCCAGGTGATCCGTTACAGGGAGTGCCTGTAATGACAGGTACTCCCTCTGCTGTCTGAAAAAAAAAAAAATGTTAAAACAGTGTAAAAATAAATTATATATACTTAGATCATATATATATTTATTATATATATGATCTAAGTATATATATATATACACACATATACACACATACACATAAATATGCATACACTGTCTACGTGTATTTTAATATTAATATATACATAATTATATATATATTAATATCAAAATACACGTACAATGATATTGATTAAATATATATATAATTTTCATTATATATATATTTATATATAATAAAAAATAAATAAATATATAAATACGTTAAAAAAATAAATAAAAAAATAATAAAAAAATAATAAAAAAAAATAGATAAAAAATATATAAACATGCGTAATTTCGTTCTAACTGTATTTTAAAATTAATATATATATATTGATATCAAAATACATGTTGAAGAGGGCGTGGCCTAACTGTTCATGGAGACGGTCGCACACTAGGCGAGCTCCTAGGCCTGAACCGCCATAATTAGCACTACACCCTCATTTCACAAAGATGGTGCGGACAAAGAAGCACAATGGAGCTGGGAGCACAATACCAGGCTCACCAAGGAGATGCACGGGCACGCTGGACGACTTTATCAGCACCCCAGCGGGATCCCGAAACAGCCCGCCGTCAGACATCATGGCGGCAGTCTCGCCCAGCGCAACAAGCGGAGGAGACTCCATTCCGGACTGTGGACCAGACGATGCCCTCCATTCTATCAGGGCGGAACTCTCCCGAATCGGGAGCAACATGCTGACCAAGGCAGACACTGGGGCACTCGTGAAGGAAATACGAGAGGCGGTCCGGGAGGACCTACAGGGCCTCCGCTCAGACCTCACCGCGCTGGAAACAAGAGTAGAAGCGGTTGAAGCAGAGGCGCAGCTCAGCTGCCAGCAGCACCGAGCGGCAGAGACAGCGGCCACCCGTCAAGGCAACATGCTACTCACCCTAAGGCGCCAGGTCGAGGACTTGGAGAACCGGAGCAGAAGACACAATATCAGGATCCGGGGCCTGCCAGAACCGGACACTGAACCCCTGGCGGACTCCCTGGTAATACTCTTTCGCCAGATCCTGGGCCCAGATGCACCATCCGACATCAACCTCGACCGGGCCCATCGAGCACTGGGGCAGGCCAGGCCGGACGGCAGGCCCAGGGATGTGGTGTGCTGCCTTCAATCCTTCCCACTGAAGGAGCAGATCATGCAGGCAGCTAGGACGCTGACAACCATCAAGTTCCGGGGGGCCGAGCTGGCGCTCTTTCAAGATCTATCCGGCCTCACACTTGATGCCAGAAGGGCTTTGCGGCCTATCACCACGGCCCTCCGCGACAAGGGAAGCCCATATAAATGGGGATTCCCCTTCAGTCTCCAAGCCCGTCAGGGAACTACGTGGCACACGATTAAGATGCCGGATGACACCGCTCGATTTCTCCGTGCACTCCACCTGCCGCACACACGGATCCGCAACTGGCTCCTGGAGGAACCAGTGGGCCACAGAAGAGGCGAAGATGTGGGCCTACAGCCTTCCGCCACCAGCCTGAGCCGCATGTCGCCGCCGCGCCGCTGGGGAGGACCAGCGGGGGCGGAGGAGTAAACAGTGACTCTGACCGGTGCCTCCACGACCTCACCGCATGATTGAAGGTACCCCCCCCCCCCCCCGACACCATGGAGACACAAGACTGCCTAAGTTGAGGCCTAGCTCCTAAACGCCTATATCTGGTCCACCTCCAAGGTACTGTTATCGTTTAATTTTGGGACCGTGAAAGGACACCTGTTTACACTTTTACACTAAGGTTTCAATAGCCCACATCGTTTAATTGGAGGAAGGCAACTACCTATCGCTAATGTGGACTTTAAGCCAATGTATAGCACGATATATATCAAGCCTGCTGGCTCCATCTGCATGTTTCTGCAACCACTGCAAACTAGTCCATATACTCACACTTAGCTTGTAACCACGGACTAACCATTGCCTCAGCATGAGAATTGCATGCCTAGATAGCAAGACGTAGATTATACCAATGTTGATATGTTTATATGCTTAATATGTTTAATAAGTTATAGATGGGGGCGAAAGAAAAACAAAAAAAACAAAAAAAACAAAAAAACAAAAACTGGAATCTCACTAACTTAACTAGCTGAGAACCATTCATAGACATGATTGCCTATCCAGATCATAATATTTTAAAAATAGGGTGTTGCCTACATGCCATAGTTATTTCAAACTGCACTATAGACACACGCTAACTACGACGAATAACCGTTAGGTTGAATGTCAGGAACCCGCTTAAATGCACTGATATGACACGATGTATAGCCTATGGGTAAAACTATAACTTGCTAGATGTTCTGACACCATGGCGGCACAAACCTATCTCGCCGCTAAACGCCTGTGTCTGGTCAACCTCCATGGTACTATCACCGTTTGCTTCTGGAACAGTGAGGGGTAGTTTGGGTTAGGTTTCCATGTTTACACTCAGGTTTATGTAGCCTAAAACGTTGATGAGCTGTGTCGCTACTACACGGCCAAGCCGGCAGGATTGGATGTAGGCACCTATCGCCAGTTTGGAATCTAAGTAAATGTGTAGCATGACTTACCCCAAGCCTGCAGGCTTTATCTAGGTATATACTCATATCTGCAAACACCGCAAACTTATCCTTATACTTACACTTAGTCCGCACCCACACACTAACCCTTGACCCACCAGGAGAATGTCATACCTAGACAGCAAAGCGGAGATTGTGCCAATGTTTAAGTGTTTAACTCCTACATGTCATATTGTATACGGGAATAATAGCATCATAATCAACTTAACCGGCTGAGAACCATACATAGACAGGTTAGCCTATCTTGATCACAATATCTTTAAAATGTGCTGGTACCCACAAGTCTTAGCTATTTCAAGTTGTGTGGGACCTGAGTTCTTATGTGCCGCTGTGGCACGGCTCGAGGTCTTATTACCACGGGCACAACGAAACCCCCCCCCCCCCGGGTACTGGAGATGGAGGACCTGCATATCACTTGGGTGGCGTGACACATGAATACATGGCCGCCTGGCCTTTTCCCCCCCTATGAGTCCGGCCCATAGAACAACCACCATGGCAATGCATAGAGGCTGGAGGTACACACGGGACACAGAGTACCTACTGGCATCTTTCTCTGGATCATACAAGCTAAACGCACTACAATAGGCTACATAGGAGGGTAGTAAGCACTCTTGAGAGACGGTGACGGTTGAAGGATGCGGACGACACACCGACTGGAATACACTAACACACCAGACCACACTAGGTACACAGTGTGACGGTTTCTGGGCGGTGACCACGCCCTAATAACAGACGCACACCTACATAGGTACACACGGCAGGATCTGGGGGCGCCCGGCACTCGCTGGATTCGCGGCCCCTAGGTCTGCCCAGTGCGTTGAGTTCTACACTCGACACCTCCCGAATCGGGAGAATCACACGGACCGGAGGGGTAGTGAGAGGTAGGAGGACTTACGGGACAGGCCGGACCGCGTAACCCAAACTTTACTCAGGTCGGGCGCCTCGCCGGGCTCCTCTCGCTCCCCTTCCCTTCCTCCCCCTAAAGCTTCCCCCCCCCCTTTAAATTTTTATTTTTTTTTCTCCTTCTCTCTCTCTCTCTCTCTCTTCCCTCTCTCTTCTCTTCCTCTCTGTCTCTTCTCCTTCCCACCTCGGACTTCCGGTAACATGGCCGGCAACTTCGCACCGGCAGAGATCAGCCTCTGGTCCCACAATGCCAGAGGTCTGAATATGCCGGAAAGGCGCTCTCATCTTTTACGCACGCTCTGGTCCACACGTACGTCAATAGCATTTATTCAGGAAACACACTTCCAGGGACATAACGCTCCGGCATTGCGAGACTCTCGCTTCCCTACCGGGTACTTTGCTAACCATCCACACGCGAAAAAGGCAGGGGTGGCGGTCCTCATTGCCCACACGATACCCTTCCAGAGCCAGGCCGAGATGGCAGACCCGGAAGGCCGATATATATTTGTGAAGGGCACGATCGCTGGACAACTTTACACCCTGGCATGCGTTTACGCACCTAACACGGCGCAACATAAATTCCTGGTACACACGCTGCGCACCCTGGAACGCTTTAGGGAGGGCATATTAATACTAGCAGGTGATCTTAACCTAGCACTAGATCCACGACTTGACACATCCCTAGGATCTAGCTCGCTCCCGGCATCTTACCAACGTAAAGCCCTAGCGGCGCTCAGGAGCTCAGGACTGGCGGACTCGTGGAGAGTAGCCCACCCAGCAGAAAGGGACTACTCGTATTACTCAACTATCCACAACCGTTATAGCAGATTGGACTACATTTTCCTTCCTGTAGAGTTCCTCTCGCTTCTGCTATCCAGCGAGATCCAGACGGCCACCTGGTCCGACCATGCGCCGGTCCGGACTAACATCGCCTCTCCGCTCTATAAGCCCCGGGAGAGACAGTGGAGACCCAATGAACAAGTCTTGGAAGAACTAGCAACGACCATGGAGATGAGAGACGCACTGCAGAAGTACTTCGAGGAGAATACCACCCCAGACGTAGCACCCCAGACGGTATGGGAGGCACACAAGTGCCTGATCCGAGGCTTCCTGGTGCGTCACGGCACTCACCGTAAGAAGGCCATGCGACAAGAGACCACGCAACTGGCGCTGCAAGTAGCATCCCTGGAAGCTCTCCATAAGACCACGCTGTCGGAAGACACCTATAAAGAACTCCTGGAGGCGCGACGGAACCTCAAGCAGCTGCTTTCACAGGGCCTCCTCCGGACCATCCGCAAATCGCGTAGACATTTCTACGAATACTCTGACAAATGCGGGAGGCTCCTGGCCAGAAGACTGCAGCGGGAGCGGAGACTCTCACACATAACTAAAATTCGGGACCGAACCGGTACACTTGTTCAAATGCCTGATGGGATTGCGAAGGCCTTCCACCACTACTATACGGAACTCTATAATATACCAACGACCCGGGGGGCCTCTGCGCAGGCACGACGCGAGACCAAAATAGCATCCTACTTGGACCAACACGTGTCCCGGACCTTAACGGAAGATCAGAGGTCGGCATTGGAGGAGTCGATCTCCCTAGGAGAGCTCAAGCACGCCCTCAAGATCACCAAAGCCCACAAAGCACCAGGCCCGGATGGCCTCACCGCAGCTTACTATAAAAAATTTCAAGATATCCTGCTGCCACATCTACTAAGTAGCCTCAATCACCTGCTTGAGGGCGGCGCCCTCCCACGGGACACACTGGCAGCCACCATCTCGCTAATCCCAAAGGAAGGAAAGGACTTGACGAATTGTTCCAGCTACAGGCCGATTTCCTTACTCAATGCCGATCTGAAACTGTTCACTAAGGTATTGGCGTTGAGGGTTGGACGGGTGCTGCCGGATCTGGTGCACCCGGATCAGGTGGGATTTGTCCCTGGGAGAGAGGCGCGTGATAATACAATCCGAGCCCTCAATGTGATCCACATGGCAGGGGACGACCGGAGGGGGATCCTGCTCCTCTCGACCGACGCCGAAAAGGCGTTTGATCGGGTGGACTGGCGATTCATGCTGGCGACACTCCGTGCGGTGGGATTCGGACCGCACATGTTAACTTGGATTGCCTCCCTCTATACAACTCCCACGGCCCGTTTGCGCATCAACGGCGCCTTATCACAACCGTTCAACATCCGCAATGGCACGAGGCAGGGGTGTCCTCTATCCCCCCTCCTGTTTGCCCTCTCCCTGGAACCCTTCCTGGGGGCGGTCAGACGGGATGGGGGAGTGACGGGCCTCAACTGCCATGGCATGGAACAGAGGGTGGCGGCCTACGCGGACGACCTCCTCTTTTTCCTGGCCAACCCACTCGTCTCACTCCCGAACCTCCTCGCTAGGTTCCGAGAGTATGGAACCCTGTCCAATCTAAAGCTCAATACTGATAAATCAGAAGCATGCCCACTCCATCTACCCACCTCGGACACAGCCCACATTCAAACGCAGTACCCCTTTAGATGGTGCGCGGACAAGATCAAATATTTAGGGATCTGGCTCACCAGAGACACGACTCGCCTTTATCAAGAAAATTTCATACCTATCCTCCGCACACTGCAAAAAGATATGGCGACCTGGGGTAGCCTATGTATCTCCTGGTTCGGGAGAATCAATGCACTGAAGTTAAACCTGCTCCCGAGACTCCTCTATCTATTTCAAGCGATCCCGATCATGATACCCAGAGCCTTCTTTCGGACGCTCTACACCGATATAATACGATTTGTATGGAAAACGAGTAGGCCCAGGGTTAGCGGGACGCTCCTGTCCCTACCCAAACGAATGGGGGGACTGGGTCTCCCATCCATAATACACTACTATAGAGCAACCCATCTACTACGTCTGGTGGACTGGCACGTCCCAACATCTGACAAAATTTGGCGGAAACTAGAAGACGACCAAACGAACCATAAACTACCGTCCGCGGTGTGGACGAGATACCCTCTAAAATGCCTCGCCACGACCCGAAACCCGTTTATCCGGGCCACGATGCAGATATGGATCACCACCCGACTGACAGACAGGCTTACCACGACGCCGGGCCCCCTGACGGCTATCACCCATAACCCGGAAATCGCTGACGGCCTGCGACCAGCAGACGTGACGGGTCTCGGGGGCATGGACTGGACTTACATGAGGCACCTATGCTCCGCGACAGGGCTGAAGCCACTCAGGGAGCTGGGACCGGAAGGCACCACCTCATTAATGGACAGATTCCGATACCTCCAGATACAACATTACTACCGAACCACGGCAGGCAAACACCTGTTTCACAGAGAGCTCACCACTTTCGAACATATGTGCGCAGCCAGAGAGAGACCGCTGAAGGGGATCACCCTCCTCTACACCATGATGATCACGACCACACCACGGGCGCCACCGAAATACATGTCCCACTGGGAGCGAGTCACGGAACAGTCGATAACGGAGCAACAGTGGGAGAAGATTCATGTCCTCGCACACCAAGGCACAGTATGCTCAAAACTCCAGGAGCTTAATTATAAAATTATGGTCAACTGGTATAGGACCCCTGCAAGACTACACCGCATGAATAGCGAGCTCCCAGACACCTGCTGGCGATGTGGAGCCGAAGGGGGGACAGACATCCACATCTGGTGGTCGTGTCCCAAAATTCAGCAGTACTGGAAACAAATCCACTCCAAAATCACGAACATTGCAGAGCCGGAACTCCCGTTGCAGCCTCTGCCAATGTTACTCCACCACACCACACGCCCTATTGCCACCTATAAACGCTCCCTCACCAAACATCTGCTTAACGCAGCCAAGTCTCTCATCCCACTTAAATGGCGCTCGACGGAGTCGCCGACAGTGGAACAGTGGATGACCAGGGTAGAAGATATATATAGTATGGAATCCCTTACGGCATCGCTACACGGAACAGGAGACAAATGCGCCATCACGTGGCTCCCCTGGTGTACCTTCATGGCCCAGAGGCAGAACATGGCCGCAGGGACGGCTACCGCCTAGACGTCAAGATCTAGGGAGACACCGTATTTTTCTTCCTCTTTTTCCTCCTTTCCCCCCCCCCCCCTTTTTTTTTTTTTTTTTTCTTCTTCCTCCTCTGTGGCCCCGCTCACCCACCCCGCTTCCCAGCCCCCCCCCCCCACGATTGGAGGGATAGGAGCCCGGTGGAGCCGAGACGGAGATATGGAGCGAGGGGGGAGCTCATGACCTGAGCAGACGTGAAAATGTGATCCGTGGGGACACCTGGGATGGACGACTGAGACGAGCGACAGTAACTTATCGGGTAATGGCCCTGGACCTAACACGCACATAGCCCTGTAGTGACACGCACCAGGGGACGGCCTTGACACGTCCCAGTCGTCACCCACATACACCTGACAACGCTCCTCACCTGTGGCACGCTCGGGCCGTGGCGAGATCTCTCATCATGGGTGCACTCTTGCCGGAACGGTCAGAGGGGCGGCATCCCCTCCCCCCCTCCCCCCCAAGAGGGGGGGGGAGGGGAGGGGTTAGATCGCGGGGAGGAGCACTAGTCCTACACACAAGCTGCTCACTAATCACCTGAACGGAAAAAAATCTACCCCTGCACACACGGCCTCGGTCACTACCACACATGAACGCATTACTCCACAGGGATGGCACTTTCTATGGAAGGGAGAGGGGGCATGGAGGAGGAGGGAGCTGAGGGGGGAGTGGATATGGGAGGGGAGTGGGAGGGAGAGGGGAGGGGTGAGAGTGGGAGGACAGGGGAAGGAAAGACACTAACATAGGAGAACATAAAAGAAAAAAGAAAGAACCTAGGATAACGAACAGCTAAATAATCCCTCAACCGAGAGATCGGCCGAACTCAATATTAAGACATATTGCTGCGTTTTAGCTCCACATGTTTATTGCATTATATGATCTATGAGAGACTGGGGTTGATATGCAATGTACTAGACTACACCTGCTATGTATAATCTGTACTGTATCCCAATCTTCTTTCTGTACCCCATGCGATTCTGTACATCAATAAAAAATGATTGACAAAAAAAAATACATGTTGAACGAAATAATATATATATCTATATACATAAGTATATACGTATATATCACTATGTATATACCTATATATAAATAAAAATAATTAAAAAAAATTATATACATATATATACACACATATATATATATATATACACACATATATATATAATAATTCTACGCATATATTTATGTAATAATTTTACATAATTAGGTCATGTTATTAATTACAATTTGCAGGACCTGCCTGCCAACCCAGGCCAAAAGTTCAGGGAATTACATTGTCTAGCACTATATTTAACTCTGTAACTTTCCAAGACACCATGAAACCTGTACATGGGGGGTACTGTTTTACTCGGAAGACTTCGCTGAACACAAATATTAGTGTTTCAAAACAGTAAAATATATTACAACGACGATATCGTCAGTGACAGTGACATTTTTTGCATTTTTCGCACACAAATGGCACTTACACTGACGATATAATTGTTGTGATACGTTTTACTGTTTTGAAACACTAATATTTGTGTTCAGCGAAGTCTCCTGAGTATAACAGTACCCCTCATGTACAGGTTTTATGGTGTTTTCAAAAAAATTTTTTACCTTGGATATTTCTCTGTCTTCAGGACTGTGGAATTCCAGCAGACTTTATACAGCCAGGATATCCATTATTAGCACTCTTTTTTCACAATGCCTCATTGCATCATAAGCACTCTTTTGCACCAAGCATCCTTTCATGTATAAACTTACCTAAATGCTCACCACACAAACCTCCTAAATGTGACCTATTTGTTAGAAGGAAGCCTAATGTAAGCAGCTGGGAGGGACTGAAAGAACAGAGACCCAGGTGCCTATACTAGTTTTAATCTAAATTGCTGTGAACAGCTGCAGGCCTGTGTTTCAGCGGCACAATGGGGATTTGAGAGATAGGTTAGACCCCTGGTTGCTGAAGTAGGTACCCAGGCTGGCAACTTTTACAGATGTGTTGTTTGCTGGGTCTTCAGGGATAAGAGGCTGAACCCTGGCCTGGCTTCATGTAGGCAGTATATCACATTCGGCCCATGAGGGGGTACACAAGCTGGCCTGTTGCTGGGTCTTCAGGGATAAGAGGCTGAACCCTGGCATGCAGTGAACCATTTTCATCCCCTGAGGGAGAGGTTGTTTCCTACCCCCGGTCACTAAAGAGGGTACCCAGGCTAGCCACTTTTACAATAGTGCGTTGCTGGGTCTTCAGGGCTTAGAGGCTGACTCCTTCCAAACTACTGTGAAGGACAGGAAAAAAGACTGCCTGATGGGAAGAGGGAGGATCTATTTATACCAGTTTCAAGATGGACTACAAATTTCCCATTAATGTTATATTTTTATTTTAAAACTCACCTATAATATCACTGTAAATTGTCAAACAGTAATGTTTTGAATTGAATATGGGGTTATTTAAAGTCACACAAATATCCACATTAACTTGACTGTTAGAATTTAAGAAAAAAGGTGATAATGGGTAGTAGAGCAGAAGAAGTGAGAGTGGGGGAAGGAAAAAAGGGTAAAGAAAAAAAAGAAATAAGGGTGAAAAAGAAAAATATTAATATCTATAGCAATATTATAAGTAAGATAATCACCGGTAATTAAGATTAAAGCATTCATAAATAAAGAATATATAGAAATGCACATGAACCACTAATTGGATATATATTTGGCCCATTATAGGTCATACTGAATTTTATATATATGTACCGTATATACTCGAGTATAAGCAGAGTTTTTTAGCACATTTTTTGTGCTAAAAGACCCCAACTCGGCTTATACTCGAGTCAGAGTCTGTATTATGGCAATTTGCATTGCCATAATACAGACTGGGGGGAGAGGGGTGCTGGCAGAGCTGTACTTACCTTTCCTGCAGCTCCTGTCAGCTCTCTCCTCCTCTGCGCCGTCCGTTCAGCACCTTGGTCAGCTCCCAGTGTAAGTCTCGCGAGAGCCGCGGCTCTCGCGAGACTTACAGTGTGAGCTGACAGAGGGAGCTGACCGGACGGCGCGGAGGAGGAGAGAGCTGACAGGAGTTGCAGGAGAGGTAAGTACAGCTCTGCCAGCCCCCCTCTCCCCCCCACTGAACTACCAATGCCACTGGACCACCAGGGAAGCAGAGCCCCCCTCCCTGCCATGTAGCAAGCAGGGAGGGGGGACAAAAAAATAATAATTAGTAATAATAAAAAAATAATAAATAAATAATAATACAATAATAATAATAATTAAATTAAATGAATAAAAATAATAATAAATAATAATAAAAATAATTAAAATAATTTAAAAAAAAATTGCTCACCCCCCCAGCAAGGCTCTGCAACACACACACACACACACACACACACACTACACTCATACACACAGACTGCATTCATACACACAGACTGCATTCATACACTCACACTGCATTCATACACTCACACTGCATTCATACACACACGCTGCACTCATACACACACGCTGCACTCATACACACACGCTGCACTCATACACACACGCTGCACTCATACACACACGCTGCACTCATACACACACTGCATTCATACACACACTGCATTCATACACTCACACTGCATTCATACACACACACTGCATTCATACACACACGCTGCATTCATACACACACGCTGCATTCATACACACGCTGCACTCATACACACACACTGCATTCATACACACACACTGCATTCATTATACACACACTGTAAATAAATATTCAATTAATATATTTTTTTTAGGATCTAATTTTATTTAGAAATTTACCAGTAGCTGCTGCATTTCTCACCCTAGTCTTATACTCGAGTCAATAAGTTTTCCCAGTTTTTTGGGGTAAAATTAGGGGCCTCGGCTTATATTCGGGTCGGCTTATACTCGAGTATATACGGTATATATATATATATATATATATATATATATATATATATATATATATAATTTTTTTTTTTTGGCTTTCCTCTCTCTCCTCCTTAAAAAATTTCTAGTTATATCGATCTCCCGACCCCCGACTCAATCCCCTCCTTCTGTAAAAATTTTACAGGTATTCCCAAATCTTCTAATTTGTTTGATGATTTGGGAATGCAAGGTTTTAAGACCTTGGACAATTCTAATGTTCAACGTAGGGGAAGTTTTTATATTTCACCTTGTGATGTCTAAGTTTGTTAATTATGGAATATGTATTGGAATGATCAGTTCAAGTTTATCTACTATAAATGGTTTAAAGGAGAGATATAAAGATGGAATCAATCTATATCAATTTGTAAGGGAATGCTGAGATTTATGTCTGTTAATGTACAAGGTTTGAACTCACATTGGAAAAAACATATTTTATGATGCTTTCGTAAACAATGGGATCCAAAAAAGGTTTTATCCAAGAAACTCACTGGATTATTTCAGAAGTTCAAAAATGGGTGGTAACAAATATAAGCATGTCTATCAGTCATCACTTAGCAAAAAAAAAATGTGGGGTTGCGATTATCTTTGATTCTAATTTAAAACATGAGATATTATTTCAAGACAGTGACCCGTTGGGCAGATATCTAATAGTCTGCAATATTGAAGATATGGTATATACTCTTGTTAATGTTTATCTACCAAACTTCATTACTCTCTAAAATTATGAATAGAGTAGATAAAATCGCAAAAGGAACTTTATTAATTGCTGGTGACTTCAACTGCGTTTTTGATTATAAAATGGATAAAAGATGACAGGTTCAGTCGAAGTCTGAAAAACTAATAAACAAACAAACAATCTAGAATTGTAACTAATATATGTAATGCACATAGTTTATATGATGCTTGGCAGATTATGAATCCTGATATTTGCGATTTTACCCATTTATCTAACGTCCATAACTCTTATTCAAGAATTTACTTATGTTTAGTTGAAGCCAATACATAAAATAGCATTAATAAAATTCAAATCAAAGATAATACCTAGTCTGACTATAGTTCTGTAATAGTGATGTCCCGAACTGTTAGTCGGGAACTGTTCGCCGGTGAACATAGCTTGTTCGCAGCGAACGCGGCGGGCGAACATATGCGATGGTCGGTCCGCCCCCTATTCGTCATCATTGAGTAAATTTTGACCCTGTACCTCACAGTCAGCAGACACATTCCAGCCAATCAGCAGCAGACCCTCCCTCCCAGACCCTTCCACCTCCATTATGAATAGGGGGCGGATCGACCATCGCATATGTTCGCCCGTCGCATTCGCCACAAACAAGCTATGTTCGCCAGCGAACGGTTCCTGGCGAAGAGTTCGGGACATCACTATTCTGTAATAATAGATTTAGGGAAACCTGTGCCTAAAGGTGGAAGTACTTGGAGACTGGATGACTCTACTTTTAAACTTAAGGAAATCCAAGAGAAAACAATAGAGCTATCCAGGTTTTATTTTGGTCAGAAAATTCAACTCCTGATATTAAACATTCAACACTATGGGATACTTAGAAAGTAGTAATGAGGGGTTACCTTATTAAAATTGAAAAACAATTAAAAAAATAAGAGATAAATATCTTGCTGATCTAAACATTGAATATCTTAATATGTCCAAAATCAACAACAATCAACCATCTAGACAGCTTATGATAAAATTATCAGACTTACAAAATATAATTAATATAAAAATAGAGGAAAAGATTAAAAGAACTATTAATAAGCTAAGATTAAATACTTATTATGAGGGGAACAAGGCCAATAACAATTTAACTAAAAAATTAAAGAAACATGATGCGAAAAATAGGGTAAATAAACTATCTGATGGTCAAACTATTTATTCCTCTCCAGATAAAATTGGTCAGATATTTAACCCCTTAAGACCGCAGGACGTACTATGCCGTCCTTATTTTGGTGGCTCTAAAAGCCGCAGGACGGCATAGTACGTCCTGCGATCTTATGTACTTACCCGGTCGCCGGCGATCCCACGCCGGCGATCGCGGTATGGGGGACTTACCTGGGAGCCCAGGGAGTCCCCCTGTGTCCTCTTCAGCCGCCCAGGGCCATGTGATCGCGAGGTCCTTGCGAGGACCCCGCGATCACATGGACGGCATAGCCATCCAAGGCATTGCCAGCAGGGGGAGTGCCTGTAATGACAGGTACTCCCTCTGCTGTCTGAAAAAAAAAAAAATGTTAAAACAGTGTAAAAATAAATTATATATACTTAGATCATATATATATTTATTATATATATGATCTAAGTATATATATACACACATATACACACATACACATAAATATGCATACACTGTCTACGTGTATTTTAATATTAATATATACATAATTATATATATATTAATATCAAAATACACGTACAATGATATTGATTAAATATATATATAATTTTCATTATATATATATTTATATATAATAAAAAATAAATAAATATATAAATACGTTAAAAAAATAAATAAAAAAATAATAAAAAAATAATTAAAAAAAATAGATAAAAAATATATAAACATGCGTAATTTCGTTCTAACTGTATTTTAAAATTAATATATATATATTGATATCAAAATACATGTTGAACGAAATAATATATATATCTATATACATAAGTATATACGTATATATCACTATGTATATACCTATATATAAATAAAAATAATAAAAAAAAATTATATACATATATATACACACATATATATATATATATACACACATATATATATAATAATTCTACGCATATATTTATGTAATAATTTTACATAATTAGGTCATGTTATTAATTACAATTTGCAGGACCTGCCTGCCAACCCAGGCCAAAAGTTCAGGGAATTACATTGTCTAGCACTATATTTAACTCTGTAACTTTCCAAGACACCATGAAACCTGTACATGGGGGTACTGTTTTACTCGGAAGACTTCGCTGAACACAAATATTAGTGTTTCAAAACAGTAAAATATATTACAACGACGATATCGTCAGTGACAGTGACATTTTTTGCATTTTTCGCACACAAATGGCACTTACACTGACGATATAATTGTTGTGATACGTTTTACTGTTTTGAAACACTAATATTTGTGTTCAGCGAAGTCTCCTGAGTATAACAGTACCCCTCATGTACAGGTTTTATGGTGTTTTCAAAAGTTACAGAGTCAAATATAAGGTTTGCGTTTCAGTTTTTTCACATTAAAATTCGCCAGGTTGCCTTTGAGACCGTATGGTAGCCCAGGAATTAAAATTATCCCCATGATGGCATACCATTTGCAATAGTAGACAACCCAGGGTATTGCAAATAGGGTATGTTCAGCTTTTTTAGTAGCCACTTAGTCACAAACACTGGCCAAAATTTGCGTTCAAATTAGTTTTTTGCATTTTCAAATATTAACACTAACTTTGGCCAGTGTTTGTGACCAAGTGGCTACTAAAAAAGACTGGACATACTCAATTTGCAATACCTTAGGTTGTCTACTTTTGCAAATGGTATGCCATCATGGGGGTAATTCTTATTTCTGGGCTACCATATGGTCTCAAAGGCAACGTAACCAATCTGGCGAATTTCAATGTAAAAAAACTGAAATATGTAACACGCTATATTTGACCCTGTAACTTCCCAAAACACCATAAAACCTGTACATAGGGGGTACTGTTTTACACGCGAGACATCGCTGAATACAAATATGTGTATTGTATTGCAGTAAAAGCAAACAGTATTATGACATTCACAGTTAGAATGTCACGTAGAACTAAAAAAATTTAAAAAATTCTTATTTTCTCCCATTTTTTAAATATTTTTTTCATATTAAATTATGTTCCATACCTAAATATTTGATGTTAAACGAAAGCCCCTTTTCCCCTGAATAAAATGATATATAATAATGGGGGGTGCATTTAATATGAAAGAGGTGAATTATGGTTGGACAGACATATAGCGCAAATGCCAGGTTTTGTTTACGTTTTTTTGGATCACAACTTGTACATTTGGCTGCGGTCTTAAGGGGTTAATAAGTTTTACAGCAATTTATATAATTTAGGAATAGTTTCAGACAAAATAAAAATTAATAACTACCTATCTGAAATTATTCCCAAAATTTCTACCTCTGATATCACTACTTTAAATGTTGAGTTTACACCTGATGAAGTAGAAAGAGAGATTGAAAGATTGAAATTATTCAAGACTCCTGGTCCTGATGGCTACAGTAACTATTTCTATAAAATTATGAAAAAAAAATAGTGCGTCCTCTAACTGATCTTTACGATGAAACGGGCAATTTAGTTAAAACTCTGAAAGATCTATTACAAGCCAACATCTTACAAATATAAAAATCTAATAAAATGAAAGTGATTTTAGCAACTACAAACCAATTTCATTTATAAATATAGATATGAAAATATGAGCTTCAATTTTAGCATCTAGATTAAAGTTAGTTATTTAAAAAGTTATTCACCCGGACCAGGTTGGTTTTATTCCAGGAAGATCCTCGGATATCTGCACAAGAAGAATTTTGGACATAATAGATAGAGCTGAACGAATGGATATTCCTCTGCTGACCCTGTCACTAGATGCAGAAAAAGCATTTGACAGGGTCAGCTGGAGGTTCTTAGACGCAGTGTTGGTTTCTTTTGGGTTTGTGGGGTGGATCCAAGGAGCTATTATGGCCCTGTACTCCAATCCAATAGCAAGAACAGTTGGGGTAAATATTGTAGCCAGCTGGTTTAATCTTCAAAATGTCACAAGGCAGGGTTGCCCTTTATCGCCCCTTCTCTATATTTTAACTTTAGCGATCAATATTAGAACAAATCAAATGATCAAAGGTTTTCCTACTAATAAAAAGCAAATAAAGTGTGCTGTGCCTTTAAGATCAAAAGCAACTAATGAATAATATAAATACCATATACAAGTGTATAACATTCACATAAATGACAATGACAGAATAAAGTGAACTGTGCATTTAAAGCTATAAATAAATTGCTGAATAATATGAATACCACATACATGTGTAATAGCATAAGTGAATTGTGCTAATACAAGAAAAACAAAAGGTTAAGGTGTGCTAGTAATAAAACCCCACTGATATGAGCAAAGTAGGGACGAAATGTTAATACCTCACTTTTAAGAGAGTTTGCTTTGAAATTGCTTCTGTCAGAACTTCAGTGCAATTCTCAAAAGAAAAGTCAAAAACAAAACTCAAAGGGCAATATGCATTAACAATAAATATTGTGAATATAGATCGAAAACACTCACAAGAGTAGAGCAATTAAGTCTGCTCTGAACCGTGTTTGCATCTCAGGTAATGTATATAGAAGCTTGAGGCTGTGATGAAAGTAAAGATCCTTTATTAGACACTCCAATAGTTAAAAGCAGTTGTCAGGCGTGTAATTCCTCTTTACATGTCACCTCCTCACAAGTGTAGTTAAGTCCCAAATACTTGCGCCGATTATCTCCAGGCTTCAGGGGCTGTATGCACTTCCACTTGTTCCGGGAGGCGGGGCTTACAAATCTGTTTCACGAGGAATGTAATATACTTGTTAATTTGCCCATGTGGACAACAATATGTGAGCCGTACTATACGGCCACTCCATAAAAGAATAGGAGAGCATATAAATAATATTTTAAGGGGAGTCACTCACCATAGTGTTTCGGACCATTTTAAAGCAAAGCATAATATGGATGCGAAGGGATTAATTGTTTTTAGGAATTCAGGTAGTGAAAAAATCATACAGGGGTGGAGATCATATTTCAAAAATAGGAAGAGAAGAAATGATGTGGGTTCATAGATTGAAAACCTTAGAACCACAAGGTCTTAACATAGAATTCGACCTTTTTAATTTTTTATATTTTTTTTTTACATAATTTTTTTACAAATTTTTCTAATTTTATAAAATAATTTTTATATTTCAATAGAAAATGTCTTATGGGTTGGTGGATAATATGTTGTACCTTCCCTTTTTCCTTTTCTTATCTCTTCCTATTTT
This sequence comes from Pelobates fuscus, assembly GCF_036172605.1. Lineage (NCBI taxonomy): Eukaryota > Metazoa > Chordata > Amphibia > Anura > Pelobatidae > Pelobates > Pelobates fuscus. Next base: position 245,356,034 of record NC_086319.1, on the reverse strand, counting down.
AGAATTATTTTAAACAGTTTTCCCTATAATTCTTATTTTAGTATATAAAATGTAAATGAGCATTGCAGATGTGGTTAAAAGATATATAATTTTATGTAATTTAGTAATTAACATGAACTAATTTTATTCCTTCCTTCCTTCTATTAAAGTAGGTTCTATTGTAAGTGTTTTATATTTGAATATATTTTTATTTAGTACACTGTACAAATATACAATTGTTCCAAGTGAGAGATAAGCTTACTGTGTATGTGCAGTTTGTTTTATTTTAATTTATTTTATTGCATTTGATTGGATATTTCCTGAGTTATATAACAATTTTTAAACATCTTAGTGAATAGTCCCCTTTTAGTTCGATTAAAATAGGAAATGGCATCTATTATGAATGGTAATATGCCTGGTTAAGATAACCAATTACAAGGCAGAATTTACAGACCTTTTGGGCAGCCACACCCTCTTTTTATGCCTTATATTGAGACTGTGATGGACAAGTGGGCAGATCTGATAAAGCTGAGCACGTCGGCGAAACAAGTCATCACGCTCTTACGTCATTACGTTCAACGGCCAACACAGTTCAGAGCAGACTTAATTGCTCTACTCTTGTGAGTGTTTTCGATCTATATTCACAATATTTATTGTTAATGCATATTGCCCTATGAGTTTTGTTTTTGATTTTTCTTTTGAGAATTGCACTAAAGTTCTGACAGAAGCAATTTTAAGAGTCTCTTAAAAGTGAGGTATTAACATTTCGTCCCTACTTTGCACATATCAGTGGGGTTTTATCACTAGCGCACCTTAACACTTTTGTTTTTCTTGTATTAGCACAATTCATTTATGCTATTACACATGTATGTGGTATTCATATTATTCAGCAATTGATTTATAGTTTTAAATGCACAGTGCACTTTATTCTGTCATTGTCATTTATGTGAATGTTATCCACTTGCATATGGTATTTATATTATTCATCAATTGCTTTTGGTCTTAAAGGCACAGCGCACTTTATTATTTGCTTTTTGTATCTTATGTGAGTGGAGCTTCTTCACGATATATAGTGCTGCTTTAGATTTAGATTTAGATTGAACTGTATATATTTTTTTTGCGCCATTTTTACTTGTTTTTTTGTTATTCTTCCAACTAATAAAGCTGAAGCCAAGATATCGTTATACGCTGACAATATTCTACTGTCGCTTACATCTCCAGAGTCATCCCTATCATATATAATACACAAAATAAAAAAGTACAGTGAAATATCAAATTATAAGTTAAATGTAGCTAAATCAATAGTTTTAACTAAGAAGATTAAATAATTCCAAAACAGATTCAAAACACCATGGAAATAAATGTTCTTAATCTCTTAAATTATACTAATATAAAGCTAAAGAATGGCGCTCAATAGAATCTTCTTGGTCTGGTCGGATCAACACAATTAATGCTAGTATCATACCAAAATGGTCATATTTGTTTAGAATGTTACCCCTCCATATGCCTGACATTTGGTTAACTATGATTCAATCCAGTTTTCAATCATTTATATGGAAAAGTAAAAAAACGAGAATAAGTGCCAAAGTTCTTGCAAGGAAATACCAACAAGGGGGTTTAAACGATCAATATATAAGAAACTGTTATTTTTCTAATATTATAGGTCATGTTTATAAGTTACAAGTTGATATTTGCAAAGAAGAAATTTGGTATATAATAGAATCCGACGCAGTCGGAAATGATAGACTTGAATGATACTTATGGCTTAATGGTGGCAAGAAATCTACAGATTGCTTAAACACTAAATCCTTAATATTAGCACAAACTATTCGAGCTTGGGAAATACTGAGAAAAAGATTTTTGGGGAAGTATATGTTATGAACCAATGTTGGAAATGGATACATCGTTTATTTAGTGTGTTATATGTCCCACCTAAGAGTTATTTAATATATCGAAATATCTAATTATTTTTCATTGTTTTAGCTGGTATTTTTTTATTAAAGGTATATATCTTTTATAGGAACGCTTGTTTCCTCTAATTATTGGTGGAGCGTACATGCTATATATTTTTAGTTATTTTTCCTATTTGCCAAGTCGCTTGCTGGCATGTAGCTGCCCAAATTTATTATCTATCTTGGTTACCACTCCCTTGTTTATGGCTTAATAGTGGCAAGAAATCTACAGATTACTTAAACACCAAATCCTTAATATTAGCACAAACTATTCGAGCTTGGGATATACTGAAAAAAAGATTGAACATTTCTCATATCGTACAACCAGCTCCATACTGTGTCATATTGGTGATGGGGTCTATCAGAGAAGAGAACCCTTTGATAAATCTCCTGTAGCAAAACCAATAAACCTTTGAATGGCTTTAAGCCCATTAGGCAATGGCCAATGTAGAACGGCCTCTAGTTTATGATGATTCATTTTAAAACCAGAGGAAGAAATATTATACCCCAAAAACTGTACCTCAGTCTGGTCAAAGATGCATTTTTCAAGTTTGCAATAAAGTCTATTCTTTTTTTTTTTTTTTTTTATATCTTTTTTTTTAATAACATTTTTGTACAATTTCGTAACATTGGTGGTTTTAACGCCAGTTTTACAGATTGTGATATTCGAACCATATAAAGTGTTCAATTGTATGATGCGATCTAAGCGTATATATAAGTATGCCACCTTAACATATGCCTAAACTATCTCTGTGTAACAGTCAACCTGTAAGTCGGACTGAGGTATAATCTGCACTTTTTAGGGATGTATTGGGCTGGTTGTATTGTTTGTGCTGCTAGTGAGGGTGGTGGATAGTAGGTTAATACTGGCATAGAAGATTAGCTTATGGGCTCCCGGCCCTTTACGTGGTATTAGGTATGTTAGATTTGGCGTCGGTGTATGGGCTGAGTGTCCGTGGTTCGACGTTGTGTGAATGAGTCTTATATCGGAGCTTGGTTGTCTGTGTGTACCCAGGTATTAGCTTATATTGTCTGCTGATAGGGGTTGTTACTATGCCTTGTAAGTAGAGTAAGTGCTCCGTTAGTTACTATGCCCTTTAACCCCAGGGCATTAGGGGGGGGGGGGGGGAAGAGGTCTATAATCTATGTACGGGGCATGTGTCTTGTCTGTTCGGGGCATGTTGGCCTTGGCCGACCGGTAAGGTGAGGTCTAGGCTGTAAATATTATAAAATAATATAAAATAACTAGTATAACAACAGGAGTGCAATCTCAACTAATAACACGTTAACTTAAATCTGGGCGTATAATCGCTACCGGTTTCAAGGTACAGTCTCAGGGTGTTCAGCAGGAATGTCCGTGGCGACATTGGGTAGCCCCAGTGTGGCCAGTAGGGCTGGAGCGTCCCCCAAGGAGGAAATCGTATAGTGGTTGTCGCCTTTGGTCACCCATAGCGTTCTTGGAGTCGCCCATCGGTATGCGATGCCAACTGTTTGTAGGATGGACATGACTGGCTGCAGGCTCTTTCGCCACAATAAGGTATCTCTGCTTAAGTCCTGGAAAAATGTAAGCTGGTGTGTCTCGAAGTCATGCGGTGATTTCCCTTTGACTGCTGTCATCAGAGCAATTTTGTCCGTGAGGGACTGGCATCTCAGGATAACGTCTCGTGAGGCTACTTGTGGTGCTAGTCAAGGTTTAGCGATGCGATATACGCCATCAAATGTGAAGTGTTTTGTTTGCTTATTTGGGAGGAGGGAGGCCACCATGCGCCTTATGTAGTGGGGCAATTCGTCCAGTGGTACCTCTTCTGGTACACCTCGTATTTTGATGTTCTTTCTCCTGCCCCTGTCCTCCAGTACATTTATGTGTCTATTGACATTAGCTTGTGCCTTTTGCAGCTGAGTGACTGTGTCTTTTAGGGATGTGAGGTCTTGGCGCAATTCTCGTACCTCTTGTTCTGCAGCGTGGGTGCTGGCCGATACCGTTTGTACTTCAGTTGCTAGTCCTTTTAAGTCAGCCTGCCACATAAGCTGGAGATTTTGCTGGAGGCCAGTCAGCATGATCTGAATGCCCTGTTTTGTGGCCGGAGTTAACTCTTTGGCAGGTTGCATGTTCGTGCTGTCACTGGCGGCCTGGGCTGCACTGTGTGTAGAGTCTCCATTCTATGACCGCTCGGGTGAGACTGCCGTGGCGGTTCGAGTCCGCTGTTGCGTGGGAGTCTGCAGCATGCTGTTTATGTCCCTGTGCGGTAAGGAGTTGTTCTGGGCTGGTTTTTGGGACCTCCATCCCATTTCTTCCTGGGAGTAAAAGTCTGCGTCGGCAGAGTATAAGCTCGCTCCGAGCCACGATGTTAATTCCCTGTTAAGGGTCTGCTCACGTGTTTAGTAGGCCCCAGTACCTTTGGCGCGGCGTTTCGTGCCCGATTTCTGCATAAACGGCATCTGTGGAATCAGCCGGTTGTCGGGAGTATGTGCCCACCGCTCATTTTTCCCAGTGAGGTTTATTTTTACGCCTTTTAGCCGTTTTCCGCTCCTAGATGTCAGAGCTGCTGGAAATGGCGCCCTTTCCGCTGCGCCGCTAGCTCCCCCCCCCCCGTTAATCACATTTTTATGTGCAGATCAATAAAGTCTATTCTTGCGCTGATTCTTAGTTTATCTGCTTTCATTTACCCGCTTATCTTATTACTGCCTACCGGCTCCTAGAGGGAGCACGCTCGAATATGATACTATAATAAATGCTTTATAACAATTGACATGATTGAAAAGCCTCTGCGCAGGCAACAACTTATGTATCCATTCATGCAAAGATAACCAGGCCTCTGCGCAGGCACTAACCCGCATTAAGAAAAATAAGTTTGCAATGGAATATGTTATGAAACCAATAAACATATTTAACACAAAAAAAAATAAAATAAAGTCTATTCTTAAGCAAGGTTTGCAGCACTTGTTTGACATGTTTGTGGTGAGTCTGAAGGTCAGGGGAATAAATAAGGATATCATCCAGGTATACTAGAACAAATGAATAAATATAGTCTCTGAGCACATCATTAATAAAATCCTGAAATACAGTCGGAGCATTGCATAAACCGAAGAGCATGACCAGGTACTCATAGTGCCCACTTCTAGTGTTTAATGACGTTTTCCACTCATGATCTTCCTTAATTCTTACCAAATTGTATGCACTCCTGAGGTCAAGTTTAGTAAATACCTTAGCACCCTGGCGTCTGTCAAACATTTCGGAGATGAGGGGAATGGGAAAGGCATTTTTTATGGTGATCTTGTTTAATACCCTGTAATCAATACACGGGCATCATTTGCCATCTTTTTTAGATACAAAAAAGAACCCTGCACCAGCAGGCGATGATGATTTATATATGTGGCCCTTACTTAGGGAATCCTTGATGTACTCAACCATGATTCTAATCTCTTGGGGAGATAAGGCATACACTGCCCCCTTAGGGGGCATAGCGCCGGGTAACAGATTTATGGAGCAATCATATGATCTGTGAGGAGGTACAATATCAGTCTGACTCTTACTGAATACCTCCTTAACCTCCCAGTATTGTATGGGAATTTCAGAGGTCTGAGGCGTAATATTGGGCAAAGTAATGAGGTCTACTCTTTTGGTAATGGGTAACACACATCTCTCTATACAGTCTTTACCCCACTCCAGTATTTCCCCCTTTGCCCAGTCAATATGAGGATTGTGCTTAACGAGCCAAGGAAATCCTAATATGGTGGGACAAGAAGGAGAATCAGTTTATCTGGAATGTTATGTTTTCCTTGTGTAAAGCTCCTATGGAAATTTTAATAGGCAAGTTTTCGTGGGTAATCAAAGGTGGAGAGAGAGATCTCCCGTCAATAGCCTCAACAGCCAGAGGTGATTATCTCTCCTTGATAGGTTTTGAATGTTTTTTTTTCTTTTAAATTCTTTATTTTTACTGTGCAGGTGGTTACAGGGTATCAACAGACGCCACAACAGCGTATTTCAAGATGTACAATAGTTAAACAGTGGCATGAAAATTCGCACATTTTTCTATATTTTTAGCAATCTTGACTAGACAGCTATATTGTTAATGTAAAATTAAGTAAAGCAAAATAAAATAAAATAATAGGTGCTTAACTTGCATAAATTGGCATTCACTATAGGCATTTTTATGAAGAACGGAAAAGAGTAGATATTAGTATGCTGTGGGGATTAAAAGTATGCGGCTGACAGGTAACGTGTTACCGCTGCATAAGGTGTTGGCCAGGTTGTCACTGGGTTTTGTGGTGACCTATCTTACATACGAAGCATTAGAGCGTAAATCACGTTAAGGTGTGTTGCCCGTTTCAAATGTGACCTCCGCTCGTTTAAAAAGCTTTGTATCAGGAATCTGCTGTGACCCAGATAGGGTACATATATGTATATTAAGGAGTAAAATGTGCGTCTATTATGATCCCGCTAGGTACTTGCAAAGTGTGCGCATTTTAGTGGACGCTGTGCGAGTGGCTATGAGGAGACCTGTTAGAGTGCAAAAGTTAATTGCTTAGCTGATGGATGTTGGAGGGCTGGCTGGCTTAAGGTAAGCATTAGGTTGAAATGCTGTGCGTGCCGGGAGTCTTGCTGCACCTATTATAAATGAGGTGTATCCTATATGTAAAACAAGTGTAGACGTTGTGTTGGTATTGCTGATAAAGGTTCAGAACTCGCTTTGCGACTCATCTAAATGTAAAGTGCACAAGTCCGCTAGTACTTAGTGTTGTGTGAAGGGATAAGGCATGCATAATTATTGCTAACATGAGAACTGAAAAAACAAACGATGCAACATAAAAAATAACTGCGCTGAAGCAACAGCATTGCTGCCGCGGTAGTTAGCGTGAGTCACTCTATAATAAGAATTAGGCAATGGCCATGGCACAGTATAAGTTGCACAAATGAAGGTTATACCGTAGCAGGGAAAACGAAAACGCAAACTGTCACTGGGGGTCCCTGTTTTTTTGCGGCGTCTTCTGCCTTCTTTTCGGTCTGCTTGTGAAGGTCCGTCGCTGGATGTTGTGATAACAGCTGAGTAGAGTTTCCAAGCCTTCTGTGCTGTAAGTCCTTGTGACTCTGGCTGAAAAAGATATAGTTCCTGCGTTATGGGCAAAATCGTTAGTTAAGGGGTTTTAAATGTGTAAGTCCGGGTTGTGTCCCATGATGCCCGTTCTAATGGCTTTGCCTGTGGGGCGGTGATTGTCCGTCTCAGGTGGTGTTGAATGTTTAACAAAATGTATGTCAATGAAGTTTCCTGCCGCACCTGAGTCCATCTGGACTTTGCATGAAAAGCTTTTCTTGTTGCAAAGGGCCGTAATATCAAGGATAAATCTATTTTGGTTATTACCAGAGGATGTATCCATCACACCTAAGACTTGTCCCCTTAGGATTCTTAGGTGCGGAAGTTTTCTGGACGTTTCATGTCACCTCCCACTCCTCCCTCCATGCTTGCCACTCCTATCTGTAAATACCTTGATATAACTGTTTATCTCTACTCCCTCCCTAGGCCCACTTCCCATACTATCTTTACTGCAAGCCTCTAAAAGTCTACTTGGCTCAACCCACCCACCCCTCCTCCCTCCCACCCAGGTTTCCTCTAAATTTATAGCATGCTCATTCAACTGTTTAAAATTCTCACTCACTTACCTCTTCATTCCCCTCTATATTCTACAAATAGCTGCAACTCTCTGTTTACTTATTTAGCCATCACTTCCAAATTTCCCCTGCCAACTCTTGTCTCAAATCCCCACAGTATCCTTTAGCTTGTAAGCTCACAAGCCATCTACCTATGCACTTTGTATAAAAGAGCTTAAATGGCAAGACTTCAGCTTACGGGCAGGACCCTCTCTACCTTTTGTATTTGTCTGTGTATATTGTATGTTCTCCACCAATTGTACAGTTCTGCGGAATCTGTTGGGGCTTTATAAATACCAGTAATAAATAAAGATGTTTACGAGATAGGCAGCAAAAACCTAGGAGTATGAGGTTCCCTCAAAATCCGTCAAGGAGAAGAATGGTATACAAATGGATAGTTAGGTTGCACCACAGAAAAAGTAAAAATTGTGTATACTAAAAAATATATAAAAAATTGTACTTACAGTAAGAAGCCAAGCAGAATAGTTATAGTCCAAAATTATAAATAATAAGAAGTCCAGTATTTGAGGTACTTGTGTAGATCCGTATCGTGAAGGTCTTGAGATAGTGGTGTCTCTTGTTCTGGTTAGGAAAATAACTCAAATAGTGAAGTACGTCACAGGCACGTTAGGAAGTGTGGAATATGTTTAGATTGCACTCCCCTATTTTAGAGCTAGTACAAGCTCAGGTATGATTTGCATTCAGTGGCGTTGTTCCCCCACTGGTAGGATATAGGTGATGGTATATTTCCATTGATTCCTTAGGGTAGAGATGTACTGGTAAGGGAAAGAGATAAGGCAGTTTTTAAGGTTATGATGTAAGATGTAGGAAAACTTTGCACCTAGTTCACAGTATGCTATTGTTCTCAGGTAACTGTCTTAGTCCTACCAAAGAACATTTTTAGCTAAGGCAAACAAACAAGGCAGCTGTGCATAAAACAACAGTGCAGTGTGCCACCAGGCAGTACCATGGTACCTGGTGTGGTATTAAGGTTGTGGTGGCCGACACGGGGAGTGTGCATGGGTGGTGGGCAGATAGCCAGCGAGATGTGTGTGGGGTGTAGCAAGCCTGTGGAATTTGCCACTCTATGTGATTGTGGTACAAAGGTGTGGCTGTGTTCTGGCTGTGTGTGGTTAGGTTTGACGTGGGGCGACCCCCTATGTCTACAGCCTGGGTGCTGTATAAGTGTGGAATCATACCAGATGTCGGGTTAGGCCCCTGATGGCCGGAGCCGGTGTCTCTATGGTCGGGTGTTGTGTTTGGCTCAGCTACTTAGATGGCCTGGAAGGTCGCGGTGGCAGCGGGGGTTGCGTGCGGTGAAGTGTTGTCTAGTGGCCTGAGTGTGACCCATAGTGTGTGAGTGCCTCTGCGGTGAATGTGAAAACCAAATTGCATCACTTAATCATATATTAAACCCATATCTTTAAACTTATAAGTAAACGTGCAACGGATAAAAGATAAAGGTAAAGGTATGAGCGGCTGGTGTGGCTTAGCGCTCAGGTAGTGGCTACAGTCTGTGCTGCGTGGGTGGAGCCACTTGGAACAAAAGTCTCAGAGGTAACCGGGTTCCACTTGTGGGGCTTAGTGGTCATGCGGGGTTGTTGGATAGAATCTTGTGGAAGGCCCAGGGTGGAGAGGTGTGTCTTCGCCTCCTGCAAGTCCGCTATGAGGTATGTGGTTTCTCCCTGAAGCACCTGAAGCTTGCATGGCGAGCGCCATTGGTATTTAATATTGTGTGCGCGGAGTTGGGTGGTGAAGGACCTAAGGGTTGAGCGCCAGGCCATAGTCCCTCTAGATAGATCTGTGTATAAAGAAAGGGTCAGGTCCTCAAAGGTGAGCGGCGTGCTGCCCCTGATGGCAGTCATTACTGCTTCTTTGTCCTGTCGCTTTTGAAATTTGACAATCAAGTCTCTAGTTGCCGTTGATGGGGCCGTTGGAGGTTTAGGGAGTCTGAACACGCCATCCAAGCCTACGCCCTTGGCTTGCTTTGGTGGGAGTACTTTGCTCACCAGGCGCCTTATGAGGTGGGGAAGTTCGGATTCTGGGACTGACTCTGCTATGCCTCTGATATGTTCTGGGCACGTCGTGAGTCTTCCATTGCTACCACGGTCTGTTCCATCCTCATGTGCTGCTGTTGTAGCGCTTTCATCTCCTGCTGGAGCGCAGTCACTCGCCTTGTGTGTGTGTGGGAGTCTTGCTCCACGGTTCCCATGCGGTCCGACAGGTCTTCCTGGTTAAAAAAAAATAATAATGTTTTTCAAGTGATGCATGTCCCTTTAAGCTGACTTCATATAAATGCATATTTTAGCAGCACCTAGTAAATCACAACTTCAGTGTTTTGAAGCAATTATGCTTTGAAACTGTTTGTGCAGCATTTCTGTAAGAGACATTGCACAAAATGGTATAATTAACTTAAGCGTTCAGGGATGTTAATTCTGTCCTCTGTCAGCACGCATAGCATGTTGGGAATACACAACTAATGGTGGCATGTCCCACCCTCAGTGCTGCCCCAAGTCCTTCCTCAGTCATGCCTAGAACATTAAGCTCCCTTCATCCGTGGGTGTGATGTCATGGAAAAAAGACTGTGCATCGGGGAGAACTTTGGAGCGGGATCACAACAATAACCATGGATTGCCTGTAGGTTTACTTGACATCTTCCAGGAGTATGAGATCTCGGTATACAAGGAATTCCGTTACTTACATAAACATGGATTAATGTAAAAAAACATGGATTAGTTTGAACTGATATGCAGCAAATGATTTGTTGTGTTTGTTTTGTATCATTATTAGAATGTTATTTTGTACAAGTCACTTCTCATTATAAAGAAGTAATTCATAACACAATACTTTGTACTATTTCCCTAAAATAACTTTAAAAGTAATAAAGACATTCCAATGCTCTCTGTTGTTACGTTTGCATATGTTTATGTGTTATTGATCTTTTAAATAATATTTCCCTGTAAGGTTGTAAATCAATTTAATTAAAAAGGCTTGAAATGAAGTCAGATGTGAATTTGAAGCTATAAATTTTACAACCAAATATCCTCACTGAGTTTGTGACATTCAAAATGCTCGAGTGTTCCTTTCAATTGAGATATATGGAAATGAAAATATGGATTTCATGGTGAAATAAGCTGTTAAGAAATGTAATGTTGATATTAAACTGTCACTATGTGTAATGATTGGCATATGAGGTATTTTATGATAGGGTTATTATATAGTTGAAAAGACTATAATAAAGATGTATTTGAATGGCGTTTACCTTCCTAAAAGTTGATAAATTGTTCGGTATCGTGAAAGCAAATTGTATTGAGCTTTTTAAGTTCCTTTCCATTTTGTAGTATAATTATAATAGGAAAGTTCCATAGCATCTATACAAGTGCAGTTTTACACTAAGAAATTAAGGTGAATTTCCAGCAGAGACAAAATAATTTCTCTTAAATTGCAATTCATATAGGCACCTTAGATATCAAACTTTAATAAATTATCTAGTACGTGCTACCAACGAAAATTTAAATTATGAATATCCATTTAAACAACTCTAATGATAGCAAATGAAAAGGCCCTGAGCTACATCGTTTTGAAAGCTGTCAATGTCAGTTGCAGATATTTATTTGATTCAAGATAATAGGTGTTATTAGCCACACATTTCTCTTCAGAGTTTTAAGTGTGAAGTATGCTTGGGATGTTATAAAGGAGCGCAATTTCTCTAAAGTAAAAATGCCGTTTTTTTTTGTTTTTTTTAAACATTCGTTTTCTTTTTTTACCTTTTCTAAAAAATATTTAATATGTTCCTATGAAATAGTGCTTAATTTTAGTTGCTCATTCCTATGTGCTTAATAAAGACATCAAGCTCATCTTGAGTCTTGAATTTTAATGTGTTTTTTTTTTTTTTTTTTGTAAGCACCAATATTTGTAAGGTAAGAAAAAAACACAAATATAACATAAATATAAATAATTATAAAGCCACAATATTTCTAGAGAAACACATGTTTTGATCTGTGCTGCAAAAGAGAGTCTGGAGAGGAAATGTGTTTTATATATTTCAAACTTAAGTGGTTTGCCATGTAATGATTTTCAAAGATGTACATACCAGTCAAGATTATTTAAGGGACATGCATTACTGGACAATTTGCATTTATTTTTTCAATCAGCAAGCAAAAACTTTAACACAAATATACAAACTAAAATAAAGCAAGAAAAGGCTGAGAAGTATGTAATAAAGGTTTATAAATGTTGCTAGTTTGCTTTGTCTGGCACACCTCTTACCCACCTTTCAATTATCTACTAATCCACCCATTTAAGTGTTATAACACTAGCCATACATGCGAAACTCTGTGCATGCTCATATCTTTTGCAAACAAAAGCACAAAGAATGCTAAGAGTAAGGAAACTACAATGGAATACTGATTTGCTGCATATACTATACACAAACATACTTTTGTACTCACATACTTTTACACGTGTATATGCATGCACACACCCTTAGTAGGACATACATGCTCTGGTATTACACAACCATGTTACAGTAATACCGTCCACCCCATGTGTTCCCTATTAAGGATTATGAAGTATGTAGGGGTTTAGAAAAATATCCGTCTATGTCTCATTAGAGGTTTTGCCTTGTAGCTGAAGACAGCAAGGTGAATTGTTAGTGTAGGACTCATGCAAAAAGTGCATATTCACTTGTGTTTTTCTAAACCCTCTTTTGCATTTGCTACCCTTTTTGAATTTCATATCCTCTCTTTTAATTATCTTACCCACTTTAGTGTCTTTTATCCCCCATTTTTCACCTTTGTGAGTCTTACACCCCCATTGTGTGTCTCGTACAACCATCACTTGTGTATCTTTTACTCACTCCTTTGTGTATCTCTAACTTCCTCCAGCTCCTTTGTGTGTCTCTTTCCCCCCAGCTCCTCTGTAGATCTTTGTCCCTAGCACATTTTGTCTACCCAACCCAGCCCCTCCGTGTTTCTCTATCTACCCATTTCCAAGCTCCAACTTGTGCCTCTTATTCCCCTTCCCCGGATCCACAATCTATTTTTCTCCCTGGTCCCTCTGTGTGTCTTTCTTACACTCCAAACCCCAGTGTGTCATTTTCTTCCCCCAGTACCTCTGGGTGTCTCTCTCTATCCCTTCTTAAGCTCCTCGTTGTGTCTCATTTTCCCCTTACCTGTGTATTTGTCTCCCCCAATCCCTCTGTGCATCTTTCTTTCACCCAGCCCCTCAGTGTGTCTTTTTCTCCCTGGTAACCTGTGTGTCTCTTTATTCCCCTCATCCCCTCTGTGTATCTCCTCCCCAATCCCCTTTGTGTGTCTTTTTCTCACACACCTCTGTGTGTCTCTTTCTTCCTCCAGCCCCTTTAAGTGTCTTTCTCCCCTAGTCCCCCTTTTTTGCCCCGCAGCCCTTCTGTGTGTCACATTCTTCCCCAAGCCCCTCTGTGTCTCTTTGTCCCCCCAGCCCCTCTGTTTGTATCTTTGTCCTCCAAGTCCCTCAGTGTGTCTCTTTGTTCCCCAAGCCCCTCTGTGTGTCTCTTTCTTCACCCAACCTCTGCAGGTGTCTCTTACTTTCCCCAGGAAACTATTTGTTGTTCACAGTGAGCCCATCCTGTCAGACCGGGTAGAGGATACTAAAGATACTCTACAGTGATCCATGCAGCCACGCTACATGAAGTGTCACAAGCTGGATTTGTAGCCAAACAAACTGATGGGGATTTATAATTCACAGAGCAATCCTCCATTAATGTATAGTGAGATTGGTGTATAGGTTGTTCTGCCAACATGAATATCACTGCACCAGAGCAAATATATATTGTAAGAGGGATCAAGATTCCAGGAAAGGAAATATAAGGGAAAAATACTTTTGCATTTGTTCATCAAAAATATCAAATCAAATACCCTTCATGTAACCATATTTATTATTTTTTTTAAAATAACATTACCAAAGAAAAAGCACTTAGCAGCAAAGAGGTTATATCATGGTCATTTCAGAGCAATACCATGAGAAATGAAAGCAAACGTGAGTAAATAATTAAGAGGATACGTGGAAACAGATTATTGACTGGGCTTTTTAGACAGTATACATTAGTTTATATGTCTTGCCATCATGAAATATGAGAATAGAAGACCTGTATTGGGTGCTCTGATTTTATAATGTCTATTCTTACAGGAAGTAAAGGCTAATGGTGTTGAATGAACGTCAGAGACAAATTATTGAGACGTTATGAGCCTGACCATCTATTTGACATTATTTACATAGTTTAAGGATTGCTTTAATACAGGTAGTGAAAAGCCTGACAGCTACATGGAGTATTGACGTACTAAGGTAATTCCAGCTCAGACCTGGCTGTATTGCTAAATACACACAAGCAAGAAAGCCAATTCAAACACATAACTGTACACCATGCACATGTACTATATACTTTCATGGATGGCGCTCGTACTAGAGATCTGATGAAATTGCAAGATCAAGCGACTCCATCACACATGCACAATGCACTTTACCAGTATACCAAGGGATTGGACTCTGATTGGTTAGATCAGTGACCCCACTGGGGTGGGCGTGGAAAATGTAACAAAGAAGAAGTAGGTATATATGAATAAAACTTATATTTCCCTACTTTTTTACCCTGCAGAATGAGACACTTGTCTCGTTCAAACCTTAAGCTTTAGTCACAGTACATTGTTATGTCCTTGTTCATAGCCACATTTATAATCACACTATAACCATACCAGCTCCATGATTCTGATCCCCTGCATTATCCCATCTTCATTAGACTAGTACCATACCTTACTCAGCCTTCATTAATCTTCAATCCAAACTTTCTCTCTCAGTTCTATTTTTGCCCCACTGCTAACATTTGTGTCGCTCCATATGTCACTCACTATCTCTCACTATCTCTCTAGTTACATTTAATTCAATTTTCCCCAAATGGTCTTAGTACATTTACCCATGTTTTTATCAACCTGTTCCAATGAATCATAATTTTTCCTCTCATACTTTGATGGTTGTGTGAGAACTAAAGAGGCCTGGTTTAGAGCTAGCCTTCGTCACTTACTTTATTTGTATTTGGCTCTGTTTGTTTGGTGGAATATAGTTCCATAAATTCTAATGTCTACCACACACAGCAATATATGTGAAACATCCGTGATGGGTCTTAAGAGGCACATCTAGGTCTCCTAACTTATCCTTAGATATGCTCTGTAAGGATAAAACTGGTAGTGCATTATATTGGAAGATGCTCATCATGCCATGAAGACCCATAGGACCAGTTACAAGGGGTCCGGAATCTTTTAAAAATAATATTGTATTTGATATATTACTGCCAAGGGTCCAACAGTTTAAAGAGATACAGATGCAATTAAAACTCAGTTTACTATAAAATGAAGGGGAAAAAAAAGAAAAAAAAAACCACAGTATATGTAGTAAGATGCTATTTAATCTCATAAAAATAGTTTGTTTAAAATTAATATGTTAATGAAATATCAACACACTGTCAAAACAAATGTAAATAAAGTTATATTAGCAAAAGATGACACAATATTCCAAATGGTCATATAAGGTGTGTTGGAGTGAAATGAACAAATCATTTTCAAATAAATCAGAAAGAACACAATGCATGAACAGTCATCTCTACAACTAATCCCCCAAATAATCCAAAATAAAACAAAGTAAGCAACACTAGGTGGAAAATGAAAAGTAAAGGTCCTGTTCAGATAAGCTTACAAACTATCAGGATTTGAGGTAGGCAGATATATCCCCTTAGGTGTCTTGCCCAGAGACACTTACCGATATGATGATCTGACCAGTATTCAAACCTAAGTATTCCCGTCTCTAGGCAGTTATGTTAACAATGTTCTAATGTAGAAACAATTGCATGGTGTAGAATATGATGGACATTAGCATTGCTCTAGTTATCAGTAGAGATGTCGCGAACATAAAATTTTCCTGGCGAACCAGGTGAACCGCCATAGACTTCAAAGGGCAGGCGAATTTTAAAACCCAAAGGGACGCTTTCTGGCCACAATAGTGATGGAAAAGTTGTTTCAATGGGACTAACACCTGGACTGTGGCATGCTGGAGGGGGATCCATGGCAAAACTCCCATGGAAAATTACATAGTTGATGCAGAGTCTGGTTTTAATCCATAAAGGGAATAAATCACCTAACATTCCTAAATTGTTTTGAATAACGGGCTTTAAAACATCAGGTATGATGTTGTATCGATCAGTTAGTGTAAGGGTTACGCCCGCTTCACAGTGACAGACCAAACTGCCCGTTTAACGCACCGCAAACCACCGCAAACATTCCATTTGCACAACTGCAAACTCCCCATTTGCACAAGGTTGGATACCAAGCTAGCCATGTCCCGTTCCTTGTCCTCACTGATGTAATTGAAGGTCTCTTCCTCCACCCAGCCACGTACAACACCAAAGGTCCCTGAAAGGGAACAACAAGCCCCCTGGGACACCTGCTGTGTTTGGTCTTCCACCTCCTCAAAGCCACCTTCCTCCTCTGACTCCTCTTCTTCAGACTCCTCTCTCTGCGTTGCCTTTCTCTGCGTTATGATAAGGTGTGTTAAGTAGTACTATTCCTATCAGTTTAATCCCTGTTACGTCCCCTATCAGGGGACGTGTATATGGCATAGATTTTAGGAACCGGGAGATGGAAAAAGATGCTTGGTCGGTCCTCATACTTCAAATTTGGGGCACTGCGCGTGCAATCTAATGTGCCACCAGATAGGAGTGGTGTGTTAAGTAGTACTATTCTCATCAGTTTAATCCATATTACGTCCCCCTCATCAGGCCTTTTTTAGTCGAATGTAGCGCCCACTGTCAGGCCCTTCGGGATTCATCCCTCATTCATCTTAATAAAGGTGAGGTAATCTAGACATTTTTGACCTAGGCGACTTCTCTTCTCAGTGACAATACCTCCTGCTGCACTGAAGGTCATTTCTGACAGGACACTTGAAGCGGGGCAGGCCAGAAGTTCTATCACAAATTGGGATAGCACAGGCCACAGGTCAAGCCTGCACACCCAGTAGTCAAGGGGTTCATCACTCCTCAGAGTGTCGATATCTGCAGTTAAGGTTAGGTGGTCTGCTACCTGTCGGTCGAGTCGTTCTCTGAGGGTGGACCCCGAAGGGCTGTGGCGATGCGTAGGACTTAAAAAGCTCTGCAAGCTCTCCATCAATAACACGTCTGTAAAGCGTCCTGTCCTTGCCGGCGTGGTCGTGGGAGGAGGAGGATTACTTTCACCTCTTCCCCTGTTAGATTCCCGTTGTGCTGTGACATCACCCTTATACGCTGTGTAAAGCATACTTTTTAATTTATTTTGGAACTGCTGCATCCTTTCCGACTTGCGGTAATTCGGTAACATTTCAGGCACTTTCTGCTTATACCGGGGGTCCAGTAGCGTGGACACCCATTACAGGTCGTTCTCCTTCAGCCTTTTTATACGAGGGTCCCTAAACAGGCACGACAGCATGAAAGACCCCATTTGCACAAGGTTGGATGCCGAGCTACTCATGTCCCGTTCCTCGTCCTCAGTGATCTCACTGAAGGTATGTTCTTCCCCCCAGCCACGTACAACACCACGGGTACCAGATAGGTGACAATGAGCACCCTGGGATGCCTGTGGTTGGTCTTCCTCCTCCTCCTCAAAGCCACATTCCTCCTCTGACTCCTCTTCCTGCGTTGCCGCAGGTCCAGCAAGCAATGCTGATAAGGCTGTTTCTGGTGGTGATGGTGACCACAACTCTTCCTCTTCACGCTCATCTACGGCCTGATCCAGCACTCTTCGCAGGGCACGCTCCAGGAAGAAAACAAATGGTATGATGTCGCTGACGGTGCCTTCGGTGCGACTGACTAGGTTTGTCACCTCCTCAAAAGGACGCATGAGCCTACAGGCATTGCGCATGAGCGTCTAGTAACGTGGCAAAAAAATTCCCAGCTCTGCAGAGGCTGTCCTAGCACCCTGGTCATACAAATAGTCGTTAACGGCTTTTTCTTGTTGGAGCAGGCGGTCGAACATTAGGAGTGTTGAATTCCAACGCGTCGGGCTGTCGCAAATCAAGCGCCTCACTGGCATGTTGTTTCGCCGCTGGATATCTGAAAAGTGCGCCATGGCTGTGCAACAACGCCTGAAATTGCCATACACGTTCCTGGCCTGCTTCAGGACGTCCTGTAAGCCTGGGTACTTATGCACAAAGCGTTCTACGATCAGATTACACACATGTGCCATCCAAATTCAATGCCGCCAACAAATTTCTTTCGTTGTCACAAACCACTTTGCCGATCTCCAGTTGGTGCGGAGTAAGCCATTGATCCACCTGTGCGTTCAGGAGTGCTGGTCCGGTGTGACTCTCTGCTTTCAGGCAAGTCAACCCCAAGACGGCGTGACACTGCCGTATCTGGGATGTGGAATAGTACCTGGGGAGCTGGGGGGGTGCCGTTGATGTGGAGCAAGATGCAGCAGCAGAAGAGGACTCAGCCGATGAGGTTATGGAAGAGGATGGAGTAGGAGGAGTAGTTGAGATGGCAGCAGGCCTGCCTGCAAGTCGTGGCGGTGTCACCAACTCCTCTGCAGAGCCACGCATTCCATGATTGGCAGCCATCAGCAGGTTTACCCAATGCGCAGTGTAGGTGATATACCTGCCCTGACCATGCTTTGCAGACCAGGTATCAGTGGTCAGATGGACCCTTGCCCCAACACTGTGTGCCAGACATGCCATTACTTCCTTTTGCACAATCGAGTACAGGTTGGGGATTGCCTTTTGTGCAAAGAAATTTCGTCCGGGTGCCTTCCACTGCGGTGTCCCAATAGCTACAAATTTTTGGAACGCCTCAGACTCCACCAGCTTGTATGGTAAAAGCTGGCGGGCTAAGAGTTCAGACAAGCCATCTGTCAGATGCCGGGCAAGGAGGTGAATTTGTGACATTGGCATCTTACGCTCAAACATGTCCTTGACAGACACCTGACTGTGGGCAGATGAGCAGGAACTGCTCAAGGCGAGATACGGAGTGGCGGATGGTTGAGAGGGGGCAAGGAGGACAGCAGTGGTTGACGTGGCTGAAGATGCTGGACCAGGAGGAGGATGGCGGCTTTGAGTTTGTGTGCTGCTTGTACTCATGTGTTGATCCCATAGGTGTTTGTGATGTGTATCATGTGCCTTCGCAAAGCAGTTGTACCTAGGTGGGTGTTGGACTTCCCACGACTCTGTTTCCTTTGGCACAGGTTGCAAATGGCATCGCTGTTGTCAGAGGCAGACACACAAAAAAATGCCACACTGCTGAGCTCTGCAATTACGGCATTCTGGTGGTGGCAACAGAATGCGTTGATTGGCGTGCTGTCTGGCTGACCCCGGTTGTCGATACATGCTGTCTGACTGTGCAACTAGCTCCTTGCGACGACCTCCCCCTGCTTCCAACTCGTCTCCTCCTCCTCTCTGTCTCCCCATCTGAACTTTCCCCCTGTTCTTCTCTTCTAGCGTGCACCCATGTGACATCCACGGATGCATCGTCATTATCAACCGCTTCACTTGTATCTGACATCTCAACAAAGGAAGCAGAAGCGGGTACAACATCATCATCATCACACCGTACATCCATGTGTGTAATGCTGCCTGACATATCCCTGTTATCTACATCCTCTGGCAATAATGGTTGCGCATCACTCATTTCTTCCAACTGATGTGTAAATAACTCCTCTGACAGATCAAGTGAAGCGGCTGTGGTGCTAGTGTTGGTGGTGGCGGCAGGCGAGCGAGTGGTAACTTGAGAGGTGCCCGAAGCTAAGCTGGAGGAGGATGGTGCGTCAAGGTTCCGAGCGGAAGCTGTAGAAAATTGGGTGTCCTGTGTTAGCCAGTCAACTATGTCCTCAGAACTTTTCGAGTTCAGGGTACGTGGCCTCTGAACACTGGGCATTATTCTAGGGCCAAAGGGAATCACAGCACCATGACCATGACGGCCCCTGCGTGGTGGCCTGCCTCTGCCTGTCTTTTTTTTCCGATTAGTGGTACTATGCGTGCAAGCTACTGTGACAACAGATATGAGTGGCACTGTGCACTGGCAGAAGTTGGCAGAGTAGACGCTGTAGGCCTGACACACACACGCTTGCAGACAACTAACTGCTATTCAATCTATTACAGTCAAAAAAGTGTTGTTTTTTTAAATGTACACTACTGTTACACCAGATATACTGTTACACCAGATATGAGTTGCACTGGTGAGACACTGTGCTCTGGCAGGCCCTGAAACGCACACGTGTGAAGGAAATTGACTGCTATTATTTCAAAGTCAAAAAAGTTTTGTTTTTTTAAATGCAAGCTATTGTGACACCAGATGTGAGTGGTGGCACTGGGCAAGTGGGCATAGTATACGCTGTGAGCCTGACACACACGCTGGCAGGCAGGCAACTGCAATTAGATTACACAGGAAAAAAAAAAAGCAGACTGATGTTCTAGCCCTAAAAATTGCTTTTTGGGGTTCTGTCCTTACAGCAGAGATCAGATGAGTCCTTCAGGACTGTAGTGGACACTGAATACACTAGCCTAGCTATCGATTTCCCAATTAAATCAGCAGCAGCTACACTGTCCCTCCTCTCACTAAGAATGCAGCTTCCGGGGGGGGGCGGGGCCTGGCCAGCATGGCGGATGGACGTGCATGAAGTGAGATCCCTGCATACAGCCTGCAAATTGAGACCCACAGAGGGAATAATACCTTTGGAGGTTGGTCACTGAACACTTACCTGTTCCTGAACACCAGGGAGCTTACCCGATCAAGTTTGTAGCAGCCTATGACTACGCACTGTCCTGCGGCCTATCTGCTCTAGGGGTTCTGTGGCAGGGAGAAGCGGACGATCTCCCGGCCTGGAGCTCTCATCGTGTCTGCACCTCATATCTACAGCCCCGTTTCCCCGTCCTCATCTTCTTCCACAGTGGACTGGGCTCAGGTAGCAAGGGTGCTGATGCGCCGACCTGCTGACCCTCGTGGTCTGAGCGATCCTCTGGTGCACCCGGCAGGCGGTGGAAGCACTACTAAGCGGCACATGGATGCGAGTAGAGACGACCACTCTCTGAAGCATGTCAGAGGAATTGGCTAAAACATCTCTGCTGCTGAGAATCTAAAATGCCCTTGTTATGAGGTGTAGTCACTTGTCTAGCATTTAACAGCACTCACTAAGAGGTTATTTAGTCTACTTATTTCTAGTTTTGATATTCTGATTCACACATGTTGATCTATAACCGGTGGTGTTAATCCCCTCACCCCTCTTCAGTTCAAGCATGTGTATTCAAACTTACGAACACTCAACATGTCTGACGATTTCCCTATGCCATGCTTTTCACTTATATCAAGACAAGTTTACCTAGCATGATTGTTTTATATTTTAAAAATGTGCAGTTCCTCTTGACATTTTGTTTCAGACCTCTAAGTCTGTATTCCAACGTTTTGCATTGCACCATATGTCATTGTCACTACGTGTATGTTCACTGCACTTCAAAAATAAAGAATTAAAAAAAAAAAGAATGCAGCTTCCGAATGAATCTAAAATGGATGCTGTCCAGGAGGTGGGAGGGTCTGGGAGGGAGGGTCTGCTGCTGATTGGCTGGAATGTGTCTGCTGACTGTGAGGTACAGGGTCAAAGTTTACTCAATGATGATGAATAGGGGGCGGACCGAACATCGCATATGTTCGCCCGCCGTGGCGAACAAGCTATGTTCGCCAGGAACTATTCGCCAGCGAACTATTCGGGACATCTCTAGTCATCAGTAATAAAATCATGCTGATGTCACCTTGGTTATTAGGAAACTAGAAATATTTTTAAATAGTCAAATTTTCAATAAGACTTCATGTAAGACAAAGTTGAAAGAAGTGGATTTGTTGCCCGATATGTAGATAACCTCATTGCAACTAAAATACAGAACATATTAAAGAATATTCTGATGGTGTAGAAAAAATGGACAACAACAAAAATTGTTAGAGACTGGAATGTTGTAGCAATCGGTATTGGCCATGTGCACCAACAGTGGCCATATTAAACCCAGACTGGTAGAGGAGAAGAAATATAACCATATCTAATGCTTTAACTTTTGTTCCATGAAATTTTATTCCGTTTATGGACCTTTGAAACAAACAAAGAAAAAACTTGTAAAGTCCTGAAAGAAAGGTCCTGCTATGAAGTTTGAAATGTGATTTTTTTTTCCACATTCTTTTTACATTTAGTTTTATACTCTGTCATCTCTGTCATCACTTCAAATACATTTTTAACTTAGACAAATTAACTCAACGTGCATTCTTTTATTTTTGTTTAGACAATTTTTCTCAATATTCGTTGGAGATAAACACAGCAACAAAAGTTGTTAAGCCTTGTAGAAAATTGCAGGTCTAAATGTTTCTATGAATTAGTTTATGCAAATGTTATGCTTACAAAAGTAGCCCACTGTGTGTTTCACACTGACAAAATGAATATTACTTCCATAATTTCTACAATCACTGATAAAAGCTTTAGTTTAAAATGGAAGAACTAGGAAAGTATGATTTTTTTTTTTTTGCGGTCCACAGAGTTTAGTTCATGGTTATTAGAGAGATCAACACTTGTGGCATCATGTTGTTACCCGTTACCCCTGGCTGATCTTCCTCTCCACATGAACACTAACAGATGGTACACTGTCATTCTTAAATGCTGGAGTCGATTGGAAAAAGTAATGTTTCAGGACCTTTTGAGATGATTTAAAGTTGTAACGTCAATTCACTTATATGCTATAAAATATAATCTGGAATACTATTTTACTTGTAAGTTCAAATCATGCTTAAAAAAAAAATTAAAAAAAAAATACATTGACAACCAATAAAATAAAATTGGTATCTGACACTAACAGAATAAAATGTGATAATAATTATTCAGGATTTAATTAATACATTTAAAGACATCTGTCAAAAGAAAGCACGGGCAAACTTGTAGATTCTCAAACTATGTTATTGAACATTTGCAGCTTGATTTATTAGTGAACATAAAAACATTTATGCTTGTATTTCTTTTAAAACATCTATGAGATTTATTCCTTTGAGTCATTGTATTAGAAAGAAACACATTTGCTCTGGTGTCATAAATGTCATTGTCCAAAGTAGTGACAATATTGATATACTGGACAAGCCCCATGTTCATCTGCCATTGCTCCTGCACCAACAATAAAATTACACACGTTATCAATTAGTCCATTTTGAGGCTTAGTTGCAACAGTTGTGAACATAGAGTCAGAGCTGGATCCAGTTGCAAGATTGTTCTTATAGGGAATAATTGGAACTCTTAACAATTGGCTTTTTGTTAGATGCTTTCAGTCTCTACTTGTGTAAATGGTGCGTATTTAACATCCACTATTTGCATTTAGTAGCAACTGGTAATTTAGGTCCAACCTTTTCTGATACAAATAGCTATTGGAAAATAGGTGAGACTAGATTATGGTTATCTTTATTAAGTGGAAGTTGATGAAGTTTTAAGATGGTGG
The DNA here is from genome assembly GCF_036172605.1 of Pelobates fuscus. Classification (NCBI taxonomy): domain Eukaryota; kingdom Metazoa; phylum Chordata; class Amphibia; order Anura; family Pelobatidae; genus Pelobates; species Pelobates fuscus. Next base: position 245,332,952 of record NC_086319.1, on the reverse strand, counting down.
TTACCAGGTTCTACCCACAGAAATTGACTACTCCTCCTCTCTCTGCTAAGCCCACCTCACGATATAATGTTTATTTCATTAGTTTAAACCCTTGACTACAGGAGATATGGCCTACACATTGCAAAGAAATGACTTTGAAAGGATTCAAACAAGCTATGTATTATTGAGCATACAGGAAATTGCTTAGATGACACTATTTTATTGTACTTGTATTCGTCTAATTGTGGGTTGCTGACACTTCTATTGAGGACATCTACATAAAATCCTATAAGTGGGGATTGTACCACTGAATGCCCTATACGCTAGAGCTGGCCATAGCTCAACTAAATGTGAGTAATCCATTGTTATTGTACTTTAACCACTTTGACTGATGTAACACACTGTACCATTGGAGTTTCTTTCTGCATGGACTTCAACAAGAAATTTTAAACAATGTCATAGCTTCTCAACAAGAACTCTCTGCCTGACTTAGCACTTACCATTTGACCCAGCTACTTATCTGTACATACTACTACCTTGTAGGTACTTTTTACATAGACTTTTTGGACTACTTCATGGTTTTATATTGCTTGAATAAATCATCTGTTTATCCTTGGATAATATATACCTTGATCATTTGTATTTACTCTGGCTCAGCCCTTCCTCTTGCTGTTCTTTCTTTTAAATGGCATAGGCATTAGATATTGTGAAATAATGTTTTGATCGTATTTTGATGTGAAATGTAACATAGTGAGGTTTATTCATTTATTTTGCTGGTATGGTATTTTAAGTGTGTAACTATGTAACCAAGTATTGTGAAATAGAGTGTATAGTACACTCTTGCCGTGAGATTAAGCCTCGTCTGTTGTTTAGCTGATGAAGAGGGCAGTTTGCTTGGTGCAAAAGTAATGGTTTCCATCTGACATAATAATGTATGGGCTATGACAAATGATGGCTTAGCTCTGTGTGATTTTCAATAAAGTGTTTTAAAGTGAAAACTTTCCAGGTGACTGGATGCAGGTAATCATAGTGCCAATCTCGCAGTCTGAAAGGGTCATGGTCTCAAAGAAAAAAAACTAGAGAACATAAAGTACATTTTCATAGGCATTAATATCTCTCCTCACAGTAATGTTAAAACTCAGTTGCTTAAAGCTGCACTTGACATGAAAAGGATGAAGGATGAATGTCCCTTCTTTCATAAAAATAAGTCTTCTTTCCCTTCAAAGTAACATCTTATTCTAGAATGGAAATCTTTAGCATGGTGTATCTGTTGCCACAGCATTTTTCAAGTTACCTTTTATTTCTCGTATTTAAAATGCAATTTTAGGATTACGAGTGATTTATGTTATATTTATGTGCTATATGTTATATTTAATCTATGAGTGGCCATAAATGTCAGCGCTTGTGCATTTGGTTTCTCATGGGCTCTTTACATATTTTTATTAAAGAAACCCAATAGCGTTAGGAATACAAATGAAGATTCCTAATGCTACAGTGACTTGCTCACTGTTTTGGTGTCTGACTCCCCCTCCCCCACAAAATAATGCACTGTTGCTCTCTCCACAGCTGGCCCCACCTCCCTGGCTGAGATACGCATTTTTGGTGATCTCAACCAATACAATGCTTTCACATGGGAAGGTTAATGCACAATGCCACTCTGCACTAATTGAAATAGCAGAGTTTTACTTGGCCTTTTTCTTTTAAGCGCCTCTGGTGGCTGTCAGAGTGACAGCCACTAGAGACATTTAATTCCTGCATTGTAAGCATTGTCACTCCTGCAGAATTGCAATGTTTTACACTGCAGGGTTACAATGAGAGGGACCTAGACCATTTCCTTAAAATGAAGTACTCTAGGTACCCAGATCATCCCGTTAGTGGTATTTTAATTTGTCACTATCGGAAATTTGTCTTGTAAAAACACTGCAATGTGCAAGACTGAAACAAACCGAGTTGCTCTTATAGTTGTTCTCATTCAATAAAGTTATTCTCATCACATATAAGTCAGTCATGTGGACATATTTCTCATTAGATTTCATAGAAATATTAGATTCCAGGCTGAACATTGAAAATAGTGAAAAAACTGTTTGTTTTACTTACTGGTCTTAGTAAACTTACTGTTTACTAATTGTTCCATATTGTATTTTTATTGAATTATTGAAAGCACATTATCTGGTCAAACCCTGTTGAGCAAGGGGATTGTAAGTAATAGACATGGTGAAGGAGAGCTAAAGGACTATGGAATGAAATATCTAAGAAACCAAGTAATTTGTTCCCATCTGACTTTTTCGTGTTCTGATAATTATCCTAGTATGTCTTGTATGGAATAAACAGCCTTCCTAATATATCATTTGCTTTTTGTAAGGGCAGTTGAGGATGAGCCTAGGCATCTTGGGGAAAAAGGTCAAATGTGAATATTTCCAATAAATATGGCAGAACAATCATGAATAATCGCCACAATAAAGGGTATAAAAGTAGCTTGTTACTTTGATAGCAGCCAGTATAGTTTTCTAATTTCTCTACACACCAATCTTTATATTCCAGATATAATTCTAGCAGTGATGGTCTTTGTTGTCTGTACTGAGGAAAACATATAATCTGATATTACTGGACACAAATCTTTCATGAACAATGTGTGAATAAATAGCTGTAGAAATAAATTTTAGAAAAGGTTATTTCCCCTGTGCTATTATTGTTTGGCATGTAAACATAAAAGCACAACCCATCATTACTCTTTTTTTTTTTTTTTTTTAAAAGGACCACTATAGGCACCCAGACCACTTCAGCTCAATGAAGTGGTCTGGGTGCCAGGTCCATCTAGGATTAACCCTGCCTGCTGTAAACATAGCAGTTTCAGAGAATGCTTTCCTAGGCACTGGCTGAGTGCGCGCGCGGCTATTGCAGCGCATGCGCATTCAGCCGATGACGTCGGAAGGAGGAGGAGATTCCCCAGTGCCGAGGGAGCCCGGCACTGGAGAAAGGTGAGTGTTTAACCCCTTCCTCCCCCTTCAGCCTGGCAGGAGTGGGACCCTGAGGGTGGGGGCACCCTCAGGGCACTATAGTGCCAGGAAAACGAGTCTGTTTTCCTGGCACTATAGTGGTCCTTTAAGTGATAATTTTCTATGCAAAACAAAAAAAATATAAATGTCTATACTTTAATGCAGAGATTTTTACAGGTATGGAGCAAAAACAGATCTAGAGGCTTGACACATGAAAACTTAGTGGCAATGTGCATATGAAGGCATGCTAAACATTCCTTAGTAGGCGTCACGGCTTACCTTGGTTGGAGTCTGTAGATATGTTCGCTCACCCTTGCAGATAAACACGGTCCAAGGTGACCAGGTAAAAAGCCACCTGGACTGTGAATCTGTGCACGGGGGCTGTGCAGGAAAGGTGCTCCAATACGCAGTACAGGCAAGGACACATGCTGAAGAATTGTTGAGGAATAGCCGTAGTCAGAGGAAGTCAGAGGTCAGGATAAATGGAGAGTGGAGCCAAGGTCAGAAACCGGGGTCAATCTGGAGAACAAGTTCAGGAGACAAGAAAACAGGAACTATATATGATCACCAGAGTCAAAGAACTGACAAAGTTCCCAGGGCGAGGCAGTGCTTTAATACCCGGCTGATGAGCGTTTTGCCTCAGGTGAAGAACAAGTAATAGCCACAGAAGTCCAGCCCCCAGTGCTGCAGACATAGTCAGGTATAACCCAGATAGAATTACTCAAACTAACAGAATCTGCTCTGGCTTAGAGGCAGTATAGGAGGCCCAGGACATGAAGGACCCGGGTTCAAATTGGTTGGGCACTTATGGGGTGGCTATGCCTAGCCGTTTGGATGGCACAGGGAGAACTGTGACAATAGGTTAATATCAACCATACAATACCATGAAAATATATAATTATGTATCAAATAGTGTAAATACTATTCTCGCTAGATGTAGATCTATTGTAGCAATAGACAAGGAAAAGTTAGACATAGTACTATTCCTTAGAGTGGCTTAACAGGAAGTCATAAGGAGTCCAAATGGTTGAAAATGGTGAGAGATCAGTGAGCTTATAATATTGCATAGCCAAGGTGTCAGAAACAATAAGGCTAGCCAGAGTTTGAGATAGCAAAAGTCATAAAAGCAGAAAATAACAACATAAATACATATGTTAAAGAATGTGTGTGTCACGGGTAGCTTAATGTTGGTTATAAGTATCTCAGGTTAATATAGTTTAAAGCATTGCCGACACAGACTAATGCAACCTCCAGGTGCTTATGTACACTTGGATATCAATTAATTTGTCTTTTTTAGAACCATAAAATGGGCATGCTACATTTGAAACCAATTAAAGTTATCTAACTATATTAAGAATGTTATTTCTAATTATTATTTCACAGTTTATACCAGACTGTCTACATGGTAGTGATATGACAATTGTGAAAGTGTGCATTCTGCCTAGCAAACTTAGTCTGTCTGTTTTATTCCACTTTCCTTGTATGTAGTTCTATGTATGGAAACATTTATATATGTATTCATAAACCTTTTCACAGTTTAATCTAATGGTTAATTTGTAAGATATGTATATTGACGTCAGATGTTTTCAGCTTTCAGCTTAAAAGCAGTTTAAATGCTGTTAAAAACTTGTTATTGTTCTTTTTACTCATTAAAGCAGAACTGTTACTTGACAAAGGTTTGCATGTCTGCTTCCATGACAACAACCAGGAGAAGAAGAGGAAGGTAGAGATATACATAGTTAAACCTCTATTTTCATGGCACAACCCAGATATGTTTCACATCAGCTTAGTATTCGGGTCCTGTTGGCTTCATTGTACAAAGATAAAAATAACGGATCTATGTACACATGTACAAAAATAAAACTAACGGACCTATGGAAGACCAAACGACTCGAACTACATGTTCAATGAGATGCTATAGTTGAGGTGTGCAATGAGATGCTATAGGTTAAATGTGCAATGAGATGCAATAGGTGCTATGAGGTGATGGAGTACTGCCTATTGCCGTGATGTAGAATTATTAAAAAATCTTTATTGTACTCGTATTGAATTACTGCACTAACTCCATTTTAACCTGATACTGTGACAAATCCTCCATTTTGTCCCCATAACCTGACTTCTCCATATGAAAACTACATTACATGACAGAATTTCTCAGCACATCTAACACAATAGACAAAGACTGTATTCTCCATAAAGATATGACTAACCCAGGAACTGCTGAATTTCCCCTAACTCGCAACATAGTATAATTTAAAGGCCATGAGAACACAGTAGTAATGAAATGTTCTATTCATAAGAGACCTTGCACCTAACCACGAGATCTGACATCACCGACCGAGTAAAATGACGCTCAAGACCCCTTGTCCCCCACCCGTGTCCAAAAAAGTACCACCTCTTGGTGGGTGGACACGGAACTAACCACTTAGTTTTTGATCCAATTAATTATATTGATAGGTGGACACTAATCCAGACACTTAACAATTAATCCAATTAATGATGTTTATTCACTGATATCTTGATAATCAATGATGACGAAAATGTCTCTTAAAAGGGCCTGCGCGCCCTCTGATTCTGCACTTGCCAATAAATTTCCTCGAAGTTATTTTAACCTGAACTCCGTGTGTCAGACTGAATTACTTCAGCGTATATACGCAATTCAATTCTCTTCAATTTGGACAGGAACAGATAGACACTTAAACATTTTGGTTTACTGAAAAAGTACCATAACAACTTTGGCGCCCGAACAGGGACTCCGGGCTATGTCTGGCCGGTGAGCCGTCCTAAGGAAGACGCAGTTGGACGGAGGAATCCGGGGGGAAGGAAAGGAGATTGATCACCTCCAGGTACACGGTAGAGACTTCTGCAGAGCCACCGGTATGTTCCGGCCCCTTTGATTGACCCGTCCACGTGTCTGTGACTGCTTCCCGGGAGGACATCAAAGACAGGTAATATCTTGCCCGGAGTCTTATTACCCATTTATTACCTGCATTTAGTCTATCTGTTGCCTGGGTGTGTCTAGTTTGGTTGCCCGGGCTGAATGTTTATTTGTTTCCCCTTTTTGGGATAAAGGGGGGGTGGACCCGTGGTAGTTTGCCTGAGGGTCCTGTGTTTGTCTGTTTTCCCCTTTTTGGGATAAAGGGGGGGTGGACCCGGGGGATTTGCCTGGAGTCCTGTTGCCTGTTTTACTCCTTTTTGGAGCCACGTGTTTGTGGCTGTAGGGAAAAAGGGGGGTTGACCTGTGGAAGTTTCCTGGGGGTCTTCTTTGCCTGTTTACTTCTTTTAGGAGCCTCGTGGCTGTGGCTGTATGGAAAAAGACGTTTGTGGAACTGTGGGATCTGTGTAGAATCATAGTTTCCTGTGATCCAATTTTGTGTCACTTTGATAGCCTAGCTAGCTTCACAGTGCGCTTTCGGACCCTCCAGCTCTAGTTGAGTTGGGGGCATCCTGACCCGGACCCTCCAGCTCTAGTTGAGTTGGGGGCATCATGACCCGGACCCTCCAGCTCTAGTTGAGTTGGGGACGTCCTGATCCGGACTCTTCGGCTCTAGTTGAGTTGAAGGTCCACTGATTATTTAATTGTGGTAGGAGACTTAGCCTTGTGGCAGGGGACTCTGTTTCCTGGGGGGTTCAGGCAGGCATTGCTTGTTTTCCGCATCACGTGGTAGTGAGACTTATAAAGTGGGTTTTATAGGGGCACTACGGGAGTGAGGGTGGCACGGCCACTTTAAGTGGACTGCTGTAACGAGGGAGGCTAGAAAGGATTTCAGACCGGTGTTAGCTGTTATCCTTGGCCGCTGGTAGTGAGACTTACGAAAGTCGTTCTTCCGAGCGGGGACACTACGAGATTGAGGGAGGTGACTTTGGAGTAAGCACATGATTAAAGGAAAGGGATTACTGTTGATTTCATTTGAACTGTGATGCATGCACTGTATTTCAACTGTACTGTTGTCTTGTTTGTTTAATGTGGAGTCATTTAAACTCCTGTGTCTGTCTCTAAGGATTTTTTTCCTTACTCTTTACCTTTTCTACACTTCCTGTACTATTATACTATCCACTCCCATTCCTCTTAATAGAGAAGTGATTGGTCACACACTTCTCACCTCGCTCCAATCCGTGTCTACCACCCCGGGTAGGCGGATTCAGTGACTAGTCTACGTTTTGGGAAGACGCACTTGAGAAGGACCCACGATTCTCAGGTGGCAGTCGAGCATTGTAGACGTTCCGGTTCAATTTTCCTTGTCTTTCCCTATATCTAGGACGCTGGTGTAGGGGGAAAGGGATTATGGGGCAGGATTTAAGTAAGCCCAGTAAGGGCTGGTTAGCATGTGATTTAGTTGATGACAGAGAGGGTGAGGAGATGGTTAAAGGTGTTGAAAAGATTGCAAAAGTATGTAAAATTGCTGTGCCGACATGTGGCAGATTGCAACCAGAAAGTTGGCGTAGATTATTGATGGAAAAGAGAGGCAAGCTTGCAAATAATGATTTATTAAAAACAGCTGAAGCATGGTACAGAGTAGCGAAGGCTATTCAGCAAGAAGGTTGGGTTGAGGAAGAAATAATTCACAAGGGTGTGAAAATGTTTGTGTACCATAATAATTGTGTTGCTGGGGCCTGTCCTCAGCCAGCGCCCCAAAATGGCGCCCAGGGGATGTCTATCCCCAAGGTTCAGTCAGCAATGGGAGATTGCCAGCTGACTAGGTATCCCACTCCCAATCCTCCCAGCCCCCATCCCGTCACCTCTCCCGTTTGTCCGGTCCTAAATTCTGATGGATCCTACTTTTCCCCTTCTCCTTCTCTAACACTCCCATCATCCTCATCCATCCCTAAGCTACCTTCTGTGTCTAATCCTAACATTTCATCTGCCATCCCTTCCCCGCACTTTCTCTCCGTTGATAATCCTACCCTCCCATCTGCATCTGCCCAGTTAGCTAACCCCTCCTCTCCTGCCACTGTCAATCTTGCTGATCCCACTCCGGCTCCTCCTTCTTCACCCGCCTCTACTGATTCTTCTCCATCATCTCCCTTGTCCGTCCCTACCACAACCCAAGTTCCCACCCCCTTTGCCAATCCCTACCCAACCTTCCTGCCCACTCCAGGTTCCGGCCCAACCCCCACCCAGATGGCTTGGCCATACCCCTTCCCATACCCCATGTCCATGCCCTATCCATACCCCTTTCCCCAAGCCACTCCCCAGGTTCCGGTCATGCCCAGTCCGATACAGCCTGCCCCGGATGTGCCCACATCCAACATGGCCGCCACTTCTTCCCTTAACCCCAATGCAACTTCCTTCCCCGCCTCCAATATGGCGGCCCCCAGTCATTCAACACCCCTGATGCCGGTGCTTCCCGGTGATTACCGGTCCCATGATTATGACCCAATGGCGTCTCCCGCCTCCGGGACTCCCTCTCATCCCCCGGCCCTGTCACCTCAGGTGATCCCCTCACGCAGAAGGGCCCAGATCATAGAATTAGATGAGGAAGAGGATGACAGGGATGACAGGCTGTCCCAGGATTCATTAGAGGCTGCAAGAGTCTCGACCCACCGTTCTATTGAAGATCCCTTCGGCCATAAGGGTCGGGGAGAGCGGGCCCCTCCTAAATATGTTGCTTTCAATCCCACACAAGCTAGTGCTTTAATGAAATCTCTCCCTGACCCAGAGAAACAGCCTATGCCTTTTTACCGAGGGATTGTTCAGATACAAAAGACTTATTCCGCCGCCTGGCGTGACCTACTGAGCATTTGTGCTATTAAAGCAGGGGATGCATATTGGCCCAGCATGGCCCGCCACCTCAGTACAGATCTACTTACAAGTGATGTTGATTACCCCTCCGGAGTAACCTTTTGCAATCAATTAAGAGATTGGGCTAAAGATAAACTTGCAGATCAAGCTGCTGGCCTTACTGATGTTGTGCAAGACAAAGGAGAATCAGTGGAAAGGTTTCATGCAAGACTATATCAAATGTTTACAGATTTGGGATTTGATCTCACTGACAAAATTCATTCACAAATGCTATCAGGTGCGTTTGTCCAAGGTGTTAAAGACTCCATACGCAAGGGAATCATTGCTGCACGCCCTGAATATAAGGTTGTTCCCCTAGATACGTTACTCCTAGTTGCTAGAGGTTTGGAATCTGCCCAAACCCCCAGAAATGGCGGCCACCTATATTTTACACACAGAATTCGTACGGGACCATGCGAACAGGGGACAATGGAATGAATGGAAGTTTAAACTGTAATTCCCTTGTTTGCTTCAAAGTTACTAGGGACTTGTAAGGATCCGTTACACTGCTCCCCTTTTGTGGAACACTCCGGCAGACCCGGATTGATCCTGTTCGGGTCAACGTGGGGCTGTCCGGTCTGCTGCTACGGTAAAAGTTCCGTTTGCCTGGATAATCCATCAGCGTTTCCATTGAAGCGGCCCGGGCGATACTGTATGTGGAAATTATATGGCTGTAGTGCTAAGCTCCACCTTAGCAAGCGTCCATTGTCTCCAGCTACTCGGTTCAGCCATACCAGGGGGTTATGATCGGTGATCAGGGTAAACTCCTGTCCATATAAGTAGGGTGTAAGTTTCTTTAGGGCCCAAACTAGGGCTAAACATTCTTTTTCCACTGCCGCGTAACTCACTTCCCTGGGCAATAGTTTTCTGCTGAGATACGCGACAGGGTGTTCTCCCCCATCTTCTCCGATCTGGCTCAGAACTGCCCCCAGTCCATACATGGATGCATCTGTATGGACGACAAATCTTTTGTTAGGAACGGGGGCAGATAGGACAGGTGCATTGATCAGAGCATTTTTCAAGGCTTGGAAGGCTGTCTCACAGGCCGGAGACCACAGGACTACCCTAGGCAAGTTCTTTTTCGTTAAGTCGGTCAGGGGTTTAGCGATAGTGCTATAGTCCGGGACAAATTTTCTATAGTATCCTGCTGTCCCCAAGAATGCCAATACCTGCGTCTTGGTGTGTGGTGTGGGCCAGTTAGCTACCGCCTCAATCTTAGCGGGTTCCGGGCGTTGTTTCCCACATCCTACCCTGTGTCCTAGGTATTGGACTTCGGCCATGCCGAAGTTACATTTTTCTGGTTTCAGAGTCAGGCCTGCGGCCCGAATCTGATCCAGTACAGCCTCTACATGTCGCAAGTGTTCCCCCCATGTTTCACTATAGATCGCTATGTCATCCAGGTATGCGCAGGCAAAATCCTAGAAGCCATCAAGAAGTCTATCCACCAAGCGCTGAAAGGTAGCTGGGGCGTTCTTCATCCCAAATGGCATGACCTTAAATTGGTACAGGCCAAATGGGGTGACGAACGCCGACTTGGGGATAGCCTCCTTGGCCAGGGGGATCTGCCAGTATCCCTTGCATAGATCAATGGTGGTCAGATATCTCCCCCTGGCAATGCGGTCTAATAGTTCGTCCACTCGGGGCATGGGGTACGCATCTGTTACGGTACGGTCATTGAGTCGCCTATAGTCTACACAAAATCTAGTGGCTCCGTCCTTTTTGGGTACTAGGACTACGGGTGAAGCCCAGGGGCTGTCAGACGGTTCTATGACTCCTAACCTTAGTATTTCTTGTACTTCCTTTTTCATTTCTCCCCTGACTGCCTCAGGGATTCGATAGGGGGTCTGTCTAAGGGGTACTTGTCCTGGGGTCTCGACATAATGGGTCGCTAGCGTGGTGTACCCTGGTTCCTGGGCGAACGTTAATTTCTTTTCCATTATCAACTGTCTAAGTTGGCCCTTTTCGGCTGCGGTTAGCCGCTCCCCTAGTTGGATGGTGTCCAGTAAGCTAGGGGATTTTCTGGGTGCTAATAGGTCTGGGATAGGTAGGCTGTCGGGGTCCTCGGTAGCAGAAATGCATATAGCGGCAACATCCTCTGGCCGCTCTTGGTATTCTTTTAGTAAGTTTACATGAAAGGTTTTCTGAATTCTCTCATCTTTATTGCTGGCAATCACATAAGTAGTGTCGCAGACCTGCGCTACTACTTTGTAAGGGCCCTGCCAGGATGTCTGGAGTTTATTTCCCTTTACCGGCCTAAGTACCAGCACTTTCTGACCCACCTGGAAAGTTCTCTGTCGGGCGCCTCTATCATACCAACGCTTCTGTCGACCCTGGGCCGCATGGAGATGGTCCCGTGCCATCCGGGCCAACCGCTTCATGCGGTCCCGCATCTCCAGAACATACGGTACAATAGGGATCCCTTCAGATTCCATCTCCCCTTCCCAATGCTCCCGGATGAGGTCGAGGGGACCTCATACCCTTCTTCCGTAGAGCAGTTCGAACGGGGAGAACCCAGTGGATTCCTGCGGCACCTCCCGATATGCAAACAAGAGGTGCGGCAAGAATCGCTCCCAGTCTCTGTATTCCGCGGTAAAGGTCCTCAGCAACTGTTTTAAGGTACCATTAAAGCGTTCGCAGAGACCGTTCGTCTGGGGGTGGTAGGGTGAGCTGAGGAGGTTCTGAATACCGCAAACCTTCCATAACTGTTGGGTCAGATCTGCGGTAAATTGGGTCCCCCTGTCAGATAGTATTTCTCGGGGAAAACCTACTCTAGTGAATATCCCCACCAAGGCACTGGCGACAGTGTCGGCCTGAATATTTGCCAGGGCGACGGCTTCCGGGTAGCGGGTAGCGTAGTCCACCACAGTAAGTATATATTTCTTACCGGATGGGCTAGGGTTAGGTAGGGGTCCCACCAGGTCGACTGCCACCCGGCTAAATGCTTCCTCGATTATGGGCATAGGTGACATTCGAGCTTTAGGGTGATCCCCTCTTTTCCCCACCCTCTGGCATATGTCGCAGGTACTGCAATAGCGCCGCACATCCTTGGAAATATTCGGCCAGAAAAAGGTCTGGGCTATCCGATAGGTTGTGCGGTTACCCCCCAAATGTCCTGCTAGGGGAATATCATGGCCAATTCGGAGAAGCTCCAACCGGTACTTTCTGGGTACCACTAGTTGGCATTTCTGTGAAGGGGCACAGCCCTTCTTTCTACTCACAGTCAGTCGGAATAACCTGTCATGTTCCCATACAAAACGTTCATGCTCATTCCCCCCACTAGCGGCTATCTCCCGGTACGTCTGTAGGGTGGGGTCCTCTCTAGTCTCCCTCCCAAACTCTTCTGGGGTGTCCCACGTTAATGGCTTCTCCCTTATGTGTGACCTACGTGTCTGTGTGTTGCTTACCTGGGTCTCCTGGCCTGTGGTGGCGTCATCAGTAAGCCTGCTCTGTGCTCGGGTGGTTACGGGGCAGGCTGCATCGGTGGTGGGCAAGTAGGCTGAAGTCAGAGGGCCAATATCGTTGCCCAAGACGACCTCAGCAGGTAGATTATCCATGATGCCCACCGTGGTCTTTCCTGACCCAACCCCCCAGTCCAAGTGTACCCGGGCCGTGGGTAAACGAAATACAGCTCCCCCTGCAACACGGACAGCAACGGTGTGTTTGGCCAAATGCTCTGGTTTTACCAAGTGTCGCTGCACCAAAGTAATGGTAGCCCCTGTATCCCTCAATCCTTGGGCTATTTGTCCATTCACGCGTACCTCTTGCCTATGGTGCTGGCGATTATCTGGGGAGGCGGCTTGTATCGGATCTGCCTCATACAAAATGCCCAGGCATTCCTCGGGGCCCATTTCGGCCTCTATACAGTGGGCAGCCGGGGTACGGGTGTGGTTGTTCTCTGTGGAGTTGCGCCTCCAATTATTATTAGCAGCTGGTCCTAGCGGGCAATACCTTGCGACATGTCCAGGGTTGTTGCACCGGTGACAGATGATTCTATGCGAGTCTCGGGGGTAGTTGTTGTGTCCTTGAGGCCGGGTTGGTCCTGGTGGTATGGGAGCCCGGAACTCTGGTCGAGACGAGGCAGCCGGGGGCCGTTGCTCCACTTTGATAGCTGGCCTTGGGGTATTTTGGCTTACCCTCCTGCTTTCAGCGTACTCGTCTGCCAGCTGCGCTGCCTCTTTTAAATTGCTAGGGCGTCTGTCCCTTACCCAATCCTGCAAGTCAGCAGATACACCTTGGAAGAAGTGTTCCAATAAAAACATTTGTAATACTTCTTCTCCCGTGCTAGCGTTGCAGCCTTGCATCCAGTGTGATGCCACTCGCTGTAACCTATCGGCCCATTCCATGTGGGAGTCCACAGCTTTCTTTTTGGACTCCCGGAAGCGGCGACGGTATGTCTCTGGGGTTACAGCGTACCGGTGGAGTAGTGCCTCTTTTACTTTTTGGTACTGTGCAATCTCCTCTGTAGTCAGCGCTCGAAAAGCCTCATTTGCTTTTCCTGATAGCTTCCCAGCCAGAATAGTGACCCATTGCTCCGGCGGTATTTGATGTAGAGAGCACTGCCTTTCAAAGTCAGCCAAATACCCATCAATTTCCTCTTCATTTTCCACAAAGGTTTTAAATGCAGTGAAGGGAATTTTCTTTACCGTAGTAGTGGGTAGCGGGGTAGGAACTGTCTGTGTAGTGAGCTGTCTGGCTCTTACCAGTTCCATTTCTTGTACCCTCTTGGTTTGGATCTCTTCCCTTGTTTCCCGGAGCAGTTGGGTTATTAGTTCTGTAGACGTGACTGAATACAACGCTAATCTCCGCTGTACAATTGCCGTAATCACATCGTCCTCACTGATGGGTGCCATGGGTTCAGTTACCTCCATGGACCTATCCATCTCGTCCAGCTCCAGCAGGTCAGCTATCAGCTCCCTCCGTGGTCTGTTGCTGGCACTCCTACCACGATTCTCCAATAAATCCTTTAGTGTGGGTCTTTTCAGCTTGGCATACTGTGACTCCATTCAGTGCTTGTTCTTTGGATAAAAGGACCATCCCGCCGCTTGCCACCAATGTAACGGCTACCCCGATATTGAGAGGGTATCTGCCGCTGGAGACGTCCTTTTCCCTGCAAGCTGCTGTGGAGAAGTCAAGCTGGTATAATCCCATCCACGATATCCAGAGAGAATCAGGTTCAGCTGCAAACAGGAACAGAGTAATCTTCCCAAATAATCCCCTTCCAAGAACGAGACGAGGCTACGTTTTGAAGGGTCAAGATGAACTGAGGACTGGAACACCCAGCCTGCTTTTTATTAGGAACAGATACATACAGGACACTCCCAGGGGGAGGATGAAAACAACCAATAATACATATGGTAACACCCCCACGTCTCCTCCCCTCAGATAACTACATAACACAATTAAAACGTCCACTTTTTGACACAAGTTCTGGATGTACCCCAAAAACAGGGGGTACAGCTTTATCGCTGGATAGCTCTCCTTCAGGGGACCAATATATCCAAAAATCAGCCCATTCGGATGTATAGTTCGGGAGATACAGTGTTCCAAAGTTTTGACCGACCGCCCAGACCAACTAGCCGAAATTAGTTCCATGAGTTTTGGCCTTGCGGTCGGTCTCCGTTCGCACGGTAAAAAGACCCGAAAACCTGGTCATCCATACGAATCTCGGTGGTCGCTGAAATCCCCATAGATGGTGAAGTAGAACTACCGAATGGTGGGACGTTCGGTAGTTCCCATACGAATTTACGGAGGTCTGGAGGACTCAGCGGTGTTCGCCTGTTTGTGTATCCGTTTTCAGTTCCATGCGGTTACAGGCAAACACCGCTGTTCGTGCACAAGATGGCCGCGAACACGTGGAAAAGTCCTGAAATGGCGGCCACCTATATTTTACACACAGAATTCGTACGGGACCATGCGAACAGGGGACAATGGAATGAATGGAAGTTTAAACTGTAATTCCCTTGTTTGCTTCAAAGTTACTAGGGACTTGTAAGGATCCGTTACATGTACCATCCTTTACCCATGGCAAGCTGAACACCCAGAAGTTGTTCTACTCCAGTATGTGGATGATTTACTGCTCTGTGGAGATGATATACCCACTACTGAAAAGAGTTCAATTAGTCTGCTTTGCTATTTGGCAGAACAAGGATGCAAAGCTTCACTTCTCAAACTGCAGTTCTGTCAACCTTCAGTGATTTTCCTTGGACATTGCCTATCTCAAGGTACCAGACATCTCACTCGGGACCGAGTCAGAGCAATTCTGGACATTCCACCTCCAAGGACTTCAAAATCTCTTCATGCCTTCTTAGGCCTCATTTCCTATTGCAGAGCATGGATCCCAGAAGCCTCTCTGCTTATGCAACCTCTCTATGATGCACTCAAGTCAGACCCATTCGGCCTGACCAACGAAGCTTTGGACAATTTCAAATCTCTCAAACGAGCCATTGTCTCTGCTCCTGCCTTGGGCCTACCAGACTACACCAAACCTTTCAAATTATTTGTCTCTGAAAGACTAGGCCATGCCACAGGAGTTCTTACCCAAACTAATGACTTAAAAGGCCGCCAGAGGCCTATTGGATACTTTTCATGCCAACTGGACATTGTGGCTAGAGGGACCCCTTCCTGCCTTAGGGCTGTTTTTGCTGCAAGAGAACTCATTGAAAGAACCTCAGACCTGGTCCTTGGCCACCCTTTGGTTGTTTTGGCCCCTCATGACATCTCTGCCATTATCAACCAAGTCCAGCTCAAGCACGTGTCTCCCGCTAGACACCTGCGTCTGCAATGTCATCTTCTTCTGCCTGACAACATTTCTATACAAAGATGTCAAGTTCTTAACCCATCCACTCTTCTTCCACTCCCTGAGGGGGGTATCTACTATGGGTTTGTCACAGATGAAACCTACATCTACCTTCTCTGTGGATGTATCAAGAAAATGCATCCACATTTAACTTTTCACAAAGACAAGACACCTCTGTGTGAAGGTCCGGATTATGCCTTCTGTACCATGTGGTACAAGCCGGACATTACTCCTGAACCTTGCTATGAAGATGAGCTCTACCACTGGTTTGAAGTAAAGCTCACTGCCCAAGATTTCTATTGTGATTTGGAAGGCAACAGCGTGGTCCTGATCCAACTGCCTCCAGAACTCAATTACCTATACCGCCATTGGGATACTGCTATTCCACATATTCCTGTTACCAAGTTGAAGACAAGATCATGGAATGACCTTGGGCCCATGGCAAAATTATGGGCCACCATGGATGAATCACAACTACAGGAAAATGGCATTGCCAAATACCCAGCAAATGACCTTCTTGAAGCATGGCCACGCCATTTCCTAGAAAAGGAATTTAAAGACCTAGTTATAACAAATGACTATGACCCAGAAACTCCTCATGACTGTTTCGAACAGATGAAAATGGAAACAGTGCACTTACCAACCGTGCATGAGAATCCATTACCGGATCCGGATTTTACTCTGTTTGTGGATGGTTCAAGGTATGCTGATGAAGAAGGAAAATACCACACAGGATATGCCGTAACCACAACAGAGGAAGTTCTCAAGTCATCATCTTTACTGCCAGCAATGTCTGCGCAAGAAGCTGAATTGCAAGCCCTGACTACAGCATGCAAGATCTCCGAGGGAAAGTGTGCCAACATCTATACAGATTCAAGATATGCTCTGGGTGTGGCACATGACTTCGGCCTCATTTGGAAGACAAGAGGATTTCTTACCACTGCCGGTACACCAGTCAAACACAACTCTGCAATCAAGGAGCTAATGGATGCCCTCCTACTCCCTGAAGAAGTGGCCGTTTTGAAAGTAAAGGCACATGGGAAATTGGATTCAGATGAAGCTAAGGGCAACCATTTGGCTGATCAGGCTGCTAAGCAAGCGGCCAGAGATTTGCAGGAAGTGGATGAAGAAGTGTCCGGTCAAGAAGAAGAAGTTCCTATCTTTACCTTGCAAACTCTTCCTACTGACCTAAGAATTTTGCGAGAACAACAAGCTGCAATTACTCCTGAAGAAATCCAGAAATGGAAAAAGAAGGGAGCTGTCCTAAAAGACGGAATTTACTACAACAACTCTAAATTTTGCCTTCCGAAGAATTTATATCCGGCAGTTGTCCAATGGGCACATGGGCCTGCACATCTGTCAAAAGACCTAATGGCCGCCCTCATTCAAAAGTATTATGAAGCCCCTGGAATCACAACTTTGATCAGCAATTTCTGTAAGGCCTGTGTCATTTGTGCAAAATGCAATCCAGGAAGACCAATCAGGGTGCCTGCAAAGCACCTAGCAAAACCCATGTACCCATTCCAGAGAATTCAAATTGACCACATTCAAATGCCCAAGAGTGGGCCTCATGAATATGCACTAGTAATAGTGGACATGTTCTCAGGCTGGCCAGAAGCCTACCCTGTGACCAATATCACTGCAAAAACCACCGCAAAACGCCTACTTACAGACATTGTATGTAGATTTGGACTTCCAGAAGTCATTGAAAGTGATCAGGGCCCAGCCTTTACAGCAACAGTGACTAAAGACATTTGGACTGCTCTGGGGGTGACCCTAGCCTTTCACACCCCTTACCACCCACAAAGTAGTGGTAAAGTAGAGCGCATGAACGGCACTCTAAAAGCCAGAATGTTAAAAATGTCACAGGAAACAAAGATGCCCTGGCCAGAAAGCCTGCCAATAGCTTTATTCAGCGTTAGACACACACCTAGAGGGAAGCACTCGTTATCCCCATATGAAATTCTATTTGGGACAGCACCCAGACTAGGTTGTTATTATCCACAACAGTTACAGCTTCAATCTGATGTTTTAGTAGACTATGTAACTGAACTTGCAAGTGTCTTGAACAAAATACATGCCCAAGTTTTCTCTTCAATTCCAGATCCTGATTTGGACACAGGTACCCATAACCTGCTTCCCGGAGATTGGGTTCTGGTTAAGAAGTTCGTGCGGAAAAGTACCCTGGAACCAAGGTTTGACGGTCCATTCCAAGTTCTCCTGATCACCGCAACTTCCGTCAAATTGGCCGGCAGGCCACATTGGATCCACGCTTCCCACTGCAAGAAGTCCCCTGCCCCAGAGGAAGCAGATACCGCACAACCATGTACCTCTGGTACATTGTCTCCTTAATTAGTTTAATTAAGGCCCAGCAAGTAGCCATCACTAAAGATGTTAGTGGGTACACCTTCTGGTATAATTCATCATGTACCCGTGTGGCTACCTATACCTTTGATTATTGTGACATTGTAGAATGCCCATTCTCTACACTACAAATCCAGAATATCTATAGAGATATCCCCCATGTAAAGGACCCATATGTTTGTGTAGTTGACAAACAATGGGGGCACAATTGTGGTCGTTGGGGGGCGGCGGGATGGAATGCCGGGCCTTCCTGGGGTTACAAGCCAAAAAGTGCCTTATCTAAAGTAGATGATCATGGTAGGTCCCTCCTTCAAAGAATGACTCTAAGAAAGCCTGGAGGAGGCACACCAATGAAATTAATTCTCAATATTGAGCATCCAAGCCCAACGGATGCAGACCGATATGTAATGGGGATGTATTGGAAAAAGGGTTCCTACACTAAATTAGGGCATTTCTACCTTAAAGATATGTGTAATTCCCCTGAGTGGCGAGGAGCCACTCACATGGTCATAAATCCATTAAAACCACACATCCAGTCCTTTAAGGACATGATGGCCATTGCTAACCCCACCTTTGAAGATACCATGGCCGCTGAAACAGGTTTTAATGATGTTAACCTATGGTTAGAATGGATGAAATATAATGCCAACAAGCATAACAGAACCGCATGCTATGTGTGTGGTGGTGCCCGGCCTCATCTGGGCACCGTACCTTTAACCTTGCCAGTAGATGCAGAAAATTGTGTTTTAAGTCTTTTTGCCTACCAATATGATTTCAACAGGTCTCTATGTCAAGCATGGACAGCGGAGTATCCTCTTCTAGCCAAAAATGTCAGACCTCCTAATGGTATTACAATATATAAAGGTAATTACACTTGCTATGCCATGCACGATGGGATTGGTAAATTTGTAGGTAACTTTCCCGAAGGATATTGTGCTACATATAGAACTGTTCCTGTACGCTTACTGCAGCATCACACTAGGTCATTAGGAGATATTTACTGGTTGTGTGGGGATTTACAGCTAAGATCCAGAATGGACACAGAGTGGTGGGGGGAGTGTACTTTGACTAAGGCCATTATGCCTATACACATTATCTCTGACACACACCTCAACACCCATGAGCCCAGCCACACTAAGGTTAAGCGTGAAGCCCCAGTAAAAGGAAGTTTTGACCCTCACATTTACATTGATGCCATTGGGGTGCCTAGGGGGGTACCCAATGAGTTTAAAGCAAGAGATGAGGTTGCTGCAGGATTTGAATCAATTTTTACCATAGTTACCGCAAACAAGAATTTAAACTGGATAAATTATATTTATTACAATCAACAGCGTTTTGTTAATTACACACGAAGACGCCCTCCAGGGATTAGCCGAACAGTTACAGGCCACATCCCAAATGGCCTTCCAGAATAGAATAGCCCTAGATATGATCCTAGCCAAAAAAGGAGGGGTATGTAAAATTTTGCCCGACACCATGACATGTTGTACCTACATCCCAGAAAACACAGGCCCTAATGGTAAAGTAACTTTAGCCATAGAAAAATTAAATGACCTCTCTGAAGAGCTAAAAAGAAATTCTGGGATAAAAGATCCCTGGGACAGATGGTTTGGTTGGATGACGGGTTGGCAAAAGGCTTTAATGCATATTGGTATGGCAATTCTAATTTTTCTTTTTATCTTTGCTCTTCTCTTTTGTTGTGTCTTCCCTTGTCTGAGAAAAGCCCTCACGAAGACTGTTGACCAAGCGGCACCCACTTTCACACATCTTGAAGTTGATGACCAAGACTTCCAGGATCTCAACTCACCCTGTTTGCCGCTGCAATCTATCCCTTTTGATGATAAAGTGCGAGAGTTCTAGGAAGGGACCACCTTAGGGACAGCATCTGTTAGTGAATGGTAAAGGCCCCGTGTGGAGAAGTGGTGGGTTAGCCGCCATGGGCCACCCATGGGTGTGAAGTGTTCGAGAGCCATACTGACAGATGAGTTAGCCTGTTAGGGTCAGAATTAGGGACAGACTTGCACTTTGCATTAACACCTAGCTAGCGGCCACGGGGTTTCTGTGCCTTTGGGCTAACACGTCTTCTGATACTAACAAATAAAGTTTTATCTCTTAGAATCTAACATTTCATAGGGGGGACTGATGTAGAATTATTAAAAAATCTTTATTGTACTCGTATTGAATTACTGCACTAACTCCATTTTAACCTGATACTGTGACAAATCCTCCATTTTGTCCCCATAACCTGACTTCTCCAGGGCCGGACTGGGAACTAAAATCAGCCCTGGAAAAAAATTCTATACCAGCCCAATAATGCGTCGCGCCAGAATAGTGTGCTGATATAGAGGGTGAAAAAATAACTTGAAATTGAAAACTCTTACTCCAACGAAGGAACGCATATAGGGCTTCAAAATAAACAAAAGAGCGCCTTTATTTTAAGTAGACGTACATTTGCATATAATCAATGTTTCAGTACAACTACTTTGGCCTATTAAGGACATTTTAGTAATGGGACTGAAATGCTGAATGTCTGCAGTTGCACAACTAAAAAGATGAAGTGATCTTGCTCATTTTGAAGTCCTATGGGTGCGCTCTTCACTTTGAATATGTTATTGTGCATGAGTATGCAACTAGCAACAAGACAGGGCCAATACGTGCTCATTACATTTATATATATATTAATGACATTTATGTGTGTATTATGCATATATAAATGTATATTACTATATGTGTAAATATTATAGGCATAATTATATGTTACTAATACACACATCAATATACATGCATATATATATATATATATATATATATATATATATATATAGTGTGTGTGTGTATTACTGTCGGGATCAGATACATTTACGACTATTACCTTTACCTCGTTTAATGTATCTTGTCTCCAATTGTCTCCTTTTTTTCCTCTTACAGCGACCCATCTTTTACTTCATCCCAGTCCCTGGGTGTTTCTTTTTACCGTTCTCCAGCCTCTGTATTTCTCTTTCCCCCAGCTCCTTTTGTGTTGTTCTTAGCCCCAGCCACTTTGTCTCTTTCTCCCCTTCCAAATCTCATCTGTGTGTCTCTTTCTAACTCCAGACTCTGTGTGCCTCTTTCTCTTCTCCAATCCACTCTCTGTCTCTTTTTCCCCAGCCCAGCGTTGCCTCACACAAATCTTGTGTCACTTTGTTCCCCTTCCCTACTGTATGTCTCTTTGTCCCCTCAAAAAACCTTCTGTGTGTCTCTCTTCCCCATCTCCTCCCTGTGTCTCTCTCTTACCCCTCTGTCTCTTTGTACCCCCATCCCCTGTGTCTCTCTATTACCCCATCTGTCTATGTGTCCCCCCTTCTCCTTTGTCTCTCTATTACCCCTCTCTTTGTCCCCCCCTTCCCTGGTGTCTCTCTATTACCCCTCTCTTTGTCCCCCCAATCCCCTGTCTCTATATTGCCCAATCTGTCTATGTGTCCCCCCTTGCCCTATGTCTCTCTATTACCCCTCTGCCTCTTTGTCCCCCCAACCTGATGTCTTTCTATTACCCCTCAGTCTCTGTGTCCCCCCTTCCCCTGTGTTTCTATTACCCCTCTATTTGTCTCCCCCCTTCCCCTCTATTTGTCTCCCCCCTTCCCCTCTATTTGTCCCCCTCCTTCCCCTCTATTTGCCCCCCTCCTTCCCCTCTATTTGCCCCCCCTCCTTCCCCTCTATTTGCCCCCCCTCCTTCCCCTCTATTTGCCCCCCTTCCCCTCTATTTGCCCCCCTTCCCCTCTATTTGCCCCCCTCCTTCCCCTCTATTTGCCCCCCTCCTTCCCCTCTATTTGCCCCCCCTCCTTCCCCTCTATTTGCCCCCTTCCCCTCTATTTGTCCCCCTCCTTCCCCTCTATTTGCCCCCCTCCTTCCCCTCTATTTGCCCCCCTCCTTCCCCTCTATTTGCCCCCCCTCCTTCCCCTCTATTTGCCCCCCTCCTTCCCCTCTATTTGCCCCCCCTCCTTCCCCTCTATTTGCCCCCCCTCCTTCCCCTCTATTTGCCCCCCTCCTTCCCCTCTATTTGCCCCCCCTCCTTCCCCTCTATTTGCCCCCCCTCCTTCCCCTCTATTTGCCCCCCCCTCCTTCCCCTCTATTTGCCCCCCTCCTTCCCCTCTATTTGCCCCCCTCCTTCCCCTCTATTTGCCCCCCCTCCTTCCCCTCTATTTGCTCCCCCTCCTTCCCCTCTATTTGCCCCCCCTCCTTCCCCTCTATTTGCCCCCCTCCTTCCCCTCTATTTGCCCCCCTCCTTCCCCTCTATTTGCCCCCCCCCTCCTTCCCCTCTATTTGCTCCCCCTCCTTCCCCTCTATTTGCCCCCCTTCCCCTCTATTTGCCCCCCTTCCCCTCTATTTGCCCCCCCCTCCTTCCCCTCTATTTGCCCCCCCTCCTTCCCCTCTATTTGCCCCCCTCCTTTCCCTCTATTTGCTCCCCCTCCTTCCCCTCTATTTGCCCCCCATCTCCTTCCCCTCTATTTGCCCTCCCTCCTTCCCCTCTATTTGCCCCCCTCCTTCCCCTCTATTTGCCCCCCTCCTTCCCCTCTATTTGTCTCCCTCCATTCCCCTTCTGTGTGCCTGCTGACCTTGTTACAGGAGGACTGAGGGAGGGGGCGGAGCTAACTACCAAGCTCCCTCGCGGTTCCCATAATTCCCAGCATGGACACATCATAGAGTAGTGATTACTCTATGATGTGTAGATGCTGGGAATCATGGGAACCGCGAGGGAGCTTGGTAGTTAGCTCCGCCCCCTCCCTCAGTCCTCCTGTGCTGACAGCTATGATGCTGTCAGTATCAGTGAGTGTGCTGCTGCATCGCTTAGGCGGCCGCCCGGCTCACTCACTGATACTGACAGCAGCATAGCTGTCAGCAGAGGAGATGGGGCCGCCGGCTGCAAGGTGAGTAATCACCTCTGAGTGTGCCGCCGGACCGGCCACCCGGCGGCACCGACATGCGGCCGGCGGCCGCGATTTTATTAAAATACAGGGAGCAGGACTCCCTCTCCATCTCCAGCCCCCCAGGTGCCGCGGCCCACCGGGAAATTTCCCGGTATCCCGGTGGGCCAGTCCGGCCCTGGACTTCTCCATATGAAAACTACATTACATGACAGAATTTCTCAGCACATCTAACACAATAGACAAAGACTGTATTCTCCATAAAGATATGACTAACCCAGGAACTGTTGAATTTCCCCTAACTCGCAACATAGTATAATTTAAAGGCCATGAGAACACAGTAGTAATGAAATGTTCTATTCATAAGAGACCTTGCACCTAACCACGAGATCTGACATCACCGACCGAGTAAAATGACGCTCAAGACCCCTTGTCCCCCACCCGTGTCCAAAAAAGTACCACCTCTTGGTGGGTGGACACGGAACTAACCACTTAGTTTTTGATCCAATTAATTATATTGATAGGTGGACACTAATCCAGACACTTAACAATTAATCCAATTAATGATGTTTATTCACTGATATCTTGATAATCAATGATGACGAAAATGTCTCTTAAAAGGGCCTGCGCGCCCTCTGATTCTGCACTTGCCAATAAATTTCCTCGAAGTTATTTTAACCTGAACTCCGTGTGTCAGACTGAATTACTTCAGCGTATATACGCAATTCAATTCTCTTTAATTTGGACAGGAACAGATAGACACTTAAACATTTTGGTTTACTGAAAAAGTACCATAACAGCCGCATAGTCTTTACATTGTCTTATGTATATCTTCTGGTGGTGTTAGAATTTCAATGTAAATTTCTCTTTTGATAAAACTTTAAAAGTGATATTGCCACTTGAACTGTCTATATTATAAATGTTAGGAACAAAAGCGAACATGGAAACATTTTAGATAATCCACAATGCACAGATTTGAAATAGTCATACTTCAATAACAACACTTAGGCTGATAAATGTATCAATTACATCAGAACCAATCTTTATCATATCCCTGTCCCTGCTAGTATGTTCAAAAAAACAAAAGAAAGAATGAATAAGGAGATTGCTTGGATATACTGGGATCAGCGCTGCAGAAAGAAGACACTATCATACATTTTCTATTGGAATATGAGTTTTAAGTATTTTAAAACAGACATATTGATAGTTAACCCCTTAAGGACCAAACTTCTGGAATAAAAGGGAATCATGACATGTCACACATGTCATGTGTCCTTAAGGGTTTAAACCTGTCCCCCTGAGGATGCATTTATTTTACTCTGCTATTACATTCATCATTGTAACTTCATATCATTCAATTACTTTTAATCTTGATTGATTAAAAAAACTTAGTCTAAGAAAAGTTATATTATGTTAACATTAAAGTTTGATCTTGAAAACACTTTGTTGGCATCTTCTTAACAACCTATTTGTACTGAATAGGTTTTATGAACAAGGTGACTTTTATTTTAAATCCTTTAAATGGCCTGCATTGACTGATTGTGTGTTTTTCTAAAGTGTTTATAAGTATTAGAGACTTTAGCTCTAATCTCCTGATACCTGAAGACAGAATAGAGATATATTCCACGGTCATGCTTAAGAAGCAAAGCCTGTATACAACATGTTGCCAAGGTCTTCTGAATGATAGTGTCATTGGTACATTTATTTAGCTATTTGTTACTTTCAGCAAAAATATACAGCCTTAATCTCTTGAACATTAAAGGCCATTTAAAGTAAAATAGCATTTATTAAAAAAAAAAAAAAAAAAAAACAACTGAACAAACTGTGCACACCAAAACATGTAAATAAATTAAGATTAATAATAACTATATAAACTAATTTTTATGCAAAGTTTGACAATTAGTAAATTAATATGTGAATATTTAGATTGTCCTACATCACAGCTTCCTGTTACCAATCCAAACTATTGGTGCCACCTTTTATCACACCTTGTTTTACATTTATGAGAGTGCAACTTCTTGCACAGTACCAACATTTACACTCTTTTGCCTGTTGCACCATTTCATCACACCATTCCTTTAAGTCATTAAGGTAAATTAGTAAAATTGGCACAGTACCTTAAGCATGATATTTTATGGACACACAACATAGTTATCATTGTTTGTGAATTTTTTTTTAAGAATTCAATTTACCCAAGAGGCATAGAGGATTCCTATCAATCCTAGCCAGAAATTTATTAACATTATCTTGGCATCCTGTATATGATCTGATTTTATAAACAATTATACTAGGATATATATTTTTTTTAGATACTTGCCATTTTTTCTCATGCAATATACCTCTGCAGGCTATTCTTGTCATAATATAATTGACAGCGGGGAGTTTAACTGCAAATATGTACATTTTATACCAAAAGGGCTTCATAAATTGGATGGGTGCATAGCACAAGGCTGATGAAATGTCAGCAAAAACAAAGAATATGAGAAAGGGCAAAAGCTCAGACAAACCTCAACAACTTGTGCCTCTTAGGTTTGAATGTGAGGTGTGCCCAGGACTGCATACACAAACTGGTTTAATCCTTAAATGGCAGATAATTGGTCAGTGAGACTGCAGAGGCAAGATATATACACCAAAACCACTTCATTAAGCTCATGCTTTGGTGCCCAAAGTATCCCTTTAAGTCACCCTCTTTAAGATCCTACCTTAATTATGTTTAATTCCTTAAGGCTTTTAGCCTTCTAAACAGTGTCATGAGAATGTGGTGAGACTGTTGTATTGATTGTCAATACTGTGTATTTATTTCTTTGTAGAACTCTCAAACTTTCACATTGAAACAGAAAGGAAATCAGTCAGTCCCACTACTCCACAGTACTACATTCTTTCCATAAACCTTTATTGTGCAATAAAAGGGAGATCTCAGAATTGCACTGAAAACAGACCAGAGCTAGCTAAGTGCAGTCGGAATTTGAAAGGAACTAATATTTTGTAAAGAGCATGAATGAAATGCAAAGACAACCATAAGACAGCTGTACCTTTCTCATAAAACCTGCAACAGTAGGGTTTATTGGAGAAAGTATAGCTGTATTTTCTAGATTTCTCTCAACTTTCACTTAGAGGACAACAGGTTTGATGATTTGATGATAAATTGTTTTGTTCGCACTTTTTGGGGGAGTTTGTCTATATACTTTTTTTAGATGCGCTATTGCTTCTTAGGTGCCAGGATTATCCCTTTAAATGTCATCATAGCAAATTATAGCTATGTGTACTGCTCCTGGAAGACCTATTGCTACAGTTTGTTAATGAAATTCCAATACAGTCTCTGTGAGTTTTTCTTTATGGAAAACTAAAAAGCGACCGTGCAGTTTTAATGTATTTCCAAGCCCGGCATGATTCTCATTGACATTCTTTCAGTTGAAATACTCACAGAATATTTTTTTTTAAATCTGATTTTCCTCCATCAAATTTCTGTTTGAATAGTGACATTGAACACAAGTCACACATTCAAAAAAACTCTACTTCTTCAAATTCTGCTTTGTTTAGATGTATGTATATTTTATACTCATTAAAATGTAATCATAGTTCTACTGGTTGCATTTCTTTTTTTTTTTTTTCATTGGTTTTATATATTTCATTTGTCGCACTCAAAGAAGAATGACTGCAGTAAAGATTTAAAAGATTTACACTGAATTGTTAGTTTGATTTTTAAAGCCGGACTTGCAAATAATCTTACTTGACCAAAAGTTACTTATGGTAACTAATGTTGTGAGTACTCTGGAATGGGGGGTTCCAAAATAAAAACCTGTGAAAAAATGAATTTAGGCCTGTCAGTAGACAAACAGTTTTAATATACATATGATCATATACAATAGCTAAAAAAATTACCGTATTTATCGGCGTATAACACGCACTTTTTCTCCCTGAAAATAGGGGGAAAATCGTGGGTGCGTGTTATACGCCGATATCCCATAATAACTTACCTGTCTTGAAGTGTGGGCCGGTGTTAAGCACGCACCGCGGTACAGGAACTTCAATTTCAGGTTCCGGTTTCCGGCGGGACTGAAAGGAAGTGTGCACACTTGTGCACACTTCCTTTCAGTCCCGCCGGAAACCGGAACCTGAAATTAAAGTCCCTGTACCGCGGTGCGCGCTGTGAAACCGGCCCATGCTTCAAGACAGGTAAGTAATTATGGGACAAGGGAAAGTGCACTAGGGGACACTATGGGAGGGGGGGGGACACTATGGAGGGGGTGGGAGAATACTATGGGGGGAGAATACTATGGGAGGAGGGGGGAGAATACTATGGGGGGAGAATACTATGGAAGGGGGGGAGAATACTATGGGAGGGGGGAATTACTATGGGAGGGGGGGAGAATACTATGGGAGGGGGGGAGAATAATATGGGAGGGGGGACACTACTATGGAAAGGGGGGGACACTATGGGATGAGGGGGGGAACACTATGGGATGAGGGGGGGAACACTATGGGATAGGGGAGGAACACTATGGCATGAGGGGGGAACACTATGGGAGGGGGTGGAGAATACTATGGGAGGGGGTGGAGAATACTATGGGAGCGGGGGAGAATACTATAGGAGGGGGGGAGAATACTATGGAAATGGGGGGACACACTATGGGATGAGGGGGGAATACTATGGAAGGGGGGGAAATTTCCTGGAATGTCCTTCTTAAAATGAGGTGCGTGTTATATGCCGGTGCGTGTTATACGCCGATAAATACGGTATGAAAAAAGATGCAAGAGAATAATGAAACAAATGCCCAGTGTGAATTTTAAAATGTTAATTTCAACAGGATATTTATTTTCTGGATATACAGTATGCATGTTATGGAATAAGAGACATGTCACTGTGTCACATTACCTGGATCTGCTAGACATGGCCACATGGTGTCCATGCTGGGCTTCAATCCTGCATCACTTTTGATGCATGGCATCACCTTGATATTAAAGCCCATCCTTTGATATTGAAGCCCATCATTAGTTACACAACGTTAGGGATGCCAAGCATAATCCTGGCATTAGTAGAGATGAGTAACGTCACTATCTCCATGCTCTACTTATAGATCCCAAGACCTGCATCATAATTTGACACTGAACTAATCCGCATTGATCAAGTAGTGGGTCGAAGAAGACTAATTAAAGAACACCTTCATATTGCATTTCTTACTACCGTTCCTTATCCTGACATTAATGTCATCCTGCACACTTAAGACAGACAAAACTGAGACTCGTACCAATCTGTAGAGTGGCCGGGCTAGCAGCAGAGACTAACAAACAGAATGTCACAAGCAGACAAAGGGGAAACATTTATCAAGCCAAGGTCAAGGATAACAGAGGATCACAGAATCAAGGGAAAAGCCAATGTAACCATTACAGAGAGAAAGAATAGTCAGGCAATCTGGGGTCAATAAACAGAATAGTCAAAACAATATGAATGTACTCTAGGATATAAAGAAACTACAAGAGGGCAAAGAGTGTCAATAAGAAAAGCTTTATAAAGGCTCAGGAGGTCTGCGTAAAAAAAAATGATGTCAGAATGTGTGCAACCCATGACGTTTGATTGATGCAGATTGGCTTGGCATCAAATTATCTTTCAGGTCTTGAGACCCTATAAGTAGAGCATGGAGAGAAGTATTCCACATCACTATCAATGCCAGAATAACACTCACTAAGGAGTGAGTGAGGACAGGCATCAACATTAATGCAAGGGTAATGCGGTGTCTCAAAAATGACACAGGATCTACGTCCAGCATGGACGCATTATGCCTAGCAGATCCAAGTAATGTGAAAAATAATGTATAATAGCCAAGAATTGTGTAGAAAACAATGAACCACATCCCTCTGGATTTTCATGACAATTCATAGTATGTATAACAAGTGTAATAAAAAATAATAATTACTAAGTCGATAAATATTTTGTTGTCTTTTTCTGTGATTTGCCTTCTATATATTTACAATCATGCTTGCATAAAATAAAGCTGATAGGGTAATTTCTACATCAATGGTGCATGAAATTATTGATTAACATAACACATATCACTATGTTCCCAGAGTTTGATTAAGATCGCATTTTTAAATACCTTTGCTTTAGAAATGTATGATTTACCTGTGTACACTGTATATAGGCATAAGGTTCAAAAAAATACATTCTTATTATGTTATGTTGACATTTTAGTAAGCTGCGCTTCTAATAATGCATTCAAAGTCCTTATTAATACCCTTAAGAAAATTATTTGTCATTGTATATATCTATTTTTGTAACATCTACTGTATGTGTGTGAAATTGCATTTTTCCTTTTAAACTATTTTCAGACTGTGTGTAAAATATTGCAAGATAAAGGATATAAAGGATACTGTAAACTGTCTTAAGCATTACATCTTCCAAATATGTTTTATGAAAACTAAAAAATGTTAAATTTACATAATATTTTTTACAATTGTCTGCCACAAAGTATAAACACAAAATGGTTGTGTGTTGTGTGATAGGTTTATATGTCAGCTAAGCACCCCTTACATCAAATACATGTTATGCTTATTTTTTTTATTTTTTTATTAAAACATTGTAGGTATTAAAAAGGTGTTAACTGTCATCAGAGTTTCACTTCTTGTGTTTTTTTAAGTTTATTACATTTCATAAACATAATTTTCTTTCAATAAAGTATATTGTTTTTTTTTTTTTAGAAAATATCCCTTTTTTATCTGGCAGTGTAATGTGCTTACTGCTTTTGAACAAAGAGTGCTCAAAACAGTAGTAGGCATGTTAGGCTGAGCAGTAGTTGGCCAGATAACAGTAGACTCAGAGCAAAGTACATGTCACTCAGGGCCGGCGCTACCATAAGGCGGCCCAGGTGGTCGCCTTAGGGCGCACCGGCCCTGGGGGCGCAAAATCAGGCTGACCGGAAGGAGGGAAGCGCACTGCGCTCCCCTCCAACCGACGACCTGTTGTAGCGTGGCCGAGCGCCCGGTTCTGCGGGCGCGCGAGGGAGCACTCTCCCATGTGTGCTTCCTCTTCAGCTCCCTCACGCGCCGCATACTGATACCGGAGCCGGAAGATGACGTCATCTTCCGGCGCCGGCATCCCTACGCGGTGCGCGAGGGAGCTGAAGAGGAAGCACACATGGGAGAGTGCTCCCTCGCGCCCGCCCGGGAGGCAGTCAGCAAGTCAGCCAGCCAGCCAGCTAGCTAGCTAGCCAGCCAGCCAGCTAGCCAGCCAGGGAGGGAGCCAGCCAGCCCAGGAGCCCAGCAGCACCACTGGACCCCAGGGAATCCCTTCAGCACTCCAAAAAGGTAAGGAGGCTGAGGGATTAAATTAAAAAAAAAAAACATGTGTTAGTGTGAGTGTTAGTGTGTGTGTGTGTGTCTGCTAGTGAGTGTCAGTGTGTGTGTCTGCTAGTGAGTGTCAGTGTGTGTGTTTGCTAGTGAGTGTCAGTGTGTGTGTCTGCTAGTGTCAGTGAGTGTGTCTGCTAGTGTGTCAGTGAGTGTGTCTGCTAGTGAGTGTCAGTGAGTGTGTCTGCTAGTGAGTGTCAGTGAGTGTGTCTGCTAGTGAGTCTGCTAGTGAGTGTCAGTAAGTGTGTTACTGTGTGTCTCTTACTGAGTGTGTTTGTGTGTGTATTAGTGAGTCTGTTTGATGTCTGTTAGTGAGTGTGTGTTTGTCAGTGAGAGTGTATGTTTTGTAAGTGAGTGTGTATGTATGTCTGTCGCTGAGTGTGTCTGTCAGTAAATGTGTGTGTCTGTTAGCTGGTGTGTATGCATCTGTTCGTGAGAGTGTGTGTGTGTCTTCAGCACTTACCTTTCTCTAGCGCCGGACTCCCTTGGCGCTGGGGATCCCTCCGCCTCTCAGCTCCGAATGCTCTTGCCGCGCACGCATTCAAACCGCCCATAGGAAAGCATTACTCAATGCTTTCCTATGGACGTTCAGTGTTTTAGAATAGCGGAAGCTCCTCTAGCGGCTGTCAGTGAGACATCCACTAGAGGCTGGATTAACCCTCGGTGAAACATAGCAGTTTCTCTGAAACTGCTATGTTTTCAGCTGCAGGGTTAAAACTAGAGGGACCTGACACCCAGACCACTTCATTGAGCTGATGTGATCTGGGTGTCTGTAGTGGTCCTTTAATTGTGTGTGCATCTGCATGCACTGGCGTACATACCGTGGTCGCAGGGGTCACAGCCCTGCAACCCCTGCGACCAGGTGCCCGCCGCCATGTGTTGGAGGGGGCGAGGATATGAATGACATATTATCCCTGCTCCCTGTGTACCACACAGCGCGGCTGGCGCCCTGTGATGGGGCTGGGCTGCAGGACAGGACTCCAAGGAGCCAGCCTGCATGCATCCAGGGGACAAGATTGAACTGATGTAAGTATGTAATTGTGTATGTCTCTGTATGTGTGTATGTCTCTGTATGTATGTATGTAGGTCTCTGTATGCCTGTATGTCTTTGTATGCATGTATGTGTCTGTATGTTTCTGTATACCTGTATGTCTCTGTATGTACAAATGTATGTGTCCGTATGCCTGTATGTCTCTGTATGTACAAATGTATGTGTCTGTATGCCTGTATGTCTTTGTACGTATGTGTCTGTATGCCTGTATGTCTCTGTATACCTGTATATATGTATGTGTCTGTATGACGGTATGTCTCTGTATGCGTGTATGTGTCTGTATGCCTGGATGTCTCTGTATGTATGTTTCTGTATGTCTGTCTATGTATGTATGTGTCTGTATGACGGTATGCCTCTGTATGTATGTCTATATGCCTGCATGTATGTCTCTGTCTGTGTCTGTATGTCTCTGTATGATTATTTCTGTGTTTGTATGAACCTTATTTTAAACGAGGGTGGGGGGCACCAAAATGCATCTTCGCCTGTGTAACTAAAAATCCTAGCACCGGTCCTGATGTCACTGGTGAATTGAAGAACATGAAAATCCAAAGAATACAGAGAACAGGAAAAAAATGTTGATCCTCTGTGATCACTCATATGGAATTGCATCATAGTGTGAGACAATTCCACTTGCCTGGATTGTGGCGGTCTTCAATTAAATTCACAGGTTTTCTTTGCTACGTTCCTTGTTATTGCCTGATGATCAGGTTGAAAATTTGGGTGACCAATTCCCAATGTATATATTGTTTATTGTCCATATTGTTATAATATGTCTATTACTGTGATCAAGATAACCATAGAGTCTGACCCAACATCACTGCTCATCTAGCTATAAAGTGTCATTTCCTGAATGTTTTAGAGAAATGCAATGCTAAGACTGCCTCTAATGGCTGTCTATCAGAAAGCCACTCAAGGCACTTCCTGTAGTTTTATGGATGACTCTGAACACCCACACTCTTGGCATGAGGATTTCCTGCATCTTCTAAATTCCCATAGGAAAACCTTGAGTCAATGCTTTCCTATGGAGAGGCCTAATGTGCATGCTGCAATCACCACACATGTACATTCGGTTCCCCCCCCATCGACTGATGTCAGCGGAGGAAGAGCATGACCCGGTGCCGAGGTACATTGATGCTGGGATCAGGTAAGTGACTGAAAGGGTTTTTAACCCATTTATGGATAGAAGGGGGGTGGTGGGCAGAGGGGCGGAGGGACACTTTAGTATTAGAAATGCATCTTTGTATTAATAACACTAAGGTGTTCCTTAATTTAAAATTATGAAATGCAATTATGCTACTCTAGAGTAATTCACTCTTCAGTAATATGCATAAAATAAATCTACACAGTTCCAGATCAACTCTGTGAAACATCATACAGTGCCTTGCAAAAATATTCACCCCCCTTGGCATTTTTCATGTTTTGTTGCCTCACAACCTGGAATTGACATGGATTGTTTGAGGATTTGCATCATTTAATTTATAGAACATGCCCATGACTTTGAAGATGTTTATTTTTTTTTATTATGAAGCAAACACCAAATAGGACAAAAGAACAGAAAAAGTCAATGTGCATAACTATTCATCCCCCTAAAGTCAATACTTTGTAGAGCCACCTTTTGCAGCAATCACAGCTCCAGGTCGCTTTGGATAAGTCTCTATGAGCTTGCCACATCTTACCACTGGGATATTTGCCCATTCCTCCCTGCAAAACTGCGCCAGCTCCCTCAAGTTGGATGGTTTGCACTTGTGAACAGCGATCTTTAAGTCTGACCACAGATTTTCTATTGGATTGAGGTCTGGGCTTTGACTAGGCCATTCCAACACATTTACATGTTTCCACTTAAACCACTCAAGTGTTGTTTTAGCAGTGTGTTTGGGGTCATTGTCCTGCTGTAAGGTGAACTTCCGTAATAGCCTCAAATCACGCACAGAGTGGTACAGGTTTTGCTCAAGAATATCCCTGTATTTAGCACCATCCATCTTTCCATCAACTCTGACCATTTTCCCAGTCCCAGCTGCTGAAAAACACCCCACAGCATGATGCTGCCACCACCATGTTTCACTGTGGGGATGGTGTTCTTTGGGTGATGTGATGTGTTGGGTTTGCGCCAGACATAGCATTTTCTTTGATGGCCGAAGCTTTCTTCTGGCCACTCTGCCATAAAGCCCAACTCTATGGAGCATACACTCCTATGTACAGTGTCAGGAATTGTATTTGTTTATTACTGGCCCTTTAAGACCGCATGAACGTACACGCCCCTTTAGTTATTTAAACTCCAATCTCCAATACCTTAGTGCACAATTAATGTGTTAATCGGACTGATTGCATCAACTTGCTTCCCAATCATTTGGATCAATCCTAGAGAGACCATGTGTTCCATCACTGGACCCCTTTTCCGAATCTCCTCTTCATACCCCTATATCTTTGATTACCTGGTTAACTAATTCGGACTGGCCTTGACTCTGCTTTTGGAATTTCCTTCAATACTGCTTGATCTCCTATTGAACGGCCTCGGACTGGATAAAGGACATTGCTTATGGACTAACCCTGGACACAGCACCTAAACTTCTATTTTCAAGGACTGTCAGTTTATCTCTCTGCTTTGCTGCCATTCTGAAACTGCCTCCAAATAAAAAGTGAGACGTTCTTATTTTTTTGTTTGGCATTTGTTAAAGAAAAAAACATGACATATAACCTAACCCTGGACAATTTGTACTTCTCAACAACATTGTCCCTTACTTGTTTGGAGAGTTCCTTGGTCTTCATGGCAGTGTTTGGTTAGAGGTGCCTCTTGCTTAGGTGTTGCAGCCTCTGGGGCCTTTCAAAAAAGGTGTGTGTATATATAATGACAGACCATGTGACACTTAGATTGCACACAGGTGGACATCATTTCACTAAGTATGTGACTTCTGAAGGTAATTGGTTGCACCAGAGCTTTTTATTGGCTTCATAACAAAGGGGGTGAATACATACGCACATGCCAATTTTCTGTTTTCTATTTTTAAAAAATAGTTTTATGTATATATTTTTCTCATTTCACTTCACCAACTTAGACTATTGTGTTCTGATCCATCACATAAAATTCAGATTAATAAAACATTGAACTTAAGGCTGTAATGTAACAAAATAGGTAAAAAGTCAAGGGGGGTGAATATTTTTGCAAGGCACTGCAACAACTGGGCCACATTACTCTAAAATTCTGATAATTCTCCGTATATGTATACATTGTGCAGTTTTCTAAATCAAACCTACATTGTACGAAAGCAGTAAAAATGCAAAAAATGTTTTATAGGTGTTTGCTTTTTACAAGAGATAAGCATTTATGAGACTGAGGAGTCAAGTAAAAGAATGCAAAAACACTAAGTTCAAGTAATTTCAAGAATTAAGACCAATATGATCATGCCATATGTTTTACATGTCATCTTTTCTTGTGAACTCTCCCTAGTGTTCATTTTACATTTTTAAATTGAGCTGTGTTATGCTGTCTTTTGTGTCAGTTTTTTTTTTTCAAGAACTGAAGTCTGTAGAATGCCATGTTGATCATAGAATTAAAATGAAAGTAAAGCCATAGGAATGAAGGGAAGATGAGAGGTTTGATTTATTGCTGTGGCTATTCTCAACAGCTCTGCAACTTTAATATACTCAGATGTTAGAATAGATGAAGAAAGGCTTGTCTTGGGGGAATGACAGTTTATGAGAGCAAAACAATTATAGGCTCAGATTTGTGCAACTAATAACTGTGCTTGAGATTTACCCAAAAAACAAACAAAAGAATTAAATGATGCAATTCATCAAGGAAATAAACCATACCATAGACTGATACAAAAATTCAAATTCCATTTGTACCAAGCGGCTCATGGAGTGCCTGTTTCTAGATTGTGATTAAAGTACAATATCAACCATGTGCATAATTGTCAAAGGTGATGGCTGTGTCATAAATAATAGCTTGCTTTACAAACTACATTTGATTTTTTTTTTTTTTCAGAAAGCCCACTTGAGGCTTAATTTTTACAGAACTGAAGTGTAGTTAAATTAGTGCTGAGGTTAATGTAAAGATTACATTGTATGCAATGTGATGCTGGCATAAATCAAAGCCAATAATTACAAGTTTACTTTTTCCTGAAAGTCAGTGGGGCAGATTATAATTTCAGCTAGAACTCATAATTAAAAGGCACACTTTAACCCCATTCTGAGTTAAAGGCAACTCATATCATGGTCATGATCTGGTCCCTAAAGATTCTATGCCAGCATTAAATGTCCTGCTTATTTTGCATTGGCATTGGTGCTGACAATTATGATGGGCCTAATAACAAAATCTTATTGACCAAAAACACTAAAACAGTCCTACCTCCTAAGCGTCATATATCTGATGGAGATGGTTCTGGAGGGAAACTCATAGGATGCAGTTATGAGAAAACACATACCCTATGCTAATCTCACGCTTTCATCTTTCAAGTAATCCCATACCCCCTAACAGCAGTGTCCAGTAAAGCAGGAAGTCTATGGATGGGGTAAAAGGGTGGGCCACTGACACAAATCACACAACCAGAACTGCCGAAAGGGGCTAACATACACAAAAACTCCACTTCAGTTCTGTAAAAATTAAGCCTCAAGTGGGCTTTCTGAAAAAAAAAATCAAATGTAGTGTCTGTGTCCCTATGTCTCCCAGTCCCATAGTGTCTGTGTCCCCATGTCTCCCAGTTTTCCCATGTCACTAGGACACTAGGGGACATTGAGAGACATTGGGACACTGGGAGACATGGGGACACTGAGATACTAGGGATCACTGGGAGACCTGGGGACACTGGGAGACATGGGGACACTGGGTGAGTTTGAGACATGAGGGGGCACTGGGATATATGGAGCACTGAGACACTGTGATGCATAGGGGACACTGTGATATATAGGGGACACTGGAGACTTGGTTTTGACCTGCTTAAATCTATCACAGTGAGCGCCTGAGATGTTTTTCTTTTATACTAGAAGACACTGAGACACTTGGGGGCCCTGTGAGACATGGGGACACTGGGAGACTAGAGGATTCTGAGAGACTAGGGGACACTGAGACACTAAGGACACTGAGACACTACGGACACTGAGAGACACCAGGGACACTGGGAGACATTGGGCACTGAGACACTCTGATACATAGGGGACACTGGAGACTTGATAAAGACCTAGGTACATGTTGAAACATTATGGTGTCCAATAAACCTGCTTAAATCTATCACAGTGAGTGCCTGAGATTTTTTTTTTTATACTAGGGGACACTGAAACACTGG
The DNA here is from genome assembly GCF_036172605.1 of Pelobates fuscus. Taxonomy (NCBI): domain Eukaryota; kingdom Metazoa; phylum Chordata; class Amphibia; order Anura; family Pelobatidae; genus Pelobates; species Pelobates fuscus. The sequence goes on along the minus strand of NC_086319.1, from coordinate 245,296,460 downwards.
GAGACATTGGGACAAAGAGACACTGGGAGACAAGGGGACTTTGGGAGACTAGGAAACACTCAGACACTATGGACACTGGCATACTACGGACACTGAGAGACACCAAGGACACATGGGGATACTGAGACACTAGGGACGCTGGCTGGGAGACATGGAAACTGGGAGGGCCCCATGTCTCTCAGGTCTTAAAGTTGCCCAGTGTCCCCATATCTCTCTGTGTCCCCCCCAGTGTCTCCATGTCTCTCAGTGTCCCCTAGTGTCTCAGTGTCCCCATGTCGCCCAGTGTCCCAATGTCTCAACGCCCCCAAGTCTCTCACCGTCCCCATGTCTTGCAGGATGGAGCTGCTGTCTGGACTCTATGCAGAGCTGCTCCCCGTGGATCAGTGAGTACTGTAGTGAGAGGCAGGGAGGTAGTTGCTGTAACTCCTTATCCCTGCCTCTCTCCACACAAACAGCGACCCCTAGCCTGGCCGGCGCTGGTATTGCAGAATAATCTCTGTTTATACTCAGACAGACATTTGTATTACCGGCACCGGCTAGACAGCCTCAAATACCTGAGAAATACTTCTGAGAAATACCTGGCAACGATAAGAAATACATTAGAAAAACATGGCAACCCTAAGAGTAGTGGGGAGTAGGGCTGTAGCTCCATCAGCCCCTATGTTAATCCGGCCCTGCCTGACACACTGTTTCAGAAGCCGAATACCATTGAGTGACCTGGAGATCTGGAGCTGGAGGAAGCCTTTGGGGTTAAACCATTTGAGAGCGGTTTAACCCCTTAAAGGAAAGAGAGCACCCAGGAGCTTCCTGGCATCATAGCCTTTTCATTTAGATGAAGTTGTTATGGTGACCAGAATGTTCATTAACGCTAATTTGCTTAAAGGAACACTATAGTGTCAGGAATACAAACATGTATTCCTGACACCATAGTTGTGAAAATGCTATTCACCCTGGCTTTATGTGATAATGACTATGCCCCTTCCTTTTCATGACACTGTCAAAAAGGGACCAAGCATGGATGTCATTACAATTATATAGGGGGCATAGTGTGTTTATGGGATGTAGCGATTGTGTGCATGCAGGCTGAAGTGTGTGTTTAGAGGATTCAGAGTGTATATGGGATCTAGTGTGTGTGTGTGTAGATTAGACGATCCAGAGTTGAGTAAGGGATCGAGTGTGTATCTGGAGCGCAATGTGTGTAGTGGTGCAGTGTGAGGGGCGCTGTTGGGTGTGCTGTGTGTAGGATGCAGCATGTGTGTGTGAGTGGTGCAGTGTGTGTGTAAGAGGGGTACTGTGTGTGATGGTGTTCTTATCTGCCATCACATTCTATGTTTCTAAGTTTATTTGTCTGTTAACTCACTGAGGGTTATTTTATATATGTGTGTGTGCTGTGTGAGGGTGCTGTTAGTGTGTGTGTGTCTGAGTGTACTGTGTGTGTGTATATGTTTGAGGGATTGTCTCTGTGTAGAGGGTGGGACAGACTTAAATATATATGTTTTTTTTTTTTAATTAAATAAAAAACAACACTTTATACTCCCCCCGCCCCTCCCATGTTACCTTTAGCCCTTGAGGGGGGGACCATGCTGCCATCCTCTAGTGGTGAGAGTGAACTCTAGCCTGCGAGGCTAGAGTTCACTCTCGCGAGATCTGAATGTTGCCGTCATAACCGCGGCAACACTCCGATCTTGCGAGAGGAACCCGGCGGAGCTGAAAGTTAGAGCTCCACCGGTTGCTCTCTCCCTCAACAGCCGGCGGCCGCTTGTTAGTGCTAGTGAGCTGGTGAGGGAGATCTTTGATCTCCCCACCGGCCAATGAAGGCACACAGCAGGGCCGGCGCTCGGATAGCGCGGGCCCTGCATGGACCGGCAAGAGAGATCCTGTGATTTCCACTGCCGACCTCAGCCCATGGCCATCGCGTCCCACCGGGCATTTGCCCAGTATGCCCAATGGCCAGTCCGGGCCTGGTGACCAGTCACCATTTCAAAAAGTGTCTTTAAAATGGCCCTGTCAACTGTAAAGTGTTTTCATATAAAACTGATTTTACAATTTTGGGTCATAGAACCAATTTTCAGCAGACCGCAGAGTTGACTGCTAGGAGTACAAGCCTATTCGTATGGTTCCTATTCAATGGTCTACAACATTCATATGCTTGGGAGAATTTAAAAGGTTTCTCGGATTCGGTGATTGTGGTGTCTGCCAGAGTGCTTGGAGTCCTCAGGAAGCACTAGGAGCATCCATTAACGGAGGTACCAAGTCAGGGTGCCAGGCGATCCGTTACATTGGTGGCAGCGGTGGGATGGCTTCCTAGCCTTGGGAAAACCAGCACTACTTCAGAGATGGAAGGCCGTGCAGTATCTCCCTTTGACGCCAGGCTCCAGCAGCGACTACAGGATGTGATGCGCAGTATGGAGTATCCTATCCCAGAGGAAAGAGAGACAGAGTGGAGGGTGGCGCTTCGTACTGATCTCTGGAAGGAGGACATCGATGAAATTCGAAGCTTCCGGTTCGAGGAAATCCTGACCACGAACCAGCGCCAAGCAGAACAACTAGAGCTGCGGATGCCATTATTGGGAAACGAGCCCTCAGAGGAATGGGTAAGCGAACTGGAGACGCTAGTTGAGACTGAGGTGTGGCTGGATGATTCCTATCGGGCCCTGCGGTGGCATGCTTACCACCTCTACCCATGGCTGTGGAAGGGAGGGAGTGCTGCTGATTGGCTGGAATGTGTCTGCTGACCGAGAGGCACAGGGTCAAAGTTTGCCCAATGATGATGAATAGGGGGCGGATCGAACTGCGCATGTGTCCGCCCACCGCGGCGAACGCGAACACGCTAATTCGCCGGGAACTGTTCGCCGGCGGACAGTTCTGTGCATCACTATCCCCCACCAAACACGCACACATGGCACACATGACGGAACCTCAGGATAACAAAGCCTCTCAAGTGTCAGTATTTAGGAGGGACAGTCTGTACTTTGGGCCCAAAATCCATCTGGTACTTGTAACGGATCGCCTGGCACCCTGACTTGGTACCTCCGTTAATGGATGCTCCTAGTGCTTCCTGAGGACTCCAAGCACTCTGACAGACACCACAATCACCGAATCCGAGAAACCTTTTAAATTCTCCCAAGCATATGAATGTTGTAGACCATTGAATAGGAACCATACGAATAGGCTTGTACTCCTAGCAGTCAACTGGAACAGCATGCAATAAATCCTTCCCCCCAATAATGAGACGACACATCACTTTGAGGGTAAAACAGGAACTCTGGACTGGCTCATCCAGCCTGGCTTTTATTTCCAACTCACACATACAGGCCACACCCAGGGGGAGGCATAAAAGAACCAATGACATAGATGTTAACTCCCACACATCCCCTCCCCTTAGTGTGACACATAATCCCATTATGCATACAGTGTAAAATATACTTTTACACAACTTTCATAACTTTAAAACCATACATCACATTCACATAAAAATACATATCCACAATCAATCCATTCAGGGGAACAACATATTAAAAAATGGCATGAATCCCCAGCGGCAGTGTGTGTTACAGGGAGCTGAAGGTGTCGTCCTTCCTCCCCAGCGGCAGTGTGTGTCATTAGTAGAGGTCCCTTAGTAGAGTAGTTAGTAGAGTCATTAGTAGAGTAGTTGGTCCCTCTCCCCAGCGGCTGAAAGTATGTATGGGAGAGGAGCTTGCTACCCCCTCTCCCCAGCAGCTGAAAGTATGTATGGGAGAGGAGCTTACCAACTCTTCTTTTCAGCATGGCTCCAACCAGGCTACTCCCGTGGTAGCGCTGGCACTCAGCAACCCACCAAGGCAGCCTATCAGTACCCCACACAGCCGTGGTGAGGCACATGGACATGGACGAGCTAATCTTTTACCCAGGTGTAGTAACCATGTATTGTGGGTGGGCTGTATTACTGTTTGTGCTTCGTGGGTGGGTTGCTGGACTAACCAGGGCACTGACCAGCAGGAGGTCAGATACCCTGTTAGTCTGTTTGGAAAAGGGGAGAAATGTGGCGGTACCAGCCTTGCCACTGGGCATTGGAGAAGACTGATTGCCAGCCTCCTGCCATGTGACTATGGCCCCTGGGATGTATTGCCTGCTCTCCTGTACTTCTGAGGATTGCTACCATCTAGGTGAATTTGGCTATGGATCTTGTGTAGTGCCCTCTGTTGGTAGCAACAGTAATATGCACTACCTGAATAGCAAGACTGGTAATTTGCATATTCGGGGACATTTGCATATCGCTAATTCTGCATGCAGGAGAGACATTTTGTGTTAATTATGGTCTTCCCCACCTATTTATAAATATGTAATTATGTTATAACAAGTCACTGAATGTTGCCTGCTATGATTTGATTGTTTGTTATTTTATTGAGTTTTCACAGCAATGTTAATGTAATGACCATATGGGCGAGTCCCGAGTAAAATAATGTTTTGTCAGTTCTACTTCACCCTCAATTTGGAGTCCTGTCTCTTATTGGGGGAATCTGCTACAAGGGATTGCTATGCTCTGCATATTCCCTTGCTATTATCACTCCTAAGCTCTTTTAAGAGCTTGTTCCTGCTTCGCTCTGGAAGGAAGAGAGGTTTGTCCTGCGGTGGTTGTGGTGTTGGCTAGAGTGCTTGGAATCCTCAAGAAGTGCTAGGAGCATCCATCAACGGAGGTACCCAGTCGGGGTGCCAGTGGATCCGTTACAGTACTCTTTTCTATCCTAACGTCACTCTTGTCTAGGAGCTGCACATTGTTAAGTGTATGACAGATCTTCACAACCATAATATTCTCAATAATGTAGCTTTAAACTATAATAAATGTTTTTAGAAAACAATCTGTGGAAATAAGATAAATTCTTTTAAATTACATTTTAGTTGCATAAATTGTAAGTCAACTACAGTTTCTCAGAACAGTCCCACCTCTGGCCACACCCCCACTCATACCCCTATAATTAAACTGTCTGTAATTTTCCATTTGATGTTGGGTTGTGTGTTTTAGGACGTACTGAATACCAAATGTAGGGTTATGTGAAATATTACATAGTTACATAGCTGAAAAGAGACACGTGTCCATCAAGTTCAGCCTTTCTCACATTTATTTTTGCTGTTGACCCAAAGGAAGGCAAAAAAAAAAACAGTCTGAAACAAACTGGGAAGAAATTCCTTATTGACCCCAGAATGGAAGTCAGGTATATGCTTGCATCAATAAGCTATTATCACAGTAATTAAAATGTATAACCCTGCATATTGTGCTTTTGTAAGTATTGATCCAATTGCTGATTAAACATTTGTATAGACTCTTATAACTCTTCAGGCATATAATTTCACATCTTTATTGTTCTTACTGTAAAAAAAAACAACCTTTCCATTGCTTTGGGCTAAATCTCATTTGATCCAGTCTAAATGTGTGACCTCCTGACCTATGTATGGTCTTGTTTATGAACAGATTGGTAATGGTTTGTATTGTCCACAAATATATTTGTATAATGCTATCATATCCCAAACCAAAGATATTTAAATTTGTAAACTAAACTGCTCAATTGCGTTTGTCATTTTTTTAGACAGCCTCTATACTTTTTCTAGTGCCATAATATCCTCCTTTAGATTAGGTGCCCAACATTGCACAGCATATTCAAGGTATGGTTTTACCATTGGTTAATAAAGAGGCAAAAGGATATTCTTATCGTTAGAATTATTACCCCTATTTATACATGACAATACTTTACTGGGCTTAGCAACTGCCAACTGCCAATTGACATTGCATATTGTTTGCTAGTTTGTTGTCTATAACAATTTCCAAATCCTACTTATGTGTTGTTATCCCTAATTCACTACCATTTAGGATGTAAGTTGCTTGTGCATTCTTTACCCCAAAGTGCATAACTTTGCATTTTTCTACAATAAATTTAACCTGCCATTTGAGTGCCCAGTCCCCCAATCTAAATCCCTCTTCAGCAAAGCAAGATCTTGCTCATTTTGTATTACTTTACAGAGTTTTTTGTCATCTGCAATTCTAGTTCTTGAGTAGCACATTAGCTTAAAGATAGAGTACTCTCTAATGATACTCATTATTGGCAACCAAGCCTTTTACAACTTTTGTTGTGCAAGTTCTGGAGAATTTCATTGGTGAATAGGACGATTTTGAAGATATTGTTATAGTGCTGTTTATACTCGTTCAATCATATTCAGTTAAATGTGTGTTTGAGTTTTAAAAAGTATTTATATGGATTATATAACAAAGTTTTAATTGAAAAAAAGAATATGCATCAAGGGTTGAGTTTAGATGGAATCTTTCAGTGCTGAACTATCACTGTCCTGCAGTGAAAGATGCTGAGATGCCTCACACCAGAAGCCAGATACAGTTTCCTGGCATGATAAAATAAACAAAGGCAGTCATTCTCTAAGCACAGTTTACTGTTTAATCACCAATGTACCAAAACAGTGATAAATGGTAAATTAATACATTGCCAATATAAATAACGTATTAAGAGTTTGTAATTTTCTTCTGGCATTCAACACCCTGATGGTGAGAGCCCAGTAGGTAACTGCAATTATTTGTGGATTTTCTTACATTAACAAAGCTCACATCTACAAAAATAACAGACACCTTCATTAGTTGTTTGCAAGTAGATAGAACACCAAAAGCATGTGCCCAGTAGGTAACTGCAATTATTTGTGGATTTTCTTCCGTTAACAAAGCTCACATTCACAATAATAACAACAAAAAGACACCTTCATTAGAAGTTCCCAAGTAGTTTGAACACCATAAGAACGTGAAAAGCTATCAACATTTATGTGCTGCGAATAAGAATATATTTGATATGCTATCCTCATGCTGTCCTCATCTGCTAAAAGAGCTTTAAAATACAAATAAACAAATAAAATTTGTTGATAAACTATAAAATCAGAAAGGGGTCTAGGTATGCCCCCTGTTCATATCTCAATGTATCTTATCTCCTTGATCTTTATCTCTCATGCAGGTGTGCATTGTAATAGTTGGGGTACTAATTTGCCTCCAATGTTTCTCCTGCCACATTTTATCAAGGAATAATTACCCTTGCCATACTACAATCATCCCCCAACTGATCATCAATCCCCTACACTGGTTAAGCTGCTTAAAGTTCACTGGCACCATTACCTGGTTTAACATACAAAAATCTTATATAAACCAGTCTCGTGCCAACAGACTGCTTCCATCTCAGCTGCATTGAAAATACAGGATGGACTGTTGGCATCAATAATTCACTGAGTTGCAAGAGGATATGCTGGAAGCAAGTTAAACCAGTGTTCTCAGCCAATTAATATCATCCTGTGTGGCTAAAGTGAAAGTTCTATATAATCAATGTGGTACCTGGATGCCCTGGTTTATGGCAGACTATCCCTAAATGGTTTGATATTGAACTGGGGAATGCCTTCTGGCAAACTAGGCAACATAGCTACTACAGAGATCTGCTGATTTAGAAATATTCATAACTAGCATGAAAGGTCCTCTAAGTCCTTTAAGAAATATGGTTCCAGTAATAAGAAATGATGCAAAGATAATGTGAGTTTTATAACATAAAACCGTGTTATAAAATCATGCCATGGCATGTTATGTTAGATTTGTTTATCTTGTTTATCTATTGTACAGTGCTGCCGAATTTGTTAGTGGTATATAAAAAGGTATAATTCACATATGTAAAACAACCTGGAGATATCATGTGTAAAGTGTTGATTAAATAACATATTAAATTTTTTTGACCAATAATTAATATCTATTTTATATGTAGTACATTTTATATGAATTTCTAAACATTCTTTGATTAAAGTCTGTTGTATTTTGAACATTTCTATTATGTTTAATTCATGTCACTTGTATAGTTCAATATCATCTCCTAGTTGCTTATTAATTATGAGGAATTCCTATTAGATCAATTTGCATGTTCAGTGCCTGGTAACACTGCACAGCTGTTGATTACAAATCATCTATACAGAGATTAGGGAAGCAACAAAAAAAAAAAAAGCAACCCATGTCTTCACGACAGACTAGTTTGTAGAGAATAGGAGTGGGGCTAATTTATGAGTAACCTCATATTGATCCCTTCAGCCCTGAGCTACTCATCACTTCTAAAGTGCTTAAAAGAATTACTAGCAGAATTATTAACACTTTTTTGGTAAGACATAATATAGTACACAAATATTTCATATAATGTTAAAGTTAGGTTTCTCTCATCTGATCACTATAACAATGTCAGAAAAAATAGAACCTGTTTGTGAACAGCCGCTTAGAATATAAATAATGCTTTCTTTTCACCAAAAAATGTGCAGCTGTAAACACTCAGTGGCTTCCCCAACAAACCAAAATATATCAAATATATACAAATACTCCTCCCGTTGTGGTGATACATCGATTGAAAAAGCCATAAATCAGGCGAAAGAGTATTGTTTTTATTTATAATTGTAATAAAAGTACTTGTTTTATACTATCCTCTCCCGCAGCATCTTCTATCCAGTTAAAGGAGGGTGGTGTCAACCCTTCAGCTGACACAAAACCTGTATACTCAGAGCCAGTCCATAAGGCTCCATAAAAGGTGAGCAAGTATTCTAATATATACATATAGCCTTGAATATCTATCACACTGCACCTATATTCTTCTTTCTTGTGTTCCTTTCCCTACATATGAATATGATACATCAATAAGCTAGGAGCTTTAGAGGTCTCGTTGCCGCCTAATACGTGCAAGGGTTTTTGCTGTTTAGAGCCCATATCTTGAAAAGGCTCTTTAACATGTGAGTTTGCCATTAAAGTGTTGTATTTTGGATTATCCAGTAAGACATTACTACCCTATCGTGTTTTTTCACCATTCTATTTTTCATATGTGGCACACCTTCTCAAAGTTTTTTTAGTGTTGCACTCTCACTCATACTGTTGGGTGGTGGATTGTATCACCACAACGGGAGTATTTGACTATAACAATGCCATCATTGCCGTCATTGCTGACAATTTTGCCTTTCCTCTATTTTTGATCCAATATGCATTTATAATGGTTGTCATGTAATTGTTTTAAGAGAAGATGTGAGCTGGCACACTAAAGGAATTAATGTGTATTGTACATTATGCTAATGCAGTGTACCTATAATCTTAATTTTATTAAGGACAGGAGGCGAGTATTTTGCATAATCTCTCGTTACTAAAACTCCAGCAGCACAGATTTAACAATAAAGTTTAGTGAGAAAAATATTGCAAAAGGGCATAAAAGGCCCCTCCCCCTGTATCACTTCCTCTTTCTTTGATGCAATATAACCATAAACACATCCAGTAAATACAATAAACATTGATAACAACGAAAATTCAGACTGTAAACAATCTGAATACCGAATGGATGATTTTCATTCAGTGTGAAAACGATCCCATGTATTGATCCATGAAGAAGAATCAAACTAAAAAGAAACAAAAGAGGTGAAAGGGACTTGGAAATGAACTGTTCGTCATTACTATTATTATTATTTTTATTATTGCTATTTATATAGCGCCAGTTTATTACGCAGCGCTTTACAAAAAGAGGGGAATCTACCAAATGAGACAATAACATTTTTGTAACAGGAATAATAGGTAGTTGAGGATAAATACATTAATATATAGTCAAATTGTATGTAATAAGTAATCATAACAGATAATCGCGATCTCAAGACGTGTGATATAAAATAAACCACATAATAATTAAATAAACACACCCCCCTGAATTCAAATCTTTATTGAAGTACAAACAAATTAATCATATAAACAGGGAGGGGGAATAAAAGGGTGGGAGAATACTTGCCTACTCTCCTTAATAAAATTAAGATTATAGGTACACTGCGTTAGCATGATCTACAATTTATAACATGACAGGAGACTTCGTATTTTGCATTTTTAAAGCTGTGAATGAAGAGCAAAAGAAGCATGAGAAACCTGACGGAATGAACAAACATGGAATGTACTTTCTCTAGTCCAGTCCGTGGATCGCTGTTTGTCGGTAGATGAAGCACCCGCCAGAAAAACCTTCGATGTGGTTGCGCCCTGAACAGCACCAAAACAAGAGTCTACACCCGCTAGGGATATCCGACAACAAAAGAAATAATAAGAGGTCCCGAATAGGGTGTCCATAGAGGAGCGGTACGCTCCATCTATCCTAGTAAAGTGTCAACCATGCAGAATATAAAATGCATTCTTTCCAGAATGAAGGAAAAACCGTCTACACCAAATGCTTGAACGTCCACAATCCGTCGAAAGAAAAGGACACAAAAGTGTAAGTATTGCCGAGAGCTGGCGTAAAGACAATTTCGTATTGTCAGGTCATACACAACGAAAATGTAAAAACAGATCCGTGTCCCACATATGCGAGTAATTGGGAGAGGGTGGTCTAGACAGATGAATCCCCCTTAGAAGGTGACAGACCAGAGGGTTCTGGCCTATAAGAGTTCCCTGTAGAGGGCATGAGCCGCCAAGATAGCCGAACGTGTAACATTGATAGGGTGATACGACTTTCCTGACGAAAAGGGATGGACAATAAGGACTTTAGCACGGCAGTAACAGGTGCCATAAAGGGATCAAGGTCCCTCTCCATACATCAATTACTCCATCCGGTCCATGTGGAGTCGTGGCTCTCTCTAGTGCCTGGGGCCCCAGGCCACTAGGCCAAAGTGTCTTTGGAGGACCAGTGGATGCAATTCCCCTTGGGTGTTCGTCAATAGACGCGATAAGGATTAAGCAAAAGGGGTGATCCTGAGATAGTTCCAGTAAATCCGGACACCATGCTTGACTCTGCCATCAGGGAGTGATGAATAACAAAGTGAGCTTGTGGATCCGCATGTGATGAAGAACTCTCACCAACCTGGAGGATGGAGGAAGAGCTTAGGCTCCTTGGAACGTCCAATTCCGAAGTAAAGCATCCACTGCCTCATACTCCGGATCCGGTAGCCAGCTAAAATAGCTCTGTAATTGCCTGTTGGACCGGGATGAAAATTGTTCAACTGGAGCAGAGTCCTCAGTGTGCGGAATATTGAGATGTTCAGTCTCCATCCGTTGACGTCCCTCCAGAGTCGAGAAACCCAGTCCGCCCATAGGTTGTCAAATCATGGTAAGCATACTGCTCGTAGAGTGGTGTTGCGAGGCAGGCAGAATCGGTATATGTCCGTTGTCGCCTCTGTGAGATCCTGGGATCATGCTCTGCCCAAGCGGTTTATGTATCAAACTACTGATATGTAGTTATTCCACGCCTGCATGTGAAGTAATCACCAATTGAGTTTGGCCCTTCCTTCAGGCGTTACTGGTATCCAATGGCTGTAAGCGTGACCCATCCACAAATAATGGGCTTACAGTCAGTGCATAGTTCTGTAGTGTAGTAGACCTAGAAAATCACCTGGATGGATGATATCAGGAGTCCCACCACACGAGCCAGGATTCGGAAAGGGTTGGAGTCCTTGTGCAGAGTACGCCTGATTTCTCTGTGAATGGCTTTGATTTTATTATGTTAGGTAAAAGGACACATTTGGTCAACTCGATTTCGAATCCCGGGAATTGTATCAGCTGAGGTGGTGTTAGAGTTGATGACCCCTTGTTTACGATGACTCCCTGTGATTCCAGAAGGTATATTACCAATTCTGTCTGTGAGCGCAGTCTGGAGATGGAATCGCAAAGGAATAATATGTCGTCCAGATAAGACAACGGACACTTGTGATCATCGATGAACCATTACCAGTTTCAGAAGTATGGGGAAGCACCAAGGTGCCGAGTCAAGTCCCAATGGTAGTCATGTGAATGATACAGTCCTGCCAGATGAGACTCAGGAGGTGCAACAATCCGTCATAATCTCGCACTCCAGTGCCGCATCAACTTACCACAAGAGGTGACAGAGTGTTGTTTTCTCCCGGAAGGCCAGGGGTGCATTCAGAGAGCCGGGAGAGGACCGACTTGCCTTATAATAACATTGCGAGTGCCATCCTGAAGTCTGTATAAAATTCAATAAATATAAAAACATGAATAAAGTTCCGGAGCCAAAAATTATTTACGGGGCTAAAAAACATAATTAACAAAACATTGACAGTTTTTTGTTGTTGATGTTTTTTTTCTCCATATTGTTTTTCTGTTTAGTTTTTTATGTTTTTTGTGTTTGTATTTTGTAGATTTTTCAGTTCCAACGAATGACCTGTAATACCATGAACATGTCCGATTACCATGGATCTTGCCCAACTAACTATGAACTATATGAAAAAAGATAGAGTCTGGAGTTACTAGTACAAGTACTCCAAATAGGCAGTAAAATAACAATGTACAGGTGCTGCTATCCCATCTCACTGTGGCTCCTACAGTGATATATGCAAACAAAATTCTGAAAAAAAGGAGGGAAGCACAACCACAAGTGTGTTCAGCAAGTGCTACAGCTTTAATTGAAGAACAAGCATCTATACAAAGTTTCAGGCAAAGCCCTTTGTCAATGCATCTTGTCCTTCTAACTAGCTATGAATTACAAAGGGGAAACATAGTGCTTATCGCTTGGGTGAATATCTCCAGGCTTCTCCAGGAACCGTTCCATAGTCTCTCATAGTCATAGTCTCTTAGCCCAGACAGTGCGCAGGAGACCAAGATGGTGATTCAGTGGTTCTCCATTCTTGTAGGAGTTTTGCGGGTGATTGTTGCCATCTTTGTTCACTTGTGTGTCAACCTTGGGATGCTTGTGTTCCATCTTGTACCCTGGTGTGTATTTCCTGTTTGAAGTTCATATCGCACTTCTCTGCGTTTTTTACCGCTATATATCAACAATCCGAATCCATCAAATCACAAATTATTTCTCGAATCTGCCTAAATAAAACTATATTCATACCATACAAAAGAATAATATTTACATATTTAATGTGTCCTTCATAACCCTAATAAAGTGCATAATGTTATCTCATAATAATATTTGTCAAGTGTACACAATCTCTAAAGTTATCATTATGCCACTGGTGTTTCAAAGCACTTTGTTTTGATTTTTTTCTATTTTTTAAATTCTGATTCAAATTTTACTAAATTTGATTTTGTGAATTTCTTTCTTTGTTTATTTTTTGATATATGCATATATAAATGTTAAATTATAATGTATAAATACTGTAGCTAATGTTAATGTTGAGTGTATTGGTTTTACACTTGTAAGCAGTACAACTACCAACATAAGTGTTACAGAAATCTTTTAAAACATGTTTTGACTGTACTTATGTGCTTTTATTATGAGATAATAAATGTCCTAAAGTAGCAAGTTCAGGCCATATCACGCAGCAAGTAGGGGCCATATTACGCACATTGACAAACAGGTCAATGCCATTTTAGCCACAATGTTACCTTCTACACATAATGCCAACCCTGCACGCAGGCCAACACTGTATAGGGATTAATCAAGTACTCCTCGCTGCTAAAAATTACCATAGCCAGGCACTGGAAAAGTAAATAGTCCCCCAATATAGATGAGGTGCTCACATGAGTGGATTCTACATATCACAAGAGACGGAAAAGTGCCCACAGTGAACATTTGAAGGGTTGGACAAATTTGTACCATTCCTAAATCTACTAATGAGCAATGTTATAAACAAGAAAAGACAAAACAAGCACACAACAAAAAGGTGACCCTATAATTAATTTTAAAATCTTGGGATTTGTCTGTGATTTATCACCAGTGAGAAAAAACGTGTGGAAACCATGTGGGTAAACGTCTTAAAATACATTGTATTATAAGTACATGAATTAACAATGAATATATATTGCTCTAGTCTTCCTCTCTTGGTTTGCAGATCAAGTTGAGAAAAGTAACAAAAACAAACAAATATTTTTCTCCATCTATTCGTCACTTCTCAATTGATCTGTAAATAAAATCAACATTTACTGGCTGTCCAATCAACCACCTGTTTTTTGGGTAGCACGGGCAGAATTCAGAATTACAAACTAAATTGGACATGCTCGACCAGTGCACATTTTGACTGGTTTATGATTCGGGTTACATTTTAGCTTGGAATTTGGGAATTATCACCCGATCAACCCGATCTTATCGCCCGATCAACCCAATCAACTTATCACCCGATCAACCCAAATTCAGATTAATTGCAGTTTGGACAGAAACAAATCTTCACATACTTTCTACTACCTTACAATCTATTGCTTGTGTATTCTTTTTGTCTTTCATTAGAGATCTTGTTATGTTGCTTGCCTAATTTATTTTGCAATGCCTAATTCTTTGGAATCATTCAAATAACATATATTTATAAATAACAATGTATAAAAAAATTATCTGATTCACAAATTATGCTATGATAAAATATTACTGGAAAGTGTGAATATTTATAGCTACTTCTGGTGTATCTTTATGAATTCATGTGCAATTCTTTTGACTTTCATGAATTGTCTCCTATAAATCTTTACAAGAGTTTCTCGTACACCATTACATTTATCAAATGTCCTGCCTTTTCCACTTTTAGTATTGCATTTACAAGAGTTTTATACAAGGAAGCAAATCAGAGCAAGATCAGCAGAAGTCACAGGAGACCTTAGCTTAAAAACAGGACTTCGAACAGTACCGCAGTGATTTACATTAAGATTATACCTTAATTTTAAAAAATGGGCTTTCACTTTTCTATTTAACCAACAAATCTTCAAATCCATAAACTCTTTTCCCATCAATTACATGTGACAGTAAGTGTTATCATTTAGGTAATACCTCTCCAACTCCCCCCTTACAAAATGCCTTGTCAATGAATGTAAACCATTGCATCAATCATAATGTTTTCGTTGGGAGAAAAATGGAATACACTATTTTGACAAATGGATATTTGTCATATTGTTAGATTGATGGCGAAAACAACACCCTTTTAGAGGGAAATAAAGAAAGCCACACTGGCTATTTTTAACCAATTTAAATTCATCATAAATATTTTAAAATAAAACTTTGACATAGTTATTTATAGCCTTTGCATTAAGCCTTTGGGTACACACTTACAAATATAGTTTTCTTGTTCTTATCACTTTTATAGAGCACATGTATGAACACAAACAGAACTCAGAAATTATTAGGAAGAATCAAATAAAGCATTTAATGCATAATATATATATATTTATATATGAAATGGAGTCTTGATTGCAACTAGTCTAGGATAAACTAAATTCATGTAAAATATTTTTAATTCATGAATAGTAAAATTTAGATATATAATGATTTATTTCTTATACAAGTAATCATTTATCTGCATCTATTTGGATGTATAGATGAACAGGCAGATGGGGTAACAGGCAGGTGGTCAGACAAATGGATGGGTGAGATAATGGATAGACAGGCAAAAACATAGTATTCAGGGATATCATTTTAATATGTGGGGTAACATCTTTTTAATCCAAGGAGAGGTGTGACTGCAATTCTTGGGTCACAAAAAAATTTGTTCCTAGTTTGTTGCACATTAGAAAGTGCTTCAAATTGAGTTTTATTTATGCCTTATTTGGGATTAACAGCAAAACAGTTGTGAGAAACGTTGAACTTGATGAAAACATGTCTCATTTTAGCCTATGTGACTATATAAATATGTAATATCTTGTGCCAAGACTATACTATATACTTTTGGTACAAAAAATATACATTAATTATAGTCATAGTAGTGGTAACAATAATACTGATAATAAGTTTAACAATAATATTAATAATAATTAAGGATAGCTACATGATGGTTTTTTCAAATGTACATGTTTTGAGTTAGGCCTAGTATTACGGTTAGGTTAGGATTACATCTATAGTTAGAGTCACTTTAATCTTAGGGCAGCCCAGAAATATTCCTTTCTCTGACCAGGTTCAGTGATAGTTACACTCCAAGGTAGCATTGGCTATTTGCGGCTGCCACCATAAAACCATAGACTGCACTCACACAAGGGACTACCCAGACTTTTTGATGTGCTGTGTACTGCACTGGAAGTAGGCCCTGCAAACAGCTCTTTGAGACATTTAAATGTGTGTAACTAAATTGTAGTATGGGTAGGGTAAAATCTCCGTACACATCAGGAAACCATTCTGTCAACTAGGGCTATTTTTAGTGTTCCTAGACTGACAGGGGAGCTGCATGCAAAGCTCAGAATGAGATTGGTATGCAGTTCTTCCAATGGGGATTTAAATCCCCATGGAGTGCAATATAGTGTGAGCAGAGTTAAATTCCTGCTCATACCAGGAAACCCAAGTATAATAGATACCTGGGACTCTCCTCTGTCAACTGGGGCCATATTTATGGGCCTCATACTTTTTGATGAGCTGAATGCAGTGCTAAAACTCATCACTGTATATGGCCCTTTCACTCCATAGAGAACACTGCAGCTGATAAATCAAGCTCAGTCACAGTAATTCTTTCACTGGATCTGGAAAATGGGAGACCCCCAAGGTCTGAACAGTGGCATTTTGATCATGTATTAACTAGACTCAATGAAAAAGATAGGAAACTGTCATACAGAAATCAGCCAGTAGATGGCAGCAACATACCACTCAGTTTTATCTCAGATTTCCCTTTGGTAATTTTAGCACTGAAATTAGCAGAAGGGAACCTTTGGGATTAAGATTACATTAAGGATTGATATTAGGGATTAAGATTAAGTTTAAAATGAATATTAGGTGTAGTATTTGGTTTATTATTAGGTTTAGATTTAAAATGGGTTTAGAATACATTTTAGGATTAGGATTAGGTTTAATTTTAGGGTTCGGATTAGGGTTTGGATTAGGGATAGAGCCAGCAAGGGAATTATTCTGCTAATATCCACAAGGGAATTCTTGTACTGACATCAGCAGAGGATTCCTTCTAACACTATAGGGTTAGGACTGAGATTAGGACTAAGGTTATTATTAGGGTTGGGTATAGCATTAGGGTATGGGTTAGGATTAAGGTAAGGCTTATTATTGGATTTAGGGTTAGATTTGGGATAAGGATTTGGTTTAGAATTAGGGTTTGGTTAAAGCAACACTGTCACGCTGAATTTACCTTTCTTCTATTGTTTCCTGTTCTCTCTTTCTCTCAGAATCTGTTCTTCTTTTCATGAATTTTTATGTAGTTTTCTTTAAAACATAAGACAAAATAGGGATTCTTTTTCCTATGCTTGACCTTCTTTGACCAAAGGAGGAAATTAAGTCAACTTAATTTCCTGAGTCAAAGAGAAGAGTGTGTAATTTCTCTGACACAGGAAATGGAGCTGACTTAAGCTTCTGCTACTCCATCTTACTAATACAACGTGTTTTGCCCACTATAAGGCTTTTTAAAAGTGCTAAAGAATTATGGACCTGTCCTGTTTAAATAGCTTCACCTTAAAAAAATGGTCGGGTGGTGTCATCAATTATCTGACCAACATTCAATTAACATAAAACTTTGATATAATACAATATAAAATAGAGAGCTGAGAAAAGGTATGAGAGTACAGTTAAATATCTGTAAAATTAAATTATATAATAAAGATAAAATAAAAATGAAAAAAGAGGTTGTATGCTTTAAAAGGAGTACCAAGAAGGCCATTACAGCATACCATATAGGACAGGTGTAGGCAACCTTTGGCATTCCAGATGTTTTGGACCACACCTCCCATGATGCGTTGCAAAAATTTCATAAGAGCATTATGGGGGATGTAGTCCACAACATCTGGAGTGCCGAAGGTTGCCTTCCCCTGATATAGGAGTACCAACATGGACATTATTGGCACAATTATAATTATGAAAGGGGGGGAGGGGCTTGACAGCTATACTGGCGTTTTGCATGAGCTCCATGCCAAAGTTCCCAATAATCATTCTTTTAAGCTAATATTCCCTAACTAAAAGATTGGGAGATCTTTAGAGTTATGTCATATCACTCTGATTGGTGAACCCCAATGTAGCAGTAGCAATTCAGCTCTTGATAAAGGCAGATAGTTACACCGAAACGCGCGTCGAGCCTATGTGCTGATGCACTAATATGAGATTTACTTGCTTTTATAACTTGTTTGTGTGTCTAAGGATGGAGGTTATTTACTTATAAGGTTGAGAGATACTACCATGTATTTTCCTGATCTATTTTGTCTAGATTTAACCTTAATAAAGGGGGTTGGCTGCCTCGAAGCAGCTGTACTCTAGGATAGATAGGTCTGGATAACGTAGTTTTGCTCCAGCTTCATGTATTATTTATAGGAATATATACCTACACCCTAGCTGTGTTATTACTTCCCCCCTTTCCTTCCCCAATACTGCCTTTGTGCTCTGTCTTTGTGCTGTTGGGAATTACCCATTAGGACTATATCACTTTATTTATGTTTAAGCATTTTGTTTTACCCTTGCATCTAACATCGAGTTTAAATAAATACTCTATATGAAGTAATATGTAAACCAATCAATTGTGAGATCTTAATACTTAGGGCATCCAAGGATTATACTTTACCCATTCAGCACCACTATCGTGTTTGGAGTTAACCTCAGGACTTTTCATGTATAAACCACAGAATCTACCTCAGTATTGTGGGTATTGATAACATTTATTTCAGTTGTAATTTTTCTATCTCTACCAGCTGTGCAACTAATTATAGCCACACTAGGACTATTTCACGTTGATTTATGTTTAGGTATTTTGTTTTTACTCCTGCATCTAATATTGAGTTTACACTAATCTTCCATATGAAGTAATACTTAAACCAATAAATTGTGAACTACTAGCACCTAGGGCCTCCTTAGGGTTAAACTTAACCCATTGAGCACCAGTATCAGTTTTGGAGTTATCTTCAGGACTTTTCCTGTATAAACCACAGTATCTACCTCAGTATTGTGGGGATTGATAGAATTTACTTCAGTTAATTCATTAATTTATTTATTTTTTCTCTATCTCCTCCAGCTTTGCAACAAATTATAGCCACAGGATTTTCCTACATAAAGAAGAGTCTTGTTATTACAATTTTATAACATGACAGGAGGCTTCGTATTTCCTTTAGTCTCTCTTTACTAGAACTCCACAGCAGCACAGAAAAACAACCAATCAGAAAAAAGTTAGGTACTATAAAACTCCCTTCCCCATGCATAATTTCCTCTTTCTTTGCTGCTCCGCAGACAGTACAGGTCAGAGTACCACTGCCTCCTGCTTCTAGTGGGTGGCTTTGGGATTTTATTGCTTATATTCAGTATTTTAGCCTTATTATTATTCTTGT